>NC_080436.1:33781801-34084301 GCF_028018845.1 Melospiza georgiana | reverse complement strand
TCCTTATACTGCATGTCTGCCTCATCCATTTCTCTTCCAACATCCATGTGTTCTGGGTACCTAAACACCTTTTCCACCACAGAAGTGACATTTTCCAGCAAAGTGCTGAGAAACTGAGGGAATTGTACAAGGTCATACAAGAACTTGTGATTAAACACACAGTTGAACCTAAATTTCTTGTGTTAAGCTGGAGGTCTAACCAGTGCCCCATGCTACATTGATGGAGGAAAATGTCCTGTAGGTATCACCTTCTATAACTTTGGGAGAAGGCACCCCTGAAGAGTGGCACCTCTGCAGCAGGTGCTGATTTAAGTGTGAGAACTCATTTCTCCAAATCCAGCGTCCCTTGCAGGGTGTGAGTTACCAGCAGTGCACTGAAGGGTTTGCAGTGAAGGAACTTTCTGGGCTCCTGCAGCTCTTACCTGCAGCAATGTATAGAGACAACAGAATGCCTGAAGTTTTTCCCATTTGTCTTTTTCTGTGGTAATAAAGGGCTGAGAAGTGCTGTGAATCAAAAGGTTAGCTGCAATCACACAACTGGCACAGTGAGCTGCTCTGCACCCTGCTGTGCTGGCATTGCTTTGTGCTGGAAGAGTGAGCTGTGATGTGCAGGGACAGGTAAAGTATGTTGCTGCCTCCAAATGAATGTATGCTAGAAAGTGTGCATGTGCATGATATGGACATGTTTCCTGGATTCTCAGTGAAGGAAATCTTTCCTACAGCATTTATGGCAGCTTGGAGAATTCATCTTCTCTAATGTTCTTATAATTGCTGTGACCTAGAGCTGGTTGAACATTCACCCCACTGTAATGTGTTGCTACTGAAAAAATGTTGATTTCACTAGTCAAGGTGTATCTCTGCTTGTAAACTTGTCTGTGAGATTCCTTTGAGATTACTCATTTTGCTATGATTGATGCAAAATTAAAGTCATTTGGCTGTTTGAATATAGATACTCTCTATTAAATATTTGGGATGCTACAAATGCTTGTCTCAAAACAAAAATAGAACATTTACCCAGAAATTTGGAAATGTTTGCTTAATTTTTATGATGAAATTATATCCTAAAATGTCAAATTTTCTCCACAGATGTTAAGTTCTGCACTTAGAACTTCCCTGTAAGTCTAGATGACGTTGCTACGTCAACTCTCTAATAAGAAAAACATGGAGAATATTTGGCTTTTCCCACTCTAATGCAAGCTCTGTCTGTAATACTGCTGTGTTGACATACTTCTCAGAGCTTTGTAAAACACTAATTTGAAAAGTTTTGGATGTCAAGCTCATTTTGAGGCAAGAAGCTCCATTTTACTTCCTCTCACCAGAAGGATCTATTGCCTATCTGCTTTCAGAGCAGGAGAATGTACTCTACTAAAAATTCTGCAGCGTTCAGGCTGTTCTGACATTTCCTTCCTCCAAACATGAAAAGCTTTGACACCCAGCTCTGATCAAGCTTCTCTTTCTACTGACATACTTCATTAGTCTGTGTTTCCTACTTAAAATTTATCTGTAGAGCACCATTCCAGGGTATGTTGCATGGTCTCACAAAAGAGGGAATGTGATGTAGTGGGAGCTCAGTCATACATTTATCAGCTTACCTATGTGTTTGGTGATAATGTGTATTCATCTGTCTGCAGTTTTAGTCAGGAAGTGGTCTCAGATCAAAGTCTGTCATCTCTTTAAACATCTTTCAGTTGGTTCTGCATTTTGGAGCCACTCTGTTCCCTTCCAGTTCAAAAGAAAAGCTGGTTGCCTTTAACCATTTCTGGTTTGTGCTAAACCAGAAGAGCACACAACGAACATGCAATGATTATTTTCTGTGCCTATGAAAGTGTGCAATTTTTAGATGGAGCCAGGTGTTGTACAGACAGCTCACCATTACAACAGGCATTCTCATTCCACTGCTCAGTACCTCTGTGCTTTCTTAGGACTTTTCCCACTGTATTTACTGGAAAGCTGGAGCTCCTCTGGGTGCTGGAGCTGCTGCATGTGCTGCCTATTGTATTTTTCATGATCTTCCTGCAGTCACCTTGTGCCTCCCACCGAGTGACTGTCTCTGTCATGTTCTGCCAGTTGGTGGGTGCCTTTCCCAGCAAGGTGTCAATCTGACTCCCCCATGTCTCACGGTAATGATCCAATGTAAATGTTGTGAAGACATATCAATGTCAGAGGAGCTTTCTGTTCACAAAGTGCTTTGATGCTTTTGAAATGTGCTTCCTTGCTCTCAGGAGACTTTATTCAAGGTTAAGGAGTTTTAGGAGAAGATTGGAGCCATTTACCATCTAGTTTCAAAGAAACATTTATAAGAGCAGTGGCTTTTATTCTCTCCTGGACTGGCCTAGGCTTAATAAAATCTGTACTTCCTAAATTTTAATGTTCAGTTCTTAGCAGGATCAACCCCAGTAATTCATCATTTAAAATAATGTGAGGCATCATTTAGGCTCTGAAGAATGATTTTAGGGTTCTTTTTCTTTAAGTTATTCTAAACCATTTCTCATCACATCTTGTTTTCTTCTAGCTAAATGAATTGCTCTAGTTATTCCTTTCTGACAAGGTCTCATAAATTACTTATTATTTAACAAATCTAGTGTTTGAAGCAATCACCTTTTAATTTTTTGGTACTGCCTTCACAGTGAATGCTACTTCCTTTGGCAGCATGTAACTGCAGGCTTTGCAGTTGGTTTTTCTGAGTATCTCTCACAAGACTTGGGAGTCTGGTGAGAGATATTCAGAAATGCTAACACACAGGAGCTCACGCCCTGTTGAACGTGTCTCTTTGCTCTCAGCAGCTGTCTTGTACTTCTGTTGCAGCACTTTGTATCCATTTCTTTTCATGTTAAAAAGTTTGCACAACAGTGAGAAGGGTACAAAATTTATGTGGCAGCAGTGGTAACTTCAGTCCTAAATGAGCAATTACACTTCCTAGTGAAACATGACCAGCTGGCCCAACCATCTGGGTCTGGCGATGCTTCCTAAGCTTGTTTTGACTGATTTTGAAGGTGTCTCTGTGGAAGTGCCAAAAATGAACAGAGACTTTGCTACAAGGGGACTTTCATCACCTGTTTGATTCTTCATTACAAAGACACAGGAACTAAACCAAAGATGGCTATTTTCACCTCTAATTGGGGACCTCAGTTGAGTCAATCATTGAGGTCAATCATTGGGTGATGATATGAGACCATCCCAGGTTGATTTGCCACTTGCTCCATAGTAAAAGCACCAGCAAGTAATAGGTTTGGATAAGAGACTTATCTAACACAGCAGGTGCTATTTATCTCTTCTGCAGAGAGCCCATCTTTGTTCTGGCATTGCTGTTTTGCCACAATTTATCCCAGCACTTCCTCTGTGTGTGCATTAGCAGCAATAGAAGATGGGACACGTCAAACCTCTCTTGACAGAAAATACCTTTAAAAACCTTTCCAGGGAGCATTCACTTTACTCTAAATCCCTTTCTTCCCAGTGAGATGCCTGGAAGAGAACATAATTTTTAACACATTGATCTCTTCTTTAAAATTAATTTTTAAAAGTGGAAACTCCTTGTTTGTCTTTGCTTTGGTGCACCTGCACAGCATTGGCTATTTCTTCAAAGTAACGTGCTTGAGGGTTTTTTCCCCTGTTTTTAATGTAGCAAAATGCCTCATTTCAGCTCTGATCTGTGCCTTGCCTCAGTGAAATTGCCATTAAGATCCTACTGCAGCTTTTTATCCTGGTGGGCCTCAGACTCTCACAGTCGTGAGAGCTGCAGCTTTGCAGGAATCTGGCCCAGAGAGGAGGGAGGAGGCTCAAAGTTCTCATCCTGGAGAGCGGTGTGTTGGCAGCTCTGTAGCAGCTTTCAGTGTTGTTGGACTCATCTGAAAAAATACAGTTAGGGATAATCTTGAGAAAAGAAAAAAAAAACCCAAAATAATTTGGAACATTTTTGTTTTAATAAATTAAAAATCCTATGTTAGAAACCAGAAAATCAGTCCAGTAGGAAATTCTCAGTGTTTTCCTGCCCTTACTCATAAACTAGACACCATTCTTTGATTCCAATTATTTTAATACCAAACCGACAGCAGCAGACTACTAGATTTATTTCTTGGGTTTTATTTGGTGTGTAGAAAAAAACCTTTACTTTTTCAGCTTTGTTTACACATCTACAGATATTAAAAAAAGTCAAAACTACTTTCCTTTGCCCTCACCCTGTTGGGGCTGTTTGCTTCCATGGGGCTGGGTCTGCTGCCAACCAGGGCACTCACCACATTATTCCTCTTGTATTCCTTCCTGCATCACTCCTTGGAAAAATGCTGCCATTTCTCACAGAAAAAAAAAGGAGACAGCAAAATGGAAAGCTGAAAAAGCAAAGTGTGGTTAGTTTTAAAGGATAGCACAGACAGTAAATGAAAATTGTGAACAGGAGAAGGAGTGACACAAATTTATACTCTTGTAGCTCCCTTCCAAATGAGAAATGGGCATAAACCCCTGTGTGTGCTGATTTGCACGCATGAGGAGAGGGACTGGGCTGGTTGAAAAATAACCTGTCGTTCTGACCTGTCACTTGTTGAACAGTCCAGAGGCTGGAGGGAGATTCATGCCGGCGTGTGCCGGAACCCGAGCGGCTCCTGCGCCGCTGTCCCAGCCGGGTGAAGCCCCGCGGCATCTCCCTGTGCCCTGTTGCCGGCCTGCTCCCGGTACGCCGGGAAGGGCAGGGGAGCCTCGGGGCAGGGCAGGAATTCCGAGCAGGGCGGGAATTCCGAGCGCGGCCCCCGGCAGGTGTCAGCAGAGCCCCGCGAACGCCGCGGGCTCCGAGCGGCGCTGGGACCGCGGGCAGCGCAGGGTCGGTACTGCACTGAGGAACTGCTGCGACACAACTAATCCCAAATGTTTCCATAGCCTAGACACGAAGTGTTAACAAGCTGGAGTGACCCTTGCTTCAGAGCTGGTGTATGTCCACTGTAAATGAACTCACTAAAATTCCCTGGCATCCTTCCTCGCAGTGTGAGAAATGCCGCACAGCCTTTGGCGTGTTTCCTTGCCCACTTATTCCTAAGGAAGCACGTGAATTCATCATGTGTACTGAGATAAATTCATAGTGTGTATTGAGATAATGTTAAGGTTTGCAGGAAAAAAGTAAAATGGCAAGTACTTGGCCTTTGCTGATAACTTAGTTGGTTGTATAGGGAAGGTCAAAATTCATACACTTTACAATGAATTTCTAGCAGCTGTCAGCTGCTTCCCAAACCTTATGTCACTCTAGTTACATATAGATTTTTATACTTAACTTCTAAACTAAAAAAATTATGAGAGCTCAAAATCTCCCTTTGTTAACCTATGGTGGTGATGTGCTGTCTTACAGCCATTTAATCCATGGATATCAGTCCATGTTTTCAAAAGCTGAGTAAATAATTCTGTATTAGCATAAATGTGCCTATTGACTTTCTGTGACCTAAGGAGTGCATTTTTGGAGGCTGCACTGAAACTAAGAAATGCTTTGTTTTACGAGATGTTCTAACATATGCCTTGCTTGTACGTTTCTAGATGGTTTTAGAATATTCTATTGTTTTTTAACAAGGAAAGCAAAAATGCTACCCTGT
This sequence comes from Melospiza georgiana, assembly GCF_028018845.1. NCBI lineage: Eukaryota > Metazoa > Chordata > Aves > Passeriformes > Passerellidae > Melospiza > Melospiza georgiana. The sequence continues at coordinate 34,078,734 of NC_080436.1, read as the reverse complement.
ACATACAATCAAAACTGTTGAAACTATTTTGAGAAGTTGCTTGGCTGTCTGGAAAGCTGTCTTATTGAAAGGCAAAGATGATGAATAACCACTGTCCTGTATATCCACTTCTGTGTCACAGCATTTTCCATTTGCAGATCTCAAAATGCTTTCTTTTCTGTGACTTGAGCACTGCCATGATCTGTCTCTTTCCTGGACAGTTCTGTCAGATGAGTGACTTCTTGTTAATGGCAGGCAGAGCTGCTAGGAAATCCTCCTCATAACACTCTAGAATTTAGGAAAACAAATTTATCTCCTTTGAAATGCTAGTCCATCTTACCATTGTCCTTAATGGAAAATTTCTTCTTTGAATGTGTTCATGTGTAATAAATTCATTTATTTTCAATGTTTCCTTTTCCCTGACTAGAGCAATGGGGAAGCCCTTGGGCATTACAGTGGATTGTCCTTCTTTTCCTCTTGCCCAGCTATCTCCAGCCATGGGTCATGCATTGGAGTGTGGTACACAGCTGTGTGTCTAAACGGGGAGTGGTTCAGAGAGCTCCTCTGGGATTAACAAGGTGAAAACAGGCCCCTGCAGGCACAATGTAGATGGGCTGCCCTTGTCCAGGTGCTCCTCCTCTCCCTACAGGGCTTGCTTTCCATAGGGAACATACAAGAAATCACTTTGATTTTGAGATTTTGTCTTAAGTTATGGCAAAATTTCATGACGATCATCTTTATGTAGCAACAGGAGCAGGACTATAGTCTTCCATTCCCCTGTTCAGCTTCCATATCGCATCTACTTCAGTAACGTGCTCAAGAACAATCTCATTTGCCTTTTGTACATATTTTTCAATATTTTTTGCTAAAGAGATTTGCTCATCAATATTTGAACTCCAACAGAGTTAGTATTTCAGCAGATCTCTATCGATTCTCTCCAAAAGATATTTTACCAGTGAAAATGGATTGAATTTTACTGGAGTGGCAGAAGATTTAGAAACAAGATACAATGAGGTCTCAGTCTTTTTTTTAATTTTAACTTTCATTTGCTAAAATCCCAATACATTGAGCATAAGTGAGAGAAAGCAAGATGGATAGGAAAAGGCAAAGTAATATGGTAGAATTAGTTTCAATTTCCTTTGCAGGGCATGTATGGGTCATTTTGACATCTTGCTGTGTACATTTAGAGAATGGAGTACTCAAATAAGCTGAGCTTTTCCCTCTTCACATTGATCTGCTCAGGTTCAACATAACCTATCACCTGGCCAAAAGCTCATTATTTTGTTAAGTGAGTCAGCTGCATAAGCAGTTCTCCTGCTGAACGTGCTGATCCTATGAAGTTATAAATTATTTAAGACTATTTTCTGTTTTGTTTCAGCCAGAGAAATGAGGACACCTCATCACTTCTGCAGGATCATGTGTTCCTTGGGGTTCACACAAATCAGTTTATAAATGACAGTGTAAGGGCAAGGATGGCTTTGCTGAATCAGCAGCACTACCTGTTTGTGCCCAGAGAGGAACAACAAACAAACTGTTCCAAGAGCACAGAAAGAATGGACAGCTTGGCAGTGGGTGTGAGGTGGGAACAACAAGGGGACAAAAAACTGCCCCAGCTTGTGAAAATGTCCCAGCTTGTGACCAGCTCTGGCCACATCTGTCATTTGCTGTGTTTGACCTGGAGCAGCCCTCAGGGGGAGAATGGCCAGAACGTGCAGGGCCCTGCCTGCCTGGGCACAGCTGGCACTGGGTGGGCATCTGCAGGAGTAGAGGGGCTCCAGCACAGCTGGGCTCTCCCGGCAGCTGTCTGGGGAGCAGGCTGGCTCTGAGGGCAGCCCTGCCACAGCTGTCCTGCTGCTTGCTTTGTGCAGCCAGCCCCAGCCCTGTGCCTGTTGAGCTTCCAGAGCTACAGCATCCCGTCCTCGGGACAGCCTGTGAGCTGAGTATCTGAGAGCAATGGGGAGTCAGCACTTCTCTAAGCATAAAAGATCTGATAACTGACTTTTAAAGGGCTTCCTGGTGTGTCTCTCCAAAGAATCAAATAATGCCTGATGATATGTCAGTTTTCACAGGGCTTTGAGGTAGATAATCATAGTGCTCAGAGACAGGCTGTTCTGATTACTTCTGCAGGGAATAATATACATTTGAGCTACCTTCCCGTCAAGAAGATTCAGTGGAGAACTGCATGGATGATTGACAAACTTGTGCCAATGGAAATTTGTAAGACCTTGCCAGGTACTCTGTACAGGACAATGGCATTATTCAGTCTTGTGGCTTCATGTGGTGCCTGCTAAAAATGAAACCTGACTGTTCAATTAAAATGATATTAAACGGTATTCTCAGGCAAATGCTTGTCCTAAGCAGAGTTGCAGCTAGGGGTCTCTGTGTACTTGTAGGAGGCAGCAGAATGCCAGGCAAAAAGTGCCTCAGAACTTGTCACTCTCAGAAGTTTGTCTTGCAGTGTACTGGAAGGATTTTCTAGTTCCAGGCAAGTAAAATACAGACTTTCTGTATCTGTGGCACAGACACTTAGACTCACTCCTGCTAACACCATTCCTTTTTGTGGGATTGCATTCTGCATCTGCCAGCACATTGTTGATTGTTGCAGACATGTCTCTCTTGGGCTTCTCTGGGATTTAAGGCTCTCCCTCATGGGCTACCTGGCAAGAAAGGCAGTGTGTGGCTGTGTAGCTGAGTTTGTGACATCCCAACAACAGCTGCTGCCCTCTGTAACTTTGCCTGGGAGTGTTTTACCAGAAAGAATAATTTAACATGAGACAAAGAGCCTGTATTTAGCACTTTCTTGGTGGTGTAAGCTCTTCCTTTCTGCAGGTCTCCATATCCTTTCCTCTGTGTGAACCTTGCAAGCATAACAATGACCAGAGGTAGTGATGCTTCCTCTAAGAAAAATAAATTGTCTTCAGGAAAAACTTTGGCTGACCAGAAGTGCAGTATTACTGATTTGGTCCCTTTTTGTCAGTGATACACAGCATTAAAAAAATGGCATGCACTAGTGTGGGATGAGGAGCCCAGCACTGAAGCCATTTGCACAGATCTATGGCACAGCCAGGAACAGAATCTCAGTTTCTTAATCCAGAGGTCAATGGGGGTTTGGATGCAGTCTCTCTTGCTAATATCTGTTCCATAACATCCGTGTTTTTCAGAACAAAATTAAAATGAATTGTTAAAAAGTGCCTGCAGTAGAGAATGTGATAAGTACCCACAAGTGAACAGAGAAGCCATGTAAATCTCCTGGATTGGTTTAGTCCCCAGTGGCTGAGATTTTTTTAGATCAAAGAAATGGGAAAGAATACAGAAGTAGGAACATGAGAGACCCCCAAATGTAGCTGCTCCAGGTTTGTCATTTTGCAGGGGAACAGACTCACAATGGAGGGAAGAGGTTTCTGCCTTCATTCTTGCTGTATTTTTCGACCTGAAAATAGTTATTCTCTATTTGAAGACTTTATTTGATAGATTCATGGTGAGCTGCAGGTGGCTTGTGGAATCAAGGTGACAATGCATCATTCATTATGACACTTTTTGCTGACTAAGAGTGTCTTTAAAAAAGAATTGGTTGATTAATGCGCATTTTTATTAATATTATTAATTCTCAGCCTACTTTGTATATGGAACTGATGTGGAAGAAACTTGTTCAAAAAAGCGTCAAAATTTCCCAAGCAGCATAAAGTGAAGTAGCAGCCATCTCTCTATATTGTGTGCAATCAGTCAAAGGAACAAAAAAACTTAGCAGAACTGGAAACTTCCAATTCTAAAATTAACAGCAGAGTTTTTTTGCACAAAGTTTGTGAGGAATAAATGGTACATGTGTAATGTATGCCCTAGCTCATAGTAGCAGTAAAAGTTATCCCTTTTACTGGTACAGAATGCATATGAGAAAGTGCTGAAAGGGTGAGAGGGGACCAGCCCATCACAACAAGCTGTCTCTTGCAAAGTGCTTGTATTTCCCCTTTTCACAGAAGTCCATGGGAGTTGAAGGCTTGCTGCTCTTAGCACATCTAATCTAATACAATCAATTTTTAATGTGGCTTTCACTTTGAGGCATCATGCTGTATATGAAAACCCAATCCAGCAATGTGAAGCAATTGCTAATGTTTCTAGATGCAGTGGGGTCAGAAAGTACCAAGTCTTTGAGCACGCAGCTCCTTTACTCTGTTGACAGCTACTGAAGTTAGCTAGAGAGACAAAGTGGTTTCACAATTCTCAGCATGTTAACACTGTTTGAAATTCCCATTTCCATTTTGCACCAGCAGGGTAGAAAGTAGACTTGACCCTCTTCACACTGGCATCAAAAAATGCTTTTGTTCTTGATTTTTCTGAGGACATTTTGAGCCTTGTATCTGAGTTTTCTAAAAGATGAAATTAAGGGACATATATTTATAGGGGGAGGTTGTGATTGTACAGTTGGACCCCTTCTGTTCACACATCAAAGTACATTTGCAGATTATGGAACTGTATTTTTCCATAGTCAAAGTTTGTTCCCTCTGCACAGTTGGGATATGTCGTGTAAAAGTGTTCTGGATGTCCTCAGTCATTTTCTCCAGTGTATGTAGGGCATGGAGAAGTGAGAATAACAAATGCAGCCAAAGAGGGACTTACCACAGTGATCCAGTCCTGCTGCTGACCAGTTAAGGATGCAAAGGTTGCACGTACATGGAGTCAAATGTTAGAGGTCTGAATCTCTTTGGTGTCTGGCTGACATGGCTTTGTCCTGTGGAGTTCCCTATCCAAACACAGTTTGCTCTTCCAGTTCACTGCTTCATGATGCTTTGAAAAAACTGAAAACAGAAGCTGAGATGATAATTATGAAACATCTCATCCTTACTTGGTTGTTCATAACTTTCTGGGTTAGCTGCATCTTCCAGCCTTCTTTATCGGTTAGAAAAATATTTGGGCTTACCCTGTATCAGCTGCAGTGATTGTGATCATTCCTTGATTTGAAAGCTGCTTCCATAGAAATAAAAAGGGCTCATTTTCCTTTTCTACATCAAAGCACACTAAGCTTCTTGTCTGTGCCTCATCAAAGGAATGATTTCAACACATGTATTTCTCAGAAGATGACAGGAGGAACTAGGAAACAAAATTGAAATGAAACATTATTTTAAAAGAACACAAGCATCCTAATTGGAGTTTACTTTAACAGATTTCCCCATGTCTGAAAAATGATGGTTGGGAGCATAATCAGGCTTTCAGCAGGCACCATCTCTGAATTGTTCCTAATAACTCCTAAATCCGTTTGCTGTGATTTTAAAATGAATTTAGAAAGCATCATCTGAGTGGGTAATCTAAAGGACCACATCTTGATCCATTGCTCAAGAAAGATGTATTCATTAAAACTGCTAAAAACAACAAAGAACAGAAGGCATGTCAAGGTCACTGTGATATTCTCATTCTGAAATCACTGCTGTAGTGTATACAGCATAAATCATATCTGGGCCAGCTAAATTCCCCTGATTCAGAGAATGTTACATGAGGGATGAAGTGGAATAGAGTATCACTGCTTCTGTGTGAACCCAAATACAGTGGGTCTCCAAACCATGCTCAGCTCGTGCAGTTAGAAAAACACTGCAAAAGTGAACATCCCAAATTCTTATCACTAAGGATCACAGTGGGTATAAAGACTATTCCCTGAGGCTGGGAAGTAGGGCCTGGCACAGTGCAGTCAACAAAAAGAAGCTGCCTCTGTTTCCTTTATAAATTAAATAATTGTCTCATTAATATTAACAAAAAATACCCAGCCTCTTTCACTGGGATAAATTCAATCAGGTATTGTGAATGATTGAATATATTGCAGCTTACATGTGCAAAGACATGCAGTACTAATTCTTTCAGAATACCCCAAAGATGGATTTTTGAAGGTTTCTAAGCAAGAGATTAGAAAAGCCACATGTCAAGAGTGCAAGGAAGACAGACACACAAACACAGCCTCTGGGATGAAGAAGCATTTATTAATAAAGAGAGACATCCATACAGTGTTGACTGCTAGCAAGTGATGCACACCCATGGAGTGGGTGTGAATTTCCCATGGAATTAGATTAAGTTCCATTTAATCCTGTTTATTATTTAATTAAAAGGCAGGGTAGTGGGAGACCTGCATCTCCTCTGTTGGAGCCCTTCATTTTTCAGTGTTCAACTTTGTGTCAGGCAGGATGAGATGGAAAGCAGCTGCCCAGGCAGTGTCCTGGGTTTCAGGGCACAGTGACAGCACTGTGTGTTCATTGAAAGGATGAATATTATCCATCTTGTTCCTTCATGGCTAACACTCAGGAAAAGAAAATAAGGGAGGCAGGCAAAGGACTTTTTGATAAGATGGACATACACTGTAATCAGAATGGTTTTTTTACTGCTGCTTTCAAAAATCTCTTGTCTCACTTTGATTTTCTACCCTTGGGCTATGCCTTGGTCCAGATGTGCTGCCAGCTCTAGATCTGAAATGAGGACAGCAGCAAGGCTTGAATGAAGCTCTAAATGATAAAACAATTAGGAAAAGAAAGGTTGTCCAGACTCTACAAGTGAAACAGGGGAAATTGACCTGGGCCTCTGGTGACAGACAATAGGTGATGGGATGCATGTGGGATGACAGAGCAATATAAGTTAGGATGATAATTCTGACACTTCATCTGCTTCTTTTTGAAACTCTGAATTTCCTTCTGGAAAGGGATATAAAATATTTGTGTTCTTTGGTTCTCTTCCTGCAAACTTGCTACTACTGCTGCAAGTACTTCAGCAAGGCTTTGCATTAGTTTTTCAAGTTTTTGAGTTTAGAAAGTTAGCAAAACAATTATCTTCAAGTTTAGTCCCTCAGGAGAGCCTGTTGTACAACTTTGGTGCGCACACTATGTCTGTGGGAGACAGCTGTAGATTCATGTGTGGCAGAATGGAATTTTTCCTGCTGATGGGTGTTTTGAGGTCCAACTGGAATGCAAATACAAATAGCAGGATGCTGCAATAGGCAGTGAGATACCTACCTGAGCAACTGGGTACTCTGATCCACAGCATTCCCCTCAACTATGCAGGCTTGCTCCTTTCTCAACACCCAATTTGGAGGCCAGCCTAAAAGCAATCTCTTCCAAAGATTAAGGCAGGCTAAGCTGAGATGATGCTAGACAGCAGGAAAATGGCGTGAAAGGGGCATCTTTTCCCAAAGAAATCCCTTTGGTTTGTGAGGCCAGCAGCTTGAGGGGTGTTTTCTGTTTGGGAGTGATTGGACTTTCCAGATTCCTAGGGCAGCTAGGATAATTGGTTTGAATTTTGTTTGTCTAGGAATTTGCTGGTTTTTTTTGATGTAGACCATGTGAGAGCTGCCTGTGTTTTGTTTGACCTCAGGACTGAAGTTATTCTGGGTGACCACTTTTTGTGTGGTGCATCTCTTTTTTTCCTCTACCGCTGTCTCTCTTTCCAAACACAATGGAAAATGATGACTAGTCAGCAGAGCTGAAGTTACCTTTTGGACTGTCTCTCCCTTTATTTCCCCTCTTGAAAGAACATCTGGGGCTCTTCTTCCAACACTGCTTTGATATTTTTGCTCAGGAGGAATGGGAGCAGGATGCTCTCTGTGAATCAGTCCTAACCCTTGTTGGTCTGACAAAGCAAACCCCAAGTTTTTTGACCTTTTTGGCAAGTCTTTTCTGTTTATTCATGAATTTTACTGTGGTCAGGACATGGGAAAGATTTTGGCTTTACATGTTTGCACTGGAAAACGCTTCTCCTTTTGTTCATTCACATGGAGAAAAGGCTTTTGTTCTCCTCCTTGTATTGCAAGTCTAAGAGGAAACTGCCTGTGTTGCCACTGCTGTTTCTACATTGCCATGGGAACAGATTTGAAGTGCTGCATCCATTAAGTCACTTAGCTGAAAAGTGGCACAGTTTACCCCTCAAACTGCACTTTTGCCACCGCTCTGTGTACATCAGGCTGTTGCAACATGGATTTTGCACCACCTTGGTCTCAGAAGAAATATTGCTGCTTTGATGGCTCATGGTTAGGGGTGGGATAAATGGCACAGTCAGAGCATTGTACTCATGTAGTTGTGATGCCAGCTCACAAACTTAAAACTTTCAGTATCCAGGGTTCTAATATTTGTGTGAGATGGTTCAGAGGTAGTGCAGGTACCTACACTGACAGAACATGACCCTGACACAGCCCTGCATTTCATTGCCCAGCACTTCCTCTTAAGACTTCTCACAACTCTTCACATTCAGTCACTATTTAGTGGCTCCAAGATTTAATATCTTACCCACTTTTTGTTCCCTTTGAGGTTTTTCTTGGTCTGGAATGTGAAATCAGACTTCATGTTACTAGAACGTTTCTAAAGCTTTCAAATATAACTCTTTTGTGCTATAGTAATTGCTGCTTGTTAAGCATGGCAGAGTCAGGAGAGACTGAGGAACAAATTGGAGCAAAATGAAGCCTCCTGGAGAAACTACAGTTCTTATGTTGTTGACTGCACAATGCTTAATTGCTAAAGAAATTCTAAGCATATATTAGCATGATAATATCTATCAAAAACTGTATGAAATTGCCTATTCTTACATAGTGTTGAATTTTTTTTTCTTTTCCCTTTTAAAACCTACCTCAAAAGTGAAGAATAGAGGAGAGTAATTGTTGAATACATTCATATTTCAAATAAGACCAAACTCACAGCCTTTTAACCTCATCTACAGGACCTGCTGGTATGAACATTTTTTATGAGGAATAGCATTACTGTTTCAGGTTCTATATTTGAAGAGACACAGAGTGTAGAATATCGATTATAGAAGTTTGCAAAGGGAGTTGTATGTAGTTGATGAATGTCATTGGTGTTCTGCTAATTTGTGCTTGTCATGCCTGGTGCTGTAGGTGCTGCAGATAAGATTGTTGGCTGGGTTCAAAAGGGCAATGAATCTGCAATGGGTTGGAGAAGATGGGCTGCTAGCAAATCATACTGAAGTCACCACAGGAGAAAGGGAAGGAAGGAAGGAAGGAGTGAGCAGATTTTTCTTTTCTATTTTTTTCCCCCTCTGACACCTCCATCTTCAGTACTGCCAGACTTTCTCCAGCTAGGGGAAATGTTATTTCTCTTTATCTCTTGCACAGACACATACAGGCTAGTTTCCAAATACCTGCCAACAATAAATAATTTAAATCTTTGCTGAGAATTCATGATGTTTAAAATTTCTTTAGGCAGTTACTTGACAATTTATGAATAGGAAGCTGGGTGCAGATGAGAAGCCAGGTGGTAGTAGCTGAGTACTGGAAAAAATTGAAACAAGTTCACAAGATTCCTAGAACATAAAAACATTAAAAAAATCTAACTCTGAAATGGAAGTTGAAATACTTTTACTCTCCCTACAGTTCTGTGGTATAAATTACTCTTTACATTGATTCCAGAGAAAATGGTACATTTTGAAGTGCAAGGAAGGGCATGGTTAAGTCTGAGCTTTGGCATTTGAAGGACAAGGTGCAGGTTATAGTGACACGATACAGTGCAAAAGACTCTTTTGAGCTTTCTGCAGTGGGCTCTGTGTGAGTGGAATTCTGTTTGGTAGCTGATGAGCTGCTCTTCAGGAATCTATTCCAAGCTACTTGACCCACAGATACTTACCAATAGCACAAGAGTGAGCATTTGGAATATGTCAGAAGAAAGGTTTTATGACTTCTAATGAGAATTAACCACTTACCTGAGTCTCTGCCTTGTTGGTCTCATTTAATGAGAAAAGTTCTGGATATTTTGCTTGCAAATTGTGTAGAAGATAACCAAGGGGTTCCGTGAATGTATTGGGAATAAAGAAAAAAGAAAAAAAAATCCAAAGGAAGAGAGGAAATGAAGGGTGAAGCAGACAGGACTGGAGCAGACAATGCCTTCTTTGTTTTGGTCTTAATTAAGTTAATTATGGTTAGACACATCATGAAGTTAATTTTAAGAAGGGTGTAGTTGTGAAGGAGATAGCACAAAACTTACTCTTTTCTTGTGCAACTTTCTTGTTAAAGAGCTCAGGCTGGGTCTAGAGTACCTCAGGAGTCCACTGGAGTAATTTTTCAACTATTAGTGTCTGTCTGTAAGATTTCATGAGTTATATCCCAAGGGAGAAGAGAAAAATTAGCCCAACCATTACCTTTTCAATGAGAAAGTGTGGAAGGTCCAGTTGATACCAGAGCAGCCAGTCAAATTTAAATTCTTTGTGGTTCTGTGTTAAGACAACCCAGACTTTATCTTGATATAAATTATAATTTTGACAGAATAATTGAACTGCCAACAGGGTGAAAACAATATCTTTGTCATCTGAGAGATTTTAAGTACTTTTTTAGATAAAGATTTTTTTTTTTTACAGTTCCAAATGCCATTTCTCATAGCACATTTAGGTAAGCTACTGTATTGCTATAACAAAATGGCTTTTTTTTAAAGTCAACTGTTCATCTTTCTGAGTCCTAAGCCATGGCTTAGTATGGAACTGGGAAGATTTTGAAATTGTGGCAAACCAGATGGGTCTGTTGTATACTGAGTTCTAGTCAACATTTTACTTAAATAATGAAACAACTAACTCAGTTACAAAATTTGTTATGACTCTAAATGAAGAACGGGAAGGCAATGAAGCATCCTGAAGGATGGCATCAGAACAGAGACTAAAGTGAAAATAAAGTGCCATTCTATTTTTGGAAATCAAAGACATATGTACCACAAGGCATTGACTAGTCAGCTGTGTGCCAGCTACTTGATGTAGTTGCTAAAAGGCAAATATAATTCCAAAATATTGTAGGAGGAGTGTCAAATGTAATTACACTGCTCGCCTCAGTGCTGTTGAAACCCCAGCTGGAATCCTGCCTTCAGCTCTGGGCACCACGTTTCCAAAAAGACTTAGAAACAGCTGAGAGTAGAGTAATGAGAACAGCAGGTGGTACAGAATACATGAGATTGGAGATAAGTTCACAGAAAAAAAGGAATTGCTTAAGTTGTGGCAAATATTTGCGCAGGATTTGAGGTTTCTAATTGGATTTATGTCTGTCTGAGAAGAGACAGAGGCAGAGTTGAGCGAAGCCTTACTGGAGCACCACAAAACTCCTCATGGGATACCTTTGAACGTGCTTCTGAGGAATTTGTGTTTGGTGTTAGTTTGTCTGAACATACTGTGCTGAAGTTTCTGCAGCCCCCAGTCTGCTTCCTAAGCCATCCTGAAGGCTGGCTGGGCCTGGCCTCACCGCTGCAGATCCTGCCTGTAACTGTGAACATTCAACACATTCCCATGGGGAATGGGATTTTCTTGGCATTATTCATGTTATTCTGAGCTTTATTTCTCCATGAGTACTCTATTTTTTTAAATACCCTTCTAATACCCTCTGACTCTCTTTACTTTCCATATTTTCCAAGCTTTTTGCTTGTTCTGGTTCTGTTAGCCATGCTCCAGGCCTTTCTTTGCTCTTCAAATTCTTGCAGCCCCAGGACTTTTTCATGGTGTTGGTGCAAAGTATGAGAAAGTGATTGTTTAGACCTTCTAAGTCAACCACTTACATATTGAAACAAAAGCAGAATAATATGGACGCCCATTTCACTGTGATTTTGGTGGGACTTTAAATGACACAAAGCCTGAACAACTTACCTTGGGAAGATATAGTCTTGATTTTTTTCCATGGAAAGATGCCAGGCTTTTCTCAGAAAACATTTTCTCACCTAAATTGTTCAGTACAGTGTAAAACAGATGTTCCTTTACTGTTTATATGGAACATATAGGATTCATTATATCTAGAGTTTTCAGGCAGTACCTAAATTCAAATTTATGTATTTAACCTGGAAAAGGACCTTGAAAGTGCTTCTCTTACACACATATTTTAGTCTCACTTACCTATCCCTTTAGGCTAGGTAGGCTGCTACTCTTATCTCGAGAGTTGCCATGGAAACAGTTCTACAGTCTCCTTCCCTTTCAGTCTGTCTCTCCCAGACAGAATCTGTCTTTTTTTAAACTGTGGCCATGCTAAAATGGAAGTAATACCTTAATTATTGAATACCAAGTGTTACCTCACCAGCTGATATTGAGCGAATAAATTTGTCTAAATTAGTGAAGCAGTGCCAAATGACAAGGTGAGAAACTGACCCTGGATTTTTCAACCCTTTTACTCCTCATTTTCTCCAAAATTAAATTTAAAACTTCTTTGGGGTTCAAGCCAGGTATTTGTAAAAGAACAGTCTCTTTTCAACTGCATGTTTTCCATCCTGTTGCAGCTCCTGGGTAATGGCAATTGTTTATGCAAATATAATTGACAGAAAGTGATAATGATTTTAAGTTTTGAGGAATTTTCAATGGAGTCTTCAAAAGAAAGATGTTCTGCTTCAAAGTACTGGCATATGGGTATGATCTCCACATGGCAATCAGATAGGAAGGTCATTCACTGAATTAAAAAATGTCAGAAATTTTGGTTTACAATGTGTAGACATCAAAACAATCATACTGAGCAAAACAGATTGAAGTGGATGTGACTTGTCTCATCCTCAAAGCTCAGATTTCAATAGGGAAATTGAAGCTAAAATGAAAGAGTCAAGAAAGCCTGTATTCCTGTGATCCTTTGTCTTGGAGGGGAATTTATCACTGTCTGATGGAAGAGGCTAAGCAACACCCCTACAGAAAGGTTAGGATTATATGCTTGCAAAGTGAGCTCCTGATTTTAGGACTAATTGACAGAAAGGAACTGTGGTAAATGTTACCAACCAGAAAATGACAGGCATTAGTTCAGTCAGTGCCTGGTCTCAGGAACATTGACATCTGTGTCTCACATTTTCTGGCCAGACAGTGGTGGCATGATAGCCAGTTTTAATTTCAAGTTAATGGCAGCCAGGAGCTCTATCAGCATGTTTCTGAAGTAGTACCCCACTCAGCCACTGCATGGTCTAACAAAAAGTGGAAACACCACAAACAATTTAGACTGAATTTCCTTTTCACAGAACAGAATCATAGAATAAGCTGAGTTGGAAGGGTCCTCCAAGGATTATCAAGTCCAACTCCTGGCCCTGCACAGGACCATCCCCAAGGATCACAGCATGTGTCCAAGAGCCCAAGATTGTCCAAATGCTCCTTGAGCTCTGTCAGGCTTGGTGCTGTGGCTACTTCTCTGGGGTCCCTGTTCCAGTGTCCAGCTGCCCTCTGGGGGAAGAACCTTTCCCTCATATCCAACCTAAACTTCCCCTGGCACAACTTCAGGGTGTTCCCTGGGGTCCTGTCACAGTCGCCAGAGAGAAGAGAATCAGTGCCTGCCCCTCCTCTTCCCCTCATGAGCATATTGAGGACTGAGATGAGGTCTGCCCTCAGTCTCCACTTCTCTGGGCCCAACAGACCAAGTGCCTCAGCTGCTCTTTTTATGGCTCCCCCTCAAGGCCTTTCCCCATTCTCATTTCTCTCCTTTGGGTGCTCTTTAATGGTTGTTATTAATTCTGGCCCCCAACACTGCCCCCAGCACTCGAGGTGGGGCTGCCCCAGAGCAGAGCAGAGTGGGAGCCTCCCCTCCCTTGCCTGGCTGGGGATGCTGGGCCTGAGGCACCCCTGGACACAGCTGGCCCTCCTGGCTGCCAGGGCACTGCTGACTCATATTCCAACTCCTTTCCACCAGGACCCCCTTATTCATTTCAGAAATAATTTTCTAGCATATTTGAGGATGAGTGGTTGATACAAACCTGGGCTGAGAGTACAAATCACGGTATAGAGTGCATGTAGAACAAATCTGATGAAGAGGAGGGGGCAGAGTTGGATGTCAAAAGGGCTGATGAAGTAGGGATGTATACAGGGCAGATGTAAATTGCCATTTACCATTGGGGTAGCATTGAGGACACTGAAACTTGAGCTGGGTTTGGGACTGGAGCTCGAGTTGTTACTGACTTCAGAAAGGGTGTTGGCTCGGTGAGGTAGCTTTAGGTCATGCAGCATTTTATGTGAGCATTATTTCAGGCAAACCAAAGCCTGTGGCACTTTTTGAGAGAGACTGAAGTTCAACAGATCACTCACAGATGCCTTGTCAGGATATTGTAAAGGAGATATAAAATAAATCTCTGCCATCAGATACTTATTTTTATTTCCTTTATGAATCCTTTAATTGCAATGTGACCACTTCAGGTGGTTTGTATGCAAAAGTATCTGAGCTGGGCTGAAGTCTATTCATTTCAGCTTGAATATCTGCAGTTCTATGCTGCAGCTGACTTAATTTCTATAAAAATCTTCCTGCCATACCAAATCCTGTAGTGAGGATGCATTGAAATAGAACTATGGTAAAAGCTATTCCCACACTCCCTACGTGGTAATGAACTAAACATCTGCTGGATTTCAACAGATTTCAAAGATGGTGTTTGTGGTAACACATCTTTTAAGGCAAGATGATACAAGTTTTGAGGCCATGTTATGTATTCCTATAAAAAGGGGAATTAAAAATTATTAGTGCAATTAAAGCTTGTCAAAATAATTACAATAATGACAGCAAATATGAGAATTTAGCTGCTTGTGCATAATATAAATGACAAGAATAGGTAAGAAAATCAACACATGCAAAAATTATAAAAGTTAATACTCTAAAAAAACAGAGGATCTATCATTAAAGAAAATTTCTTTCATCTTCTTATGACTATGTCTATTCATTTGAACTTGTATTGTATTATACAAACTCCTTTGTATGGTTCAGTGTGTCTCAATTAGGATTTTACTGCCCTGTCATAAAGCTCATCACAGGCTAAAAGTTTTCTTTTATTTTCCTGTTTGTGAAGCCTGCCAAGTTCTGTATAAGCTGTCACTCACTGTATTACACTCAATGGATGAATAGAAGTTTGTCCACAATGAAGTTGTCCCATATTTCTCAGGGGTTTTTTAGACCATTTACAGTCTATCCTATCTTCCTAAATCCCCTGCACAGAGCCCTGCCAGTCAGAAATGCACCAAAACATCACACAATGGACCTGAAAAACCAACAAGAATACCTATCATTTAAAAGGTATCCCTGGCAGTCTTTTTTACAAGTAATTTATAATAAAAAAGTATGGTATGTTAATGAATAAACCGATTCACCAATTTAAACTGTAAATGTGAAACTTTAGGATTGCTGCTAAGAGTGCTGTGTCTGCAGCCCAAGACAAAAGGAGTCAGTAACAGCTCCTTCTACCTGTCATCCTGATATCCCTGCAGTGGTTACTCTCAGAATATGCCCATGAAACCTGTCACAGAGGCATCACCCTCCCCCTGCAGAACTCTGGACAGGCTGTGCAGTGTCAGGGTACAGATAAGGGACACTGGAAATGTCTGCTTGCCTCCATGCACATAGATAAGTGCCTTGCAGAAAAGCTCACACCAGGTAATAGGTCTTTCCAGTGTCTTTATTTCCGAGGTAAATAGCATTTAGTAATGAATCCCAGGCTCTGAATGCATAATGGAGGTATATTTGGGGCTGAATTGCATGAAGATATTAAGCATGAGGAGCAATTTAGAGTATTCCTAGAGAATTTGCATTGATATAGAAATGCAAAATATCAGAGGGAGTTTTTGATAAAAGGCTCACAAAAGGTGCTCACAGTTCTCTCCTACAACGGGATGTGAGTGCCTCAGCACCATTGCCTTATATAAAGATGCAAAAAAAAAATAGATTAAAAACAAAATAGTTCTTCAGAACATTCAGTGCTCAAAAAGGGAGAGAATTTGTAAAGTGTCATCTGCATCTGCTCTGTGGCCTCTATTAAGGTGGATGAGAATGGAAGGAATTACATTTTGGTGACTGAAAAGGATGAGCAATCTTTCTCCTAATGCTGCATTACCTTACTGTACCCTGTGCCCTGAAATAAGTCTTGTCTCTGATCACTTTAGTTTTTTGAGTTTTATTTGGGTTTGTTTTGTTGGGTGCACATATACCATGGGCTGAAATGAATACCCTTATTGTCTAAGTTAAGCAATTTACAGTATTTCTTTTATCAGTTCTCCTTTCCTATTATGGAGAACTATGCAGAACTGTGGAAAAGACCTTTTATTGGGCTGTTTTGACCAGGCTATATGTGAATAAATTGAAATATGGTTTACAATTGCAAGGTAACAGGAATGAAGAAGAATGCTGCAAAGATCATTGACAGACTTTACTGAGGCTTTCCTGCCATCTCTGTCTGGGTGAGATATTTTGGTATGATTCACTCTGATTTCATCTGGAGGGCAGATTTAGTTATTCATGATCATTTTAGGGTTGACCTTGGCATTGTATCAGTGTCTCAGTGAGATTTGAGCTAAAATCCTGACCCTTCTGAAGTTAAAGGCAGATTTGCACTGATCTCAGTATATCCAAGATTTGCATGTGGTGAAAACACTGTTCTTCTCATATTCTACTTAAATGTCATGAGGCACAGCCAGATTTCAGAACAGAGAGCTCATTTCTCTGGAGTTTAGCAGCATGATTTTCAAATTGGGAAGGACCATAATGCTCCAGCTGTGAGGGTTACCTATTCTTCTCAGGAAAGACATGAGGATGTGGTGCTGTGCATGTGCTGCTGTACAAACACACACAGAAAGCTTTTCCAACTGTGGAAATTGTTAGCCAGGTCTCCAGGAGCTGGGATAATCCTCAGACCTCAGCAGACTGCTGAAGTTCACATGGTGATTACAGGATATGCTGAATAAACCAATATTTATTTCTGCAATTGCAGTGCAAGATTGTAACCCAGCTTTCAGGGACGTGCCACACTGAGCTACAGAAAGCCACAGCACTCTTTAAAGAATGAGTTTCACTTGTCACCAGCACTTCCAGCCAATATTCACAGTAGAAGTAACCCAGTTAAAAAGAACAGTCAACAGTAACATTTCACATGCACTCTTCCAATACAAAACGGTTCTGCTGTTAAATTGCATGTCCTGCCTTTGCTTTTAAATGCTTCAATGTCTTCTCTCTCTGGATTCCTTATGGAGAAATTATTGGACAATTTATCATTATTTCTGTATTATTTCCCTTGTGAAAATCAAATGCCTGGTCAGGGCCATTAAACACGAGCATCTTATTTTTAAAGACACCAGACATTTGCTTAGGAATGAGAGCGTGAAATCATTTGGTGAGAGATCCCTATTCAAAATTGAACCCTGCAAGCCTTCAGTGAGCCACACACACAAAAAAAAAAACAACAACAAAAAACCCAAACAAAAAACAACAACAACAACAACAACAAAAACAAAAACCAAAAAAAAAAAAAAAACCCAAAAAAACCACGGGGATCCATGCACAGACTTGGAGGATATTTGGGCTGAAGTGGCCAGCTGGGCTTTTAAGGTTATACAGAGGCCATGCTGTGAAATTCCTCTGAGTGAGGGAGAGGTCAGTTCATGTAGGGGAAGGAATATTAGCTCCAAGATCAGGGATTAGGGATGATTTTCCATGTAGGCAGTTTGGGGTTTGTGCTCTATCAGGAGCTGGAGTTATCATCCATGGGGGATTTGGGATTCTGTGGGGGCAGCTTTGTCCTGGGCTCTGTCTACAGAGAAAGTGCTGCACTCCTTAGGTTTGGACCCAGGCAGACCACTAAGGATGGGTAGATCTCTCTGGTAATTCCACCTAGGGTGGGAAAAGGTTTATGAGCTGAAAATTATCCAAAAAAATCCTCCAAGATCTCTATAATTATATGTAGTAGGAGTCTACAAAACTGAAAATGTGTTATGCAGGGTGAAAGGCTGTTGAATGGCCCTGGAAAAAGGCTGTTAATAATTTGGGTGGAAATTTTGTCAAGGCATCTGTGTCTTTCATCCAGCAGCTAGAGATCTATATAAATGCAATTATTTCTATTTTTATTAATGATTATGATAAATGAGAGGCATCTCTTGCTCATTTTCCTTGGGCTTTTATGCTTCTTGAATTACGTTTTTAATAGCACTGAAGTACCTAGAGGAGAGGTGCAGTGTGTTACCATCCCTGAATCTGTTGACAGGTCTGAAAAAAATGTTTGAAGTTTTGTTTCTTTAGTGGGGGATATATATATGCATGTTTCGCAAGAAAGATGATTTTGCTGAAAACTGTTGATCTTGTATATCTATGACTTTAGTTTTTGGGCATGAAAAATGTGCCAATTTTTTGTATTTCCACAAATATCATAAGAGTATAACTTAAAATACTGTAAGTTTTTTTAAATGGATTTTTATTGTAATTTTAGTTGTGTTTAGAACACCTTTAAAGAAATTTAAAGGAAAAAAAAAAGCACAGAAAAAAGCTTAGCAATAACTAGAAAATGTAACTAGCTGTTTTGGAAACATACAAAATAATGTTTCCGCACATAAAAATTCTTAATAAAGGTAAATTTAACCTTTATCATACACAAATCCTCAGTGAAAATTTTAGAGAGCAGCAGAACTGACATTTTTTCATATTTACGTCTATGGTAGATACAGCCTGCTTTGTCTTTACAGACTTTATGTACAACTGTAATTCTGAAAGTAATCACATTCACATAAACACAACAGTAGCACCATAAAAAGCACTGTGAAACACAAGGGATGATGAAAGTTCTTCTCATTAGGTGTTACCTTTCATTTGTACTTCAAGAACGCTAGATTCTATTAGTAATAATTCTTTGCTAAAAATTAGGACAAAAGTGCTATTTCTGTGTTTTTTGGCTTCTGAAACTCACTTAGCGTTTAAAGTGCAGCTTTTGATGAGTGCTGTGAATAGGTTTTCAATATATTTTTAGAGCTCTGAGATAAGAAAGATGATGCATCTTAAATTGATTAGAGAACATCTTTTACACTTAGAGATGCTGCATGACCACTGTGAGTTGTGCATAAATCTTATTTCTTTTTGGCAATGATTTTTATACGTGGTTTGATTTATGTGATGAGGTGGATGCCAAGAGACGAACAACATAAATCACAAAAATGAAGGAGCCTAATATGCAATAGCTAGTTACAAAATTCATGCTTGGTATTAGATGAAATAAATTGTAAATACTCAGGAGATGATAGAGTGCCTTAATCTACAGAACTCTTAATCCAGCTCTGCATGCAGAAACTTGACAAGATGACTGTGCTTGTTCCTTTGGGCAAAGGAACCTTTGGGCAAAGTTTGGTTTCCTTTTGATGTTAATGGCCACTTTGCTCTCCTGATGCCAAGATCTCACCTTGGATCGTGATCCTTCACGAAAACATTTTAACAGGAGAAGCAGAAAGATGTTTTATTCCCTCTAACCAGTGGAAAAGAGGGAGCAGAGCATTAGAAAAGAGGTTTTACACAAAGGCTTTCTGTGGAGCAGATTTTTTATGTTGTGTGGTGCTATCAACCCATAGCAGTTGGATGTCTGTGGAATCCTTCTCCAGGGTTTATTACAGGAGGATTTTTTTGCTGTCAGCCTTGGCACCTCTTTCTTGCCTGTGGTCACAGGTTTTGTTCATTTAGGATCTGTCTGAGGGACAGGGCTTTGAAAGCACAGCAGATTGTGGTCACCAGAAGTCCAGCAAGTAGTACAAACCAGCAAATTTCTGCATGTGAGAGTTTCCATGAGCTTTTTAGTGTTTATATAAATAAAGAGGAGACATCTCCATCTATTTTTCTGGTAAGGATAAGGAAGATTGAAATGACAGCATTAGAGGAAATCAAATTGGAAAACATGACATACATGACATACAGGCAAACAAGCATACAGGCTACAGGATTTATGGAATCGTGCAGCTGCTATGAAAGAGCACATAATAAACCTTGGGGACAGAAATGTCTATGGAGAGGAGAGGCAATCAAAGAAAGTCCTGGGATTTCTAATTTAATTTTGAGACTACTGTGGGGGATGAGCCTGGTGGTAAGCCTGAAAGCTGCAGATAGCTAATTCCCAAGAGAGTCTAAACAGCAGGCCCTTTTGTGAGGTAGTTAATGAGAGGAAGAATGTGAATTCAAGGAAGGATGATGCAGAGATTGGCTAGTGCAGCTAAAACCAGCTAAAGAGGATGTGAGTGGTAAAAGCTACCAGTGGTGGGTGATGGAGTGTCATCAAGGAACAGCCAGCCCTTCTGAGAATATGAGAGGAAGAAATGAAGGAACTTCTGCACGCTATTGTGTACAGAAGTTCAACAGTGATCAGTGTGAAGTTCCATTTAACAAAGTTTTCAAAAATATTGATGACATCCTTTAGGATAAACTAAATAACCTCCCTCGTAGCATACTGAATGAGCAGATGAAATTGTGTGGCCATAGCAGGGATGTTTAGTCAGTCTGTAGGGAGATACCTGTGCCTGGTTTTCAAACATTCAGAAGAGGAGAGGAGGGAAGCCCTGTGCAAGCATAGACATGCTGTTTTGTACTCTAAAACTACATAAATTCTTGGATTTTGAAAGAAAACTATTTAATGACATTGAGGCAAGCTTGAATTTGGAATAGCAACAGAAGAAGATGAAGATTCTGTGTAGCTGTTTAGTGCCAACAGTGTTTTTTATAAGGAAATAATCCATACTGAACTTTTTGCTCTGTTCATCCTGTCTGTAAATGTACTCGAGGTCTTTTAGCTCAAAGGACACAAGGAATGACACTTGCTGTGTAGTTAACACTGTTGTTTTTTCTCTGTTACCTGGTCTAAGACAACTGTAAAGATACCAGTGATACCACCCTTACAGAAATGTGCATTAAAGCTTAGCATAAATACAGATTGAATACCTAAGACTTCAACCCCAAGTAGGTTATCCCCAACACTAAAATTGTCTCAAATCAACACAGTGAAAATGATATCTTCTGGATTCCTGCCAGCTCTCTTGTCACATCTTGCTCTTTCTACTGCTCCAGCTCCTTTCAGGGCATAACCTGAAGACTAGTAGCAACTTGAAATCCACCAGACACAAAAGAGAATTTGCAAGACAGAGAAATTTTCTTTCAATGACGAGATTTCAAATGATGGGTATGGGAAATAACTTCCCCTTTTCCTTTCTCCTCTCTTTATTTATAACTGTTTCATTCCCATTTCACCACTAGATTAGCAGGCTTTGTGTCAGTAGATATATGTTTTCAATATATAAAATTGAAAATACTGTTGTCACTGAATGAATGAAAAAATACTCTGCATGTGGCATGTGAACAGCTTTCCACGTGCCTTCTCTGGCTGACCTTGCTGTGGGCCTGCTAGCTTGGGAGCCATTGGGAAGGGCAAGAGACAAACAATTACAGGTTTATGTGCCTAATCTTACTGGCAGGCAATATCCTGGAGAGTTAATAAGATGTGAGATCACAAAACATCTGGAGAAATATCAGCTGACAAAACTTACTAGTTCTGATTCATAAGGAATAAATTGTGTCTGACAAATCTGGAGATGGAGAGAAGCTGTAAAAATGAGACATTGGATTGGCACTTGGAAAAGACTTGGAGAGGAATTGTGACATTGATGCTATGTGAAAAGATTTGAAAGTAAAGCTGTAGAAATGACTTAATAGCCATGCTTAAGATGACAGGCACTTGGTCTGGAGAGTTCTTTATGCACAGTCTATAATTAACCTTTAATTAAATTAAAACTTTAATTCATCTTTAATACACAGCTGATCTGTGCTCAGTGAGCTCTGATCACTTCACATGAACTATAATATTTCTAAGAGGGCAATATAAGAAAATTAGCAAGTTAAGAGAGAATGAAGACAACATGATTTTAATTCTTTAGCTGACTACAGCTCTTCATGGATAGGGGCTTTTTGTAATTACTTGATCTTCAGAACACAACACTTTCCCCACCCGTGTCAGAATCTTTAAAATTGATCATTCCTGGTTATTCCCAATAATAACAAAATCTTCTCTGTGTATCTGTATCTCAGAAGAGATACAACCTCATGTAAACCACAAACTTCTAGCCAGAGGGAAAATTATGTAGCTAAGGAGAGGAGATTACTCTGCTTGTATACAGTATCACATAACAAATTGCTGTTCTGCAACTGGAAACAGTTTAATATTGATGATCCATGTGTGTATGTTTGCAACAGGACTGAAATGAACATTAAGTTATTCATTAATTTGGCTAAGTAGCTGATACTGTACTAGAGGGAATTAACTCTAACCACCTACTTGCTATTTTATCTTCCTGGAAGAGGCTGTGGGAGATTTTCTGCAGTGTCCAGGAACCCACAACACAGTTCACCATCTATCCTGTCTGTTTATCACGGGCTGTAGTTTATTAAATGCTTTGATACCCATTGAGATTTCAACTGCTGTGCATGTGAACGGGTTAATGTGATCTGGTTCATCTTGTAGCTGTTTGTGGGGAATTATTATGCTGTGTGCAAAGTGCTGAGCTGCCTGTCTCAAGTTCTAACATAGTAACTGCAGAAATGGTCTGTTTAGTACTGTAAGGAAGCAGTATCACCCTGTATGTTGTCACAGTTTTGTTCCTATTGTTGAATCCCTAATTTCATACTAGTGACTTCTTTCTCCAGCTAGCACCTGATTTTGAACAAGATTTGCTGTAAGCCTGAAGTCAGTGTAGGCTGTTTAGAACAGAGCATGAATAGTGGCAAATGTATATCTGCTTTCTAATTTCCTCATTGACAGACATTTGGGAGCCTGAGCTGACTCTCATGAGAAACTCTTTCCTCCCAACTGTGGTGCTGAATCAATAAAGTGCTTGAGCACATATTTAGCCATAGGAAGGTGCCTCAGCCCTGCAGATTTTCACAAATTCCAAGATTTGTTTTAAACATATGTCTTTTAATTGCAGTTGCTTTCCTCAAGCTACTTTATAAATCCTTGTGTGTCTGAGCTTCAATTTGTCTTCTACTCTTGGAGGAGACTGGAGTTCATCTTATGCCTGCCAGTGTTATCTAGTGTTTGAGGGATGCCTCCCAGTGGAGGCATCTGAAAGCAGAGCACGATGCTATTTTTTTTTTCTAGCTATGAAAGATGAAGGCTTTTCTATAATGATGAAGTTTCTTCCATAAATTATAGTAAACCAGTAAATCTTTTTTTTTTTTCCTTTTTTTTTTTCCTCCCAGAGTAAAAAACATCTGCCTATTGCAAATGGTTAGCATAGTTTTTCACACAGGAGAAAGCTTATGATGATGCTATGCAGAGATAAGAAGGCTTTGTGGTATAAAAGTTCATCTGTATTTGTCCTTAAGTCTACGTGCATTGGTGTTGGAGGAAGCAATTTCCCATACGTGCCTCAGATGGGTGGTGTTTGAGGATGAATGGATTTCCCCAAATAATTAACAACCACTGTTTGCAAAGTACTTCCTTATCTTTGGATGGGCAAGGATACACATTCAAAAGTACTGGAAGTGGTTGTTCTGAAATCCTTACAGCTATTGCAGATAAACAGCACAAACTGGTGAGTGGGACTATCACTCAGGGAAGAGTGTAATCTGGGAAGATTGTTTCAGGTGTTGTCATCCTTTAGCTCTTGGCAAAACTGCTCAGAGCAGACAAAACAGAGCTTGCATATTAGAGCTGTTTATTAGGTGTCACATCTGACCCTGTGCAGGCCAGCCCCACAGAAGGGTCTTCCCAGTGACCCTGGCTGGACAATGATTCAGTGCCACATCACATGTGCACCCAAACACAAGCCTTAATTGTGCTGACTCTGCAGCCTGTGGCACAATACCATTTCAAAAGCCCTCATTCCTCCATTTCTGTTGGATTTATTCCTGGTTAAACTTCTGCTTCTCCTTTTATCTCCTCATTATTTTTTTATCTTTTTTTTTCTTATGAGGACAATGGATGTCATTTTGCATTACCATTACAATTTCTCTCAAAAAGGCAGAAATGTCTTTTCTTCTTTATACTGAGGGAAACCAGCATAGCTATACAGGCCCAGAGCCAAAATAATCATATGCTGATAAATAGAGAACAAAACTCCAATCTGGATTTTTTCCCCAAGTGGGAAAGGTTCCAGCAAACAAGGATAGGCAAAGAACGTGTAAAGAATTATAAATGGGAAGTTCCAGCAAACTGTTCAGTAAGGTGGCATAATGTTAAATACAGAAGATATTAACATAAATTTTCTTTGGAAGTTATAAGCCAGTGCCAAGGATTTTTAATATGAAGTAGTAAGATATGAATTTATTAGATTTTATAACTTTTAAACAAATATGTTGTGAAGTAAGTTTTCTCTGGTTTTGTGTTTAAGGATTATTTTTGTGAAATGAAAAAAACAAGGTTTTTGCATAAGCAGGGGAAACATAGGAAGAAGCTCTAACAGCTGGAGTCCTTTGACTTTACAGATGAGGGCAAATCAATGCAGTTCAGCATCAATCAAAACCTGTCTCCAAATTCAGGCTTAGGCTCAATACCCACAGAACATATGGCCACCTTCACATTAAGCACAGTGCAATTGCTGATGGGCAAACTGCAAACTTTATAACAACTTGGCTCCCAAATTACTAATATGTTCAATATTGCACAATAACATCACCCATGAGATGTAGGATCTGCATGCACAGGGAGATTTGAGAGATACCAACACAGGTACCAGAGCAGGGGGAGCTCATTACTGGGAAGTAATTTTTGAGATATGTAACGTAGTTTTTTTTCATAGAGATAAAAACACAGGAACTGCTGAACCTGCTGAATTGGGTCTCCATTTCTTGATGATCAAGGGCAAAGGAATGACTTTGTGGAAGATATTTGCTAACTAAGCACATTTTGCTGACTGTATACAGAAATGAGTGGGTGAAATTCTGGGGGTTTTCTTGTCTTGTTCTATTGTGGTGTTGGCTTGGGGTTTTTTTCCCTTTTTTTAATGCAGGTGTTAGATGAGATGATCTAATGGTCCCTTCTGGCCCTAAGGCAAAGTGCAGCCTCCACTTGACAATATTCATGGAGCTTTCTAAACCCTTTTTACCAGGCCTTTGGGGAAGGAGGTTTCTAATAGGGGAGAACTTTATAGAGCAGAAAAGTGTTTGCCAGCAGAAATATTTGCTGTTGGCAGTTGATTGTTGGGGAGGAGGAAAGGTTTGCCAGGGTTTCCATTTGAAATGACTTTTAAATCTTCATTAAAGGTGCCTGTGGTAATGCTCAGGCATGTCTTTGTATATTTTTCCCTAGAAAAAATAAATGGCTTTTTTTTCAAGACAGAGAAACAAGAGTTTACATATTATATCATGGCAAAGGTAAATTCAGTCTCACAGTTGTGTGTCTCAGGGGAAAAAATAGGGAATATGACTAACATCTGTCTCATGTCACCTTTCTCAGAAACAATGCTTTCCAGCTTTATAAATTCATCCATCTCTTCAGCAAACTGTCAGAGATTTAGAGAAGGAGGGCTGAACTTTAGTTAGCTCTGATTCACCTAACAGCATTGTGGGCTGCTCACTTTTGAAAAACAATGGCCACTTTTAAAAAGCAGACCTAGAACCATTTATAAGAGTAGCACAAGGTAACAATGTGCTTTGTAACCATGGGCAAGTGATCAAATAAACACCTTGCCAACAACCAAGGTGTCAGACAGGTCACTGCACAGGTTATGCACAGCAGGCAGCCTGCTCCATGTCTGCAAAAAACCGGGACAAGTTCAGACGGTTTGTGGGCAGGAACACTGACAAAATGCAAGTTTTTTGCACTGTTTATCCATCCATAATTTAGAAAATGGTAATAACTGCTGGGAAAACCCTCTGCCTTGGACCTGCTGCCTTCAGGAGGGCGCTGGGAGCAGAGGCCAGCGCCAGGAGCCCATGCTGTGCCGCACAATCTGTCACGGGGCTGCCTGAATAGTGCCCACGACAGCCTTTTGTCCCCACCACAGCAGTGACAACTGGCCCTGCAGCTCGTGGGTGCTGCAGGGTGGGGTGTCCTGCGAGGGGACAGATGTCATTGAGGATGGATGTACAGCAGGCACCGTGGCTTGTGGGGCACACAATGCCCGCAACATCCAAAGGCCATATGTAGTGATCTCATTAGCTCCTTGATTGCCTCCTGCACAGGCTGTTGGAAATGTTTAAAAGTGCAAGTTCAAAAGGGAAAGTGATGTATCATGTTTGGATTTTCTCCTTCAGTCATGCAAAACAAACTGAGAACCTGCTGTGTTTGGAAGCCAGAGTTTTTAGAGACTAAGGCATATCTTAATTGTGTCTCTGCTACGTGGCTTTGCTTTACACTGAATTTCACTGCTGTCTGCCACAGTCAGAGGTATTGAAGATATTTAAAATCCTCTGGGCATTTTCAACCTGAAATATTTATCTGCTTGGTTCTGTTTCAGTCCCAGCAGTTATTTATCTTCTGTTAGGAATTTAAGGGAGCCATCTGCAGAACTTCTGGGATGTTCATCTTTGGCTATGGCTGCGAAGAAAAACACATGATGTGGGTAATGTTTTACTCTGTTCTTTTCAGTTTTATTTCTCTGTTCTCAGTTTTAAATCAGTATTATAGGCAGATTCACGTTCAGCACCTTAGTCTGGTAGGTTGGCCTATAGCCTACTTTGACTACATTGGGACAAATTTTGCTGTTGGTGCCCAGCAGCATATTGCACTATCCTCACTCCCTGTTTTCATCTTCGAGAAGTTCCCTTCTAGTCCCCTCTTTATGCTATTTAACTATGATTTCCCAGCTTCTCAAAAGAGCTTGTTTCTGCCTGAACTGGGCAGCCCTTTTATAGCAAACATCATGTGAAGAAAGTTTTCTGGGCAAGATTTTTAACAGAGACAAGGACTTTGTTTTCAGAAGTATATATTCAATTGCAATTGACAACTTTGAAGCCACTGTAAACCCTTTAAACTTTAACTTTTAAACTTAACACAAAGAGATACTGTTATATTTCTTACCTACAATTGAGTATCTTTAAACTGATGCAAAGGCATCTTGGATGCTTTGGCAAACAAAGGCATCAGTAAAGATTTTTCTAATCTTACCTTCCCATATAATTTACAAACTCTCTGGTGAAATGCAAGCTCTCTAGTAAAAAGTGTGATTAGATATTATTATAGAAAATAATTAGTAGGAATTGCATTCTGCAAGAGTTCTTCTCTTGTCCTGCTCTCTCTGATTTTTTTACTATGGGGTGTAAAAAATAGTCTGAAAATTAGTCTTGATTTTGGATTCCCAACTTAACTGTTAATTTAACTGCTAATTCACAGTTCAGCTTTTTCCTGAGCTTTGCTGTCTTCCTAGTTCTGAGTTCAGAGTCATTGTGGTCCCTATTGCCTCACATCTAAAATCAATCAGCATAGCCCTTAATTACTCTATTTGTTCTCCACAGACAGTCTTTCCAGAAGGGATCATTAATCCCTTCACCCACATTACAGTGCATTGCATTCCCTCTGTCTCCAATTGAGAATGCCTGTGTACAGTGAATTTGGGATTGGAACAGGAAAATGGTGTGGTATTAGTGAAATATGGCAAATAGTTCTCTGCCTGAGCCATTAGTTCATCCTGTAAATGTTTTACATGACTCTAAACTGAATTTGCAGGCTACACTGGACTGGCTTTGAAAACCATCACTGTGCTGGGAGCTCCTAAAGGTTTGTGTCTGACTGACTGAATGCAGTGAGGTGTCCAAATCCTGAGGGCAAGTCCACCCTTGTGTTTCCCAAGTGGTGGTGGCTGAGGTTGGACCCATGGCCCTTTTGTGCATATTAGATTTCTGGTAGGATATCCCAGGGCAGCACATTAAAATTTGCCTCAGTATTAGTCATTTCCTGGCTGCTCTTTCCCTTTAAGGAAGACACTATCTATGCCTGTGACATAAGAATAAGTACTTTAATGTAAATATTTTCCAAGTGGAATTACTCATTATTAACACAGTTCTGAAGGCAAATAAAAACACTATGTGTCAGCAAAAACATTATTATTAAGGAATTCAGATTCAAACCACACCATGATTCATAGAGCACCTGGCTGGGTTTTTTTTTTTTTTTTGCTTCTTTTTTCCTCTTCACTAAATATGAAAATATCTTATGGGGCATCAGGTTTTTCAGAAAGCTTGTGCTGGTGTCTGATAAACTGGAAGAAGGAAGAAAGATGCCGTGGGTAACAAGGGTCTGGTGAAATTTTGTGGAGAAATGAAGTAGTTGTGGTGGTGGAGAAATGTAGTTGAATTATGTTTGAGTAAATTCTGAATTTCCCTCTAGTTCCTCCTCAGTTTTTCACACTGTACTGAGAAATATTCTTGCAGGCACAATTAGAGTTTTGGCGCAGGTCTGAACTTACTGCCAGAGGGATAGAGCAGGACTCTGGTTAAGTTGCTCTTGCTCTAAACTGACTGCAAAGAGTACTTCTGATTTTTAATTTTTTTCTTCTTTAAGAATACTTTAAATGGAATAACATCAATTTAGTAATAGATTTTTACACTGTTTGTAATCATCTCTTGGAAGAATAGAGGATGAAAGATATATAATTAATTGCAAATAATTGAGCTGATAATATTTTAAGTAACTAAATTTTAGTGGGTTTAGCTGTATTTTTTTTTTTTAATTTTTCATCAAATAAGTCTGCTGTGCTCTGTACCTTCCTTTCTCAGGTCTCTTAAATCACATCTGAACCTCTTTTATGAGGCCTAAGGGAAAGTCGAAGGTTATGTTCCTTACTTTCTTTTGTAAATATGTTACAGTCCATTTCATCTAGAATCTGGCTCTTTTCACAGCTGGTTGTTGACTCAGTTGTAAAGGCTCTGCTGTGATTTAAATCACTTAATAGCCTGTCTTTTTTTTTGATATTTTTTTCAAATATGAAGAACACTAATATTAATGTAGTTGAAGATTCAAAAGAGTACACCCTGGAATTCTAAAAGTGTATTATATTTCCTTTGTAGATCTGGTATGTGGAAAATGAAAAAAAAAATAGTCTTCATCCTAGCCCATGTTTTTAAAAAAAATGACAGCATATTCAGTCTTAAGTAATACTCAGAGCAAATAATTCTTTCACTGCTTAGTTTATACAAAAAAATATACCAAGTTTTACCAGATTCTTTTCCAACTGAAATGAAGCAAGAGGACAGGAATGCACATTAAGATGAATGACACTTATTTCAGAGGAATGGATGACTGATGCACTTTTCATTGTCCAAAACTCATGTTCTAATCTCTGGGAAGTGGTTTTATTCTCTTTGCTCCCTCAGACCTAATCAGTAAATCAGCTATCAGAGCTTATGTTGAGACACATAAATTTATCATCCCGATTTTGGTGCAAATTTCATTATTTGAGGAAGTCAGGAGTTTTGTTCTTGTCTGCTTTTTAGTAAAAATAATAATTTCCACAGATTTCACAGGCTCTGTCAATATGAATACAAGCATTTTGTTTACAGAACTGTGTTACAACATTGGAAATCATTGAAATAATTGAAAACCATTGAGATCAAGTGGGTAATGAAGTCACTGGAAGGAAACAATACCAGTCCACTTAATGGGGATATCCCTGGTGTCACCCCTGCCTGTGCTTGGGGCTGCTTTCCTTCCATCACACGTGCACTGCAACACTTGCTCTTCTCTCAGCTGGCCACAATTACTTTAAGGGCTTTGACTCTTGGGCCAAGTTCAGATTTAGGGAAACAATTACATTTCCCCAAAAATATAAAAATGGGTACTTTTGCTGTTTGTAAAACAAAAGAAAAGAAAAGGAATACTGAAAAGTACCATGGTCTTTTGTGTGAGGAATTTACCAGTGTTTGTGGGAATGATCTCAACTTTGCATGTTTTGCTGGCTTTATCTGTGAAGCTCAAATCAGGATCCTGTTTTATCTGCAGCTGAAGCTGACAGCTGGGAAAGGAGGATAAAAAACCTTTGGGGTTTTGGCCCATCATTAACTGCTTTATAGTGAAAACTTTTAAGCGTCTGAGCTTAAAAATGTAATGTGCATCCTCCAGCAGTACATGTTTGTTCTTGATTCTGTGATCTCTTCTTTTCTTGCCAGAGGGGTAGGTGGATTTGCTGTGCTGTGGAAATATGACTAAAACTTGGCCTGAAACTTAACAAATTGTACACTCTTCTGCTTATAACTATTCAAACACAGGTTAGCAGATCTATTTTTAAATCAGCAGCAACCCTGAGCCCTGAGAATCCTCTTTCTGCACCAGACATGAATACAGGTGATGGAGCAGGACTCCTCATCATGCAACTCTGAGCAGCTAATTGTTCATCTTGTTCATCTATCAAAGCTCCAGTTTCCTCTCAGGTTTCTGGTTTTTGCTACAGCACTCTTCCAGTGCTTCAAGATCTTTTTGTACAAAAAATTGCTTTTTCTCCTCTATCCTCTCCCAGATTGACTTTACTGTTCTACGACTCAGACAGCTTTTTGTATTTTTTCCCATGAAATGACACAAGTACCACATATGTGCACTGTTTTGTTCTTGTACAGACAGAATAAATAGCAATGATAACAGAATCCCTCCCACAACACAGAATGGAAACAGCTCAGCCAACCTGGAAATTCTCAATATGGTGCAAAGCTGTGGCATCAGTTGTACAGTGATTTGTAATGCTGGGGTCCCTCTAATCATTGACCAAATGAATGCACCCTCCTTCTATTATATTTTCCATCCAATGTCTGCCTCTTCTATACAGAAATGTTGCTGAATCTCTGTAAATTCCCATTCTGCACCTGCAGACTACTGCTTTGGTGCTGTAGACAAAAAGTATTGCTATCTTTTTGGATGAATGTGACTCCTTATTCCCCTACAGCATGCCCAGTGAACTTCCATCTGGAGATTTTTAATTGGGAAGAAGGAGGTGGCAAATCTTTCCTTTTAATTGACAGTCGAATAAAAATAGCATATCAAATACATTTTATCTGCTAGGGTTGTTAAGGCTTATCGTCCTCATTTTCAGCTGCCTTCTGAGTCATGAAAAGCAGAACCTGTATGATTTTTCTTTGGAAGAAAATAGCCAGAACACGGTGATGATAGCTCAGGAAAGAAGCCATGTGAGGCCACTGAGGCCCTGTGCAGCCCCGTGCCCAATTACAGTGGGGGCTGAGTGCAAAGAATAGTGGCAGAAGAAGGGAACAATGAAATGCTCCCCACGTGCTCCCGAGGTATAGACAAGTCAATCCATCATGAGTGCACGGCCTAGCATCTGGGAGATCCAGATGATACACACTGGAGCTTTCCTGGATCAGCACTAGTGTCTCTATTGTTGCCTTTTAAAAGCACTTTTCTACCGAGGCCTAGGGCATGATTGAAATGCTTGTTATTGCAATTGCTCTGCCTCAATCAATCTTCATGTGTGATACAAGGCTCAGGCTCTTTATCTGCCCCTTGTGCTTGCAGGTTTTAAGAATGCACTTACTGACCTAAGAGCTAAAAATTTATTTTATGTCAACTGTATGCATGTAGCTCATAGTGAAGAGAACATGTTTTAATTGTGATTCTAATTGCTCAGAGCAAAAATATTTGTTTTAACTGACTGGTTCCCAGACAAACCTTCATCTTGCTGCGTTTATGGCTGTGTCTTTCTAATGTACATTCCTGTGGATTATTTTGCAAGCCGTCCCATGGGTGTGTTGAGCATCCAAGCATCCTTGCAAACAGTTCCTGCAGATTTATAGCCATAATTCAGGTGAATCATCATTCCCCTTGTTAAAGTTTTACAGCAAAATATTTGGCTAAATGCAAATGGGAGAGGTCTATTTAGGGATCAGATTAAAAGCAACCTAGGTTTGTCATGCAAGGAGGAAAATTACCTTAGACATGCAGTTTATTCAGATTCGATAATTCCACAGCTGGGCAGTATGTTTAAAAGTTAATTGCTGCTCTACTGTCAGATTCTCAGGGTCTGATTCACTGTTATCAACACAAGACCCTCAGACAGGGTTTCTGGGGTGGAAAGCTGATGCAATCATTTGCAGGAACCCTCTGCTGCAAGTGCAGAAGGGTTAACGTGACCTCAACACACATGGTGCTGACCTGGGTAGCTGGAGGATGCATTGACTCAGAGCATCACTGCTGGGGCTCTGCAAACTGTGGCTATAAACAAACACCACATTTGTTCCTGCAGACGTCCAGCTGTCCTTTCTCAGTCCTGCACCATGAATATGCTTAAAAGTGCTTTGTCATCAGGAGATGCTTTAAGTAATCCATTATATTATTTTGAACTTAGATATAACCCATCTGTGAGCTGTGTGGTCAAGGAGGCACAGGTCAAAAGCTGTGCTGGCACAAATCAGATCTGATCTGGTGAATGCTTATTGTTATCCTGGAAATAGAAACAGAAGAGCAAATTCAGCTGCCCACACTACAACACCTAAGGGCCTCTGAAAATGGAGGAGTAACATGAAGAAGTAAAAAATACCTTAAACTTGAATTTCAGGTCAGAAGATTGAAATGCCAAACTTACAGCTTTGTCCCAGCCTGGCTGTTTTATTCTCATCCTTTTTTCAGCAGTGATTTTGCTTTTTTTTCCCTGTTGTTTGCTGGTTCATTGACCAAAATGCTCTTGTTCTCATTGGAGTGTTTATATGTGCTCATGTTCACTAATATGAGTAATTATAAATAGCACCATCCTACAGAGGTCTGTTTGTTCAGAATTCAACCACAATTATTTAGTGGGGGAGAAGTGGCCATATCATTCTCTGCTGTGCCCAGAGAGCTTCAGTGGCTTTTGGAGGAAAAATGAAGCAATTGGAAGATCTTACAGAGCTCTGTGACCTGCTTTAGTTTTGTGACCTAAGAAAATTTGGATCTGTTTACTAGTCATGCTGCAATTCTTTGTCCCACTCTCTTTCCCATGTCCCTATAAACAAAGAAAATTCTGCTAAAAATCACCTATGCTCAGGAAAATTTAGTACAGCGGTGTGTCTAGAATAGATTTTTAAAAGAATGATGTTTCTCAAGTAATAATACATGTTCAGCTTCTGAAAGTGCTTCCAGCTGAGGATTTCATAGCTAAGTTCCTTGCCTCTTTCTACCACAGTCATTTGGGGAGAAAGTTATTCCATCCTGCAGAGCAAGGAGCTGAAAGAAGAAACAATGACAATAATTCTGTGCTGACTGGCAGATGTCCATTCTCTCATTTCCACCTCATGGCTGTGATTCCTGGCCCAGCTCTGCCTTTATAAGCTGGGTTTTCCTTCTGCATCATCCTGGAGCCCAAACCAGCTCCTGCCCGGTGAGTGCTGAGGGCACAAATCCCCTGCGTGGAGATCAGTCACTGGCACTTGTGCAACACCTGGTACAGCCATTCAGAGCTTCTCAGCCAGGCCTAGACCACCTGTTATTACACTCTTTTAGGTCATGTTTTAACACAGACCAACTAGCTTTCAAAAGGAGTTTTTCACCTTGTTTCAGGCCCTTCTTTAGCCCAAGGGAATAACTTTATAACAGCCCTAAAGCAGGTGTAAAATAATTGGCTCTCAATATTAATGCAGTTGAGCCTTGGCCCATGGACAGTTTTACCTGGTGAGGGCTCTGATCAGGCACTGCCCTTCTCTTGCCCACCTGCAGTGGAGGGGCTGGACAGCAGAGACATCCAGTTCACCCCTGCTGACTGTGAGGGCCTCTGCTGTTGGGGTGGGTGTTTGCTGCAGGTTTTGTGCTATTATAGAAAATACTGATGGGTGTCACCTTTCCTTAGCACACTTTACATTTAGCTGCTCTTTGGAAGACACAGAGGAGGAGGTTGGTTCCTCTGGAAGCTTTCTGTGTAAGCTTTCAGAGTGCTTTTATTGCCAAACATCTTAAAGTGATGGAGGCACAAATTGGAATAGAAGCAGGCAGAAAGAGTTCTGGAGAGCCCTGAATCAGTGCTTCAGGTTCAAGAGGGATGGAAGTTCAGCATGTGGCTTCATGTAGAGTCCTGACTTCAGCACGTGCTGCTGGTTTATTTGTTTGTTTTCTTTGTCTGTTTTCTTTTTGGTCTCTCCCCATGAATCACACAGGGCACTGAGGCCAGCCATCATCTCAGAGATCTCACACCAGACATAAAGCAACCACCACTGAATTTACACAGGGCTCATTAGTGTGGTGGCTTCTTGGATGCACTGTTTTCTACACCTACAGATAGTAAGCGGTGAGTACTGCCACAAAGAAAACCAAGAAAGTTATGTACCTTGCCCAAGGACACACTTTGAAGTGGCTGGTTCCACCCAGGTAGATTTTTGTGGTGCACCACTGAAAGCAATTCAGTTTAGCATGAGCAGAATCACCTATACAATCTTTTAACAGTAAGCTACAAAACCCAAATTTTCCATACTAAGCAGTATCAGCTGGCTGCTGACTGCTTTGTTTCAAGGGATCAGAAATTAGTTCAGATTGAAATGGGAAGAGGTAGAAACAACACTAATTCCCAACTGTCACTGTATTTCTCTGTACTGAGAATCTACAATTGTGTAATGGTGAAGGCAATCTTAGACTCTTTTGTGCTTGAGAAAACAGTAACTTATGTTTTACCTGTCTGTCTCTGGAGAAGAAAAGCTTTAATTAAGTCTTACTTTAATTATGTCCCATCTATACAGTACCTAAAAGCATTATGAGAACATGTCATTTACTATATCCCTGCCTTCTGGCAAGGTTTAGATGCTGAATCCTCTAATACTGTAAAAAGTTCCAATTGCTGTTATTAAATGAATATTTGAAACAAGTTTATTAATATAGGCATTGTTATAATAATTGCTAAGTAGTGGGGAAAACCTGAGTGATTAAAGTACAATCTGGAACTTTCTTCCACCAGAGGAAAATATTAGAATTCTGTTTTCATATAGAACTTCTGCAGTGCTGGTGGTCCAGCACTGATGATCTGCTGGTGAGGCTGG
This sequence comes from Melospiza georgiana, assembly GCF_028018845.1. Taxonomy (NCBI): domain Eukaryota; kingdom Metazoa; phylum Chordata; class Aves; order Passeriformes; family Passerellidae; genus Melospiza; species Melospiza georgiana. Next base: position 34,044,161 of record NC_080436.1, on the reverse strand, counting down.
TGTCCTGGATCAGAACATTATTTCACAAAAATTAGTATTTTACCAGTGTCAGTGGTAACACTGTACATTACCGTTCTGTGCTCTTCCAAGATGTAGTTTAATTAAAAACCACCTGCTCTTTCCAGGTTGTCTTATCCTAATTAAGCTAATGAGAATGTCATAGCTTCTGATATTTATAGAAAATAATGCCCTTGAAATGAACTTTTGGGTATTATTTTGTTACTAGCTGGGAGTGCTTATGAGGAGATTATTAGAAATGTGCATAAACAAAACTTTCAGTTTTGTAGAGGTCCTTGATATCCTTTGCCAAGTATCCTTCAGTCTTCTTCAACCTGTTAACCTAATAGAACATTAAGCTGATAAAAGTAATAAGAATGAACAGTCATGGACTTCCCTGTGTCTTTCCCACCTTTTGTAAATAACTTAATCCTCAGTGAAAAGTCCTAGAATAGCAGTAACTGTTTTAAATCTTTTAAATAATTTCAACAGGGAGCTATATGTTTTCCACAAGACGAGAGTGACACATTGATACCTTTTTAAAATATATCATTTTCCTATAGGTTTTTTTATATTACTTTTCAAGTTGTCACAGCTTGACATGTGAATCTGCTTGGTTAAAAGGTAAACAAGCTTGCAGCAACTGAAAATGACATTTGTCTTTATGCATCAAAGTAAATATTGTTCACTTGAAGATGACACATCTCCAGGGCAGCAGGCTGACTCCCCTGAAGGTGAATGTGCATCCATGCAGGATGCATAATTTGGATTGTTTTTGCCCCACCCCTGTTTACTTTTGCCCTCCAGTCAGTTATGTTGTCCAGACCTGTTTGCAGCCAGCTGCATTATCCCACAGCCTTTGGTGTCTTCTGCCCTGAAAACTTGAACTCTGAGGCCATGCCTGTGCAAGGGAACGGTCTGGAGATTTTTGTATCAGCCAGGTTTGGTTTTATTCTCCTCTTCATGAACAGATCACTGTCTTCTCTGACTGGAGTGATTTGCAAAGCATATGATTCCATCAATTCTGAATCCAAACTAATATTTAAAATATCTTTTTCCCTTTCTAAGTGAAATGAGGCAATAAGAAAGTCATGGTGTATTGGGGGGAAAATTTGAGACATTGTGGTAAGAAGCCCAGGGACACAAATACCACAATAAGCTTCCAAATTTATCTTCAGGCTGAATAATATGACTTTATACCCAGCCAATTTTGCTGATGGTATGGAGTTAACCTTGGACACAAACTAATTGTTATTTTATGAAGAATTTTTTCCATATTTAGCACTGGGGCCTACTTAAAAGAATGCAATAGTGCTGGAAATACCTTATCAGAGGAGTGTGTGTAGCAGATAACAGAGCAACAATGCATGCAGCTTATCTTTAGGGAACTGATCTATCAAAGGGTGTCAGTCCTCTCAGCTCCTGGTATTCCCTAACATGCCCTGTGTTCCAGTTCCAATCTCAGAGATTTGGTTCCTTCAAAGGAGTCACAGACAGATGACATTTGTGCTCCCAGCACATCAATGACATGGAAGCATTTCTCAGAGTGCTGCTTGCTGCAAGGGAGGGGTTGGTTTCTAACATCTCCAAACTCCTTGCAGCTGCTCTCAAGAAGGTGAGGTGTTAATGCACAGGGGAAGTGAATGTCTTCCTCACCTATTCTACTACTGCACAGCATCAAGGCCTTGTAATCAGGTCACCACCATCCAAAAAGTGCAAGATACCTTTTGTATAAATTTTTTTGTTTACCAGGCCTCAACTTTGCTGTTCAGAAGCATAAGACACATTCATAATTGGTCATGGTTTTGTTGAGTCTTGTTTCCACTGGGGGTATGTCAGCATGGATAAGGAGTGCAGTGGTGCAGTGGAGTATAATCTTGCCAGGGACCTGGCAGCCATGCTGCGAGTTTCAGAGATTTTATACAGTCTTCAGGAAGATACACCCTATGTGTATGTAGGCTGAATTGGATGTAATCCCTGAAGGAAGAGAGCAGGGGATGCAGAACCAGATTTCAAAAGAAGGTCAGGGAAAGAAATATATTTTAATAAATGTACATGCCTTTCCATGCACCACAGCATGGAGGGAGTGGTGCATGTGCTGTGACACCTTTTGGGTGATACTTAGGAAAGTATTACAGGCCAGTGGAGCTTAACTCTGCTGTTATCCTACACTTGTCTGTGGAGATTTGGAAATCTTGAAATGTACAGAAGGCAGATGGAGAGGCAGAAAATGATGTAAAATGTACAGAGATAATCCCACTTAGTGAGAGCAAAGGCTGCAATTTATTCTCTGCTTTCCTTCTGCCTTCCTATTTCAGTTAGGACCAGGGTGAGCCTGATCATCCCATTACTGCCCTTCAGAGTGTTTCACATGGGCAGGCTCTGGATTTAAGAAAAAATAATTGAGTGACCAGTGTTCTCACCTGGTTTTCAAAAGGTAACAATAAGCTTCATTTTGATACTTCCTCTTCTTGGTTTCTGGCATACAGGCTAAGTGATACATTATTCCTAGAGTCCTCTTCAGAAACACCATTTTTATAATTTCTCATGTGTTTCACTAGGATTCTGCTGGGCTGATGTTTTAATAAATCCTACATGCTTGTGTTCTCATCCCCCTCACCTCCTTCATTTTCAACCAGGTATCAGTTACACTAATAGCCTTATATGTCTCCTGGAGGTTGTTCTGTTAGACTGGAATCTGGTTCACTGATGCATAGAATTTGCATAAGAGGACAGCAGCTTTTCATTCACTGTGGGGTGTCTCCTTTGCCACAGTTCCTTTTTGCTTGTGTGTATGACTGTAATGTGTTTTTTTCCCCTCCAGTCTAGCTGAATTCCAAGAGCTGTTAGGGAAGGAAGGCAGCAAAGAATTGCCATTAGGCATGGTGGAAGTATTCTTTACTGCTTGATACTTCTGCATTTGAAGGATTGATTATATTTCCTTTGATAGCACCCATATTTCTCTCTCTGTCTTCTATTTTTAATAGTTTCTGAAATTCAAAGAAATGCTTTTCCTTTTCCCTGTGCTTAGGGCTATTAACTGTCTTAATAGTAAAAGTGTCTTATGCTTAAGTTTTGTAAAGCCAAGGGTTTCCTTGCAGAACTGCTACCAGAAAATTAGTTTAGTGTACAGCTTTTCTGAGGCTTATTGTTGCTGTGACTTGCATCTCATATAAGGCTTGAAAATAAATCAGTCCTCCTCTTTAGAAAATCACACCAGTACTGCTTCTTTGGAAACATTTGCCAGTGTCTCACATTTAAATAATAGTGAAGATAGATATTGAAGCTAAATAATGGCCAATTGTCTTCAGTGTCCTGTAAGAGTCAAGGACACATCAGGGCTTCATGGCTGTCACCACGCAGTCCCTGACAACGCAGGGGATTCCCAGAGTGGCAGCATGAATAGTGTGCTGACCTCTCTCTACCCAAGTTTGCTGCTTGCCCCTCAGCAGAGGCAGGGGGACAGGAGCTGGCTGTTGTCATTTGCCTTTCCTTCCTCTTCATCCATCACACTGTTCTTACTGATGCTCCCCTGGATATTTACACCCTAGTCCTTCTATTAGGGAGGGTCTTTGTTTTTTCTTAAGCAAACATGTAAAATCACGTAGGCAGCGCTGTGACGCATGAGTAAGGATTCAAATATGATGTATCTTGTTTGCTTGTAATGATATAGGATTTTCTTTTCATTTAAAGCTGAGGTCACAGATAGTTCTACAATTCTTCTATCTGTGTCACCTTTTGAACGCAGTTGTGGTTCTGTCATCTGTTTTGATGGGCTACAGATGAGACAAAGGTATGCAGCTCTTTCATCTTTTTCTGCTAGGACGAGGGTGAAAGAATTCTGGATTTAAGCCCCACTTCTGTTTCCTGTGGCTTTCAGAGATCTAAGATGCTTCTTTGTGCTTTTCAGCTGTTAACCTGAGTTATCTCAGATCTGGGCTGTGGCTACAAGTCTCTCTACATGGGACAATTATAAATTGAGGAAGGCATGTAGGAGCTGGCATCCTGTCACAGGCTGGTCATAGGCATTGTGCCTTCAAAAAGAGGAAAGTAAGAACATTTCTGTATGTCATGAGTATATCTGAGGATGACATACATTAAGTGAGTGTGGTACCCTGGGTTACTGTAATAATACAGAGTCTGGAGAGCTGTTTGGCCCTCTCTTAGTGAAGTGTCATAAGGTGGTTGAAATATAACAAATTATTTGGCTTCTCATATTTTATCATCTGCTTTGGCAATTTCTACATGTTTTCAGGACTCTTTAAAGTATTTTGGTCTGTAAGTTTCCTTAAGAAATCAGTACACTATAGGTTTCCCCTTAGGAATATAAGCCAGTTAGCTATGGAAACTTCCAGAGTTGGATGGAGTCAAATTATTAAAATATGCAGCTCTTCTATGGCATAATGGTCTCTCTCTGTGGCATTAATCCTTCTCCTTTTCATACAATGCACTTGAAATGCTGCTTTTCTTTGTAGGTGGCAAGTATTGTCATAACTTCACTTCAAGAACTATTCACCTTTTAAATGGAGAAAACAGTTCTCATTGTACTTCAGCTGGAGAATAATCCCTTTTCTTTTGCTCCTTCATCCTCCATGGCACGCTGATGTTAAGTGAACTCTCAAGCAGTTACAATTTCACAGGAGCTTTCATGGATTGCAGAGCTCTGGGTTTTTCAGATACCACACGTTCAATCAGCACCACTTGGAATGTCTCTCAGTCTTTAAATCTGACCTGTTAATGTCACTGCATTCATCCTAAATACTGCATTTTACAGTGGGATTTCTTGTGGCTCTCCCCTTAATGTCTTCTCATTCTTTTATTCTGAGCAGCTGTTGGTAGCTCTCCCTACTGCTGTCAACTCTTAAACCTCTGCATTACAAACTGCAGGCCAGGGTGAACATACTGCATTAAATCAAGGTCTGCAAAGTTGGCTTGCAATGCACATTAGGAGCCCAAAAATAAAGGGAAATGGAAAACTGAGCCATTCCTAATGTAATGTCCTAAACTTAGTTTATACTTTGATCCATGAATAGCTAGCACGTTAGAAACTTTTAAAATAATATTACATACAAAAATCCAGCTGGTGACATTCTTGCTGTGCTGCAAGTATAGAAACAATAATACCAGTGTTAGGGCCACGGTGCTGTTACATCAGATAGAGGAACAGCACAAGAAAGGCCCCTCTGGAAAGACAGGGATGTTTGAAAACTTATTCTGAGTGCTGTAAACCTGAGACCACTCCCTAAATGCATTGGCTGATAATCTATTCTAGTCCCCAGCGCAAGCAAAAACATAGCAGAGAATTATTAATTACATCACCACACCTTTATTAACAGGGTTCTGTAGTTATTAACTGTAGTTATGTAGGAGTTGAGGGTATTCAAGCAGTTTCTTTTGATGAAGTAATCGGGCTGCTTCTGGGGTCTGTTTCAGCTGCTAGGGGCGTGCTTCAAATGTAAATGACTGCCAAATGGATTCCTTCTAAATTCCAGCCAATTAAAATACATTTAAAGTGCAGCTGGTGGAGAGCAAAAGGCTTATAATTGCATAAGAAATGTTTGAGCATGAAAAAAATCCCTGAAGTTTAGTGAAGAGTGATTATTAAATGCTGCATTTCTGGAGAAGTAGAGCAAGCACACAAAAGAGCCTTCGGAAAGTGCAGTCAGAGGCAAAGATGACACTTTTACCACCAAGTTAAAAGAGACAAAGCCGGGAGTGTGTTTGTTAGGGTGTCAGTTTTCCACCCTTGGCTCTTTAAACCATGCAAGTTTGGCAGCTTGCCCTATGTGGTGCTGCATACAAATATTGACAGAACAGTGTGGTATTTGTTAAACCCCTTCTTGGGAAGCAAGTGATTGAAACTCTGAAGGAAGATCTGAGAACTGCAGACATTATATTTTTTCTCAGTAGCACTATAATATTTACAGAATGAAACAGAAAATAGTGAATGGGGTGTAATGAATGACCTTCCTTTTCTGCTTTGCCTTGTAAGTAAGGACAGATTTTTTTGTTTAATGCTTTAAATGTTATTGTAAAAGAGGTTTACAGCTAGTAGCACTGAAAGATGCCATTAACACTTTTGATTTAACCTCATGTTTTGGGGAAAAGCTTGGCTGATAGAACAGACCATGTAAATAGGTGAAAGACTTTGCCCAGGAAGTTGCTGTGTGCAGCTGCTGTGGATAATGTGTCCTATAGATGCAGGAGCCTTGCAGACATTTTAATTCACATCTGTATTTCAATGTTGGTGCTTTCCAGACATTTTATGCTCACGTCTGCATCTGCCTAGAAGTGAGATTTCCAATTATTCTGCCTCTACTCTGCCGTAGTAAAATTTAATCTTATATCCTTAGTAAAATTTAATCTTATTCCTGTTCAGTAGATCATTGTACTGATTTTAGAAATGGAAACAAAAGTTTTATAGGCAGTTCAGAGAGGTTTTTTTCTATGCAATAGTTTATTGCCTTTAACCTTCTGGTATCAAACAAATAACTGAAATCAGGTGAATCAAAAGTGTTCACTATGTTATCTCAGGTTTTTATTAAATGAATCAGGAAGTAACAAATGAAATATGAAAAAAAAAGTTTTCCAAAACTAACAAATATTCGTTCCTACCTGTGTTGTATTTTTAGCACACAAAATTCACATGAAATAATTTGAAATTATTCCTGACTTCTTTCTCTTCTAACATATCCTATTTAATAAGTCTGTTTTGACTTCACTTTTGTTAACTGTGAGTAAAGACTCCTGCAAAGTTTCTAGTGACAGATCACATTGCAGCAGTAGGGGTTCAGTTAAATGTGCCTTGTTAATTGTTAATGTGAAAGTAGCACAGAGCACGTGCAGAAGACAGCCTCATAAGAAATAAGCTTATTGCCAAAAGAAATGTCAATTCAATTATAAAATCAAGTTTTAAAGACATTTGTCAAGAAACATAAAGACAAGTACAAATTGAAAATAACTGAAATGCAGTTAATCCCAAAATATTCAAGAGAAGAAACACAAAAAATCTCTGAGTTGAGAGGTTGGTTTTCTTTTTGAAATACCCTTATTGACTGACAATCATTACAGAGGGCAACACATTGAATAGAGTGAAACTACTGTGTTTCACAGTCCAGCTGATTCCTAGTCACTGTTGAAAAATGAGTGTCAATGTTAATAGCAATATGTATGATGGAAGTAAACAAGTCTCTGTGTTTATAAAATACACAGTATATATTAAATTATATAAAAGTTTATATATATATAAAAGTTTTAGCAGCACCTGGCCTATAGCAGCATTAAAGGTTTGGTTCAAGCCCCACAGCAGTAAGGGTATAGGAAGGTGCAAACGACAGTTAACTGATTGTAAGACATATCTTTTTAATAGTTTTGAGATCTATAGACAAACACTGCAACATAAAAAACAAATAATCCCTTTCAAGAGTTGCAAAATGAGGAAGCTGATGACTAAATGTAGACTCACTGAAAAGCCAGCTCATGGTTTTCTTTTTCTAATGGAATCTAAGGGCTAACAAAACTTGTTTCAAACTAAATCTCTGTCTTAAGCAGGCTTGACTCAGTATAAATCAAAAGATGAATCTAGGTTCTCCTGCATAATAACATTTTTCATGTCATTTACTTTTCATTTCTGCATATGTGCAATGATGGATGTATTCCCTATGCCCAGTGGTCCATGTGATATATCAGTTACCTTAAAGAAAGAGAGAGAAGTGCTTAGGAAGTGGTCAAACAGGTGCAGAGGATGTATTTCCTCCTTGATCTCATTGTACCAGCAGTGGGCTGGGGTTTGGATGTTTGCAAATTAGAGCCTCCTTTGCTGCACAATTAATCAGGGATTGAGTGTCTCTTTGGGGAGCTCACTGGCCTGCAGGAATGGCTGCTTGGGCTCTGGACTTGGGGGAGCTTGGGTGAAGCTGTGTGAGAAACCTCCCAAACTGCCCTGCACTTCGGCACAGGTGTGGATGAAACACTTTGGGAACACTTAAAAATGTTTGAGGTGTCCCCAAGGCTAAATATCCTTTGGAAGCTGGCTTTCTGGATTATTTCCTTGGATATTAGCCCTTAAATTCTGCCAAAACACAGGCAGATTTCTATTGGGCTTCTCCCCAGAATGACTTGCTGAAAAGTTGTACAACTTCGGTGTGTCTCCACAGGGAGAATTACATAAGTCCGACTGAAGGGTCGACATAATTTATAATGGCAAGCAGATGAGAACTTGCCTGGAGTTTTCCCCTGGGTGGTTTTACTCAGTGATTCTGTACAGTAAAAGCCACTACTACTTCATGCCTTTGGCAGGTCAAACTCTGAAATTTTTGGGTATCTGAATATATACCCTCCTTTATTAAAAGCCTCACATGGAGCCTACACTGGTTATACTGCCCATAGGACTGGGGAATGGCTATTCCTGAACAGTGAAGTACAATTTGGTTTCTACATTAAAACATCTATTAATTTTATGTAGGATTTACTATTCCTTCACTGAAGATTTTTTCTGGTGCTCTAGAGAATTCTGAAGGACAGAGCCTGGCCCTATATTTAGGAAAGTGGTATAGCAGTGGAGGGCTATCAAGCAAATTAGTGGATAAAGATTAAAGTTTGATCCAACCTGAATCCTGGGTAGTAGCAACATTCCTTCTACCCGGGCAGAAAGGGGATTTTTTCTGAGTGTGTGTTATTCTCCAATAGTTGTGAGGATGGAGGCTTCTGCTTTTTACATGGCGCTGCATCTCAATCCTTGACAATGCCTCAGGTATGGTTAAGTACAAAGGAAGGTACTGGCCTCAGGGAGGTGCTCCCCTGTGTCAGTCCTGGTATCTTTGAGGTTTGGCCCTGGTTTCTGTGACAGGAGCTGCATGACCTGTTTCTCTGCCACTGTCCTCCACCATGTTCACTAGAGCTGGTCCTGGGCTCCACAGTGCTCCTGGCACAGGGACAGAAATTAACTGTTTGCAGTAGGAGAGTGTGGGAGGAGTGTGTTTGCTTGGAGTACTTTTAGTGCACCTTTCACAGCTCTTTCCTAAACTCATTATCACTCCAGCACTCTTGGTCTGTTCCTCACAGATGAGGCAGCAGTGTAATGGAATTTGAATGCCAGCATTTTGTCTCTCAGTGGACAATGGTCTAATGGTCTTTATAGGGATTTGCCAAACACCAGAACAACTTGGAACAAAATACCTTAAAAAAAGCCAAAAAGATAATGGCTGTCTTCCAGATTAAATGTGATAATTGCTGATGCTGATTACAAATAGAGTTTATAATTTACACCAAAGTGGTGTGTGACAGTTTGCTCATAATCTTGTGACCTGTGAACTGAAAGCAAGTGCAACTACTGCACTGTCCTTACAGAGAGATTGCTGAAAACAGCTAGAACAGCTCTCATGTTTCTTTACTTACACCAAACAGACAACTTTGCTCCTCAGTGAGGTGACCAATTCTTGCCTTATTTTTGTCTTACTGGTAATTTATTTGAAAAGTGCAGCTGAAGAACATTTCATGTCCCTTGCTGGTGGTATCATAGAGCCACACTGTGGATTGCTCCTGCCCTTTGGGCATGTTTGCTATTACAAACTAAAACCTGCTGGAAAGCCGTTCTGGGATTTTGGAGTTTGCAGAATTTTTAAAAAGTAATTTCTCTGGGTTTTTTTTTTTTTTTTTTTTTTTTTTTGTTAGTCATTGATTTGGTTAAGATTTCCATGTAGGAAAATTGGGGGACAAGTTGTTGTGAGGACAGATAATTATTACCAAACATAGAAGCTGTGTAATAAATGAATGGAGGAAGAGAAGAAATACTAAAGTAATATAAATAGTTACACAGGGCCAGTGGAAAACTTAAATAAAAGAGTAATGTATACCAGATGTGTGTGTCACGCTGAGTAGAATTTTGCTAGGAATGATTTCCAGTAGGAAATAGTTGAAGGTAAGCAGAACAAATCTGAGTGTACTGCAGGAGATGTCTTGCTGGCAGAGCTCTGCGAGCACCTGTAAGTATTTGTGGAGCCAGTTCTTTGGTAAACTTCCTTATTCCTTGTGCTACAGTTTTATGGCATAAGGATAACTGAAAAATGATCAATAGTCAGTGATGAAGCATAAACTTGCAGCTATCCTTGAATTACCCAAGATATGGGACTGGCTGTGCTGATTCAGGTTGTCCTTCGAATCTGGGAGCTTGTAAGAGCTGAGGCAGAACCTCACCACCATGGTGGATCTCTCTCTCTTTACAATTTTTAAAGAGAGAGTTTCAAGGCTCACACTCTCTGTCTAGAGCCTGTGGATAAACTGACATTAACCTTAGAGTTGCTGGCACATTTTGTTGGTGGCACAACAGGCAGCTCTCCAGCCTCCCACCTCAGCAATAAAATCATCATGCACATGGTGAAGTTTTAGTTTTCCAAAATTGGGAAGTTCAGGGCAGTAGTCCAAAACCTTAATTTTGTTGTGGTAACTAGAGTTGATAAATGAGGACATCACACTTAAATGAGATTTTAAAGGCCTTGATGATCAGTGCAGGTAGCTGTGGTTCACAAAAAGGATCCTGGGCCTTAATGAAATTATTGTTCCACTCATATACTGGTCCTGCCAGCAGGACCAAAGTTATTTTCCTGTCCAAAGTCAAGGAGTTGTCCCTTTGCTGTCTTCTGTGGTAAGAACCACAAATCAGGAATTCAGATTAATTTTTATTTGATTTCTTCTGTGGCAGTCCATGTGAATGCTGTCTTTGTCACATCAACCCAGGAGAACTTTGCCTGGAAAGGCACCCAACCTCATTACTGTGAGCTCTGTTCCTCTAGGGTCAAATTTTTATAAATGTGATTGCTCCAAGGAAGGAATTGCCTTTATTTCTTTCAATTGTTGGAAGAAAAGTAATTTACTTCTGTTTTCCAGCCTCTCACCCACACTGGCTCAGTTCTGTGACTGGTCCTAAAGGAAAAGCTAATTCTTTATTCTTTTCAAATCACCCTTCTGAAGAAAATAACAGTAGCTGCGTAGTTCCTACTCTTTCCACCCCTCTGAGCCCATAGGGGATGTGTGCAGAGACACAATCCAAATAGTGCCTCTATTTCAAGTGTTCCTCTGTTTTCAGTCTAGAAAGGCTGTGAACAGCTCAAAAATAAAACTGATCCACTGCAAAAAATTATATGGGAGACAAAATGCATTCTTGGAACCATGTTCACATCTAGAGCAACAGTTTTACCTTTGGTAACACTCTCTGACATCACAAGGTACAAGGAACAACTATTGCTATGCTTGTTAGTGCAGGTAAATTTAAAAAACCCCATTTCATACCTCCTTGATTCTTCTTGGAGAAAGACAAGGGTGATTTTTTTTCTTTCTTGCAGTTTTTGTTGCTAGCAATTTACTTTTAATATTGCAACATATATTTGGCCTTAATTATTTAACATAGATGCATGAATTTTTATGCAGTCTTGTAGCATAGGGATACATGTTACAAGGAATATCTGAGTGTAAAATTTCACAGTTTACAAAATCCTCCAGAGAATAATGCAATCCTGCTTTCTTTTGCCATCTAAATCCAGCTGAGCTGTGTAAGTGCTCAGCTGGGAGGTTTGAGGGATCACCTGGGCTGTGCAGGTAAAAGGGGATGTGCTGGGGGGATATCTGTGCATGGGTGGGATGTGCATTTCCAGCTCTTGTGTGAAATGAGGTCTGGTAAAGGCCTTTGTGACTGCCTGGCCTGAGGTGTGTGATCCCAATGTGATGTATCAGTATTGACAGTAAAAACTGAAAGGACACTTCATGGACTGCCTCTCAACAAGGGAGCTTTATGAGGGCAGAAAGCACGGCCCTGTGCTGCTGCTGGTCCCCTCAGGAGGCTGTGGTGGAGTGCCAAAACTGAATAATTTTGAAACTGAATATCTTTAAATGGATTCTTTGTTCATTTAAAGGAGATAGACTGAGGAGGACAGAGGCTTCTCTGGGGAATGTGATGGCTTTGTTGTGCAACACAAAGACCGTGTTTGAATCAAGATCTGGGTACTTCTAGCTAGGTCTATTCTAGCAACATGAGCCATGCACTACAATTTCTTCAGAACCCTATTTCTTACTCTGAAGTTTATATTGGCTTTTTGAGATTGCCTTCTATCTCATCTTCTCAGCTAACTTCTCCTTTTAGATGGAGGATCTATAATGAGGTGCTTCTTTCATTGATCACTGCGAGTTCCACACAGGTTGTGCTGTGATCAAAGACATTTTCTCTTTTCTCTAATGGTAAAGCTGTTGATTTACTGCAAGGCAGCAGGCTGATCTCTATGCCAGCACACTTAATTGGAGAGATTTTTTGTTCTACAAGGCTGTTTCCTTCATACACAAGAAAAAAAAAAAAAAAAAAAAAAAAAAGATGAGATGGATAGCAGAGAGCAGAGCAAGCATGAGTAAATACTTATATTTTTAATCATTGAAATAGATCCTGCTATGGGATTTGTTGAACTTGCTAGCTGAGCCTCAGTGCAGCTGTGACAGTAGGTGTCATCCAAGAATATGCTTGAGTGACATACTGAGATGGCTTTAGAGACTAACTTGTTCTTTAATGTGATGTAAGGCATTGGGATTTAGGTGCAGCTTCATTTGGGCGTTGTTAATACCGAGAGGACGCAGCTTCATGCTGCAGGTGCTGGACACACAAGATCTGCCATGGTGGTACTGCAGGTGTTTGGTTAAAGTCCTTCTCCACAGGGGGTTCCATCCATCCCAGCCTGGCTGCTGCTCCTGCTGCTTCCAGCATGAATAGTTTGACAGTCAAAATCAGCAAACCTGGAAAGTTCAGGTTTATTTCAGAGCATAGATTTATCTGATGGGTCACAGAGCTTCAGTGGTGCGGCCCAAAACTCTGCCAGTTATGGAGTGATGAAGGGAAGAACAAGTAGAATTCTCTAGAGAATTACTCTAAGATTCCCAACACCTTGGATCTTTTCTTTTTCTCCTCTACACTATGTATTTTACTTACCTCCCTTGGGGAAATCTTATAAGCTGTTTTCCTCTGCAGAACCCCTGTTATTACTACTTAGTTTTTTTGTACTACATATTTGACCATTGAAGAGGATTGCTTGGACCAACATGATCCAGGAATAACTATCCTGAGAACAGTCTGCTGAGACCTCACAGTTTTATTTTATGCACTGCAGACAAAGGCTTCAAGCCCCTGGCAAACAGTGTTACAGATCTCAGTCAGATCATTTTGCCACTTTGCTCAATAGAAAACAATAAAATAATTATTCAGGAGGAATATTTGAGAGCTTGAAGCACTTTTTCTTTACACCAGAGCCATGACCTGGCAAACAATAAACAATGGGAAAGTTTGTCTTAGTACACAATTTAGCAGGATAAAAAAAGCTGGAATTCTTTTAACAAAGTGTGTTCTCTTCTCCTCAGAAATTCTGAAAACTGATGTCACTTGTAATTCTTCAGGAAAGAAAAAAATCCCTGCAGTTTGCAGTACATCAATGCAGGCATTTTTCTCCTGTCTAATCTATAAAAAGACATTGTATACAAATGTTATTTTCTCTGCCAGAAATGCATTCCTGGAACATAATAAAGGCTTTTCTGTTGTTGTTCAGTAATTTGGATAATAGTTTCTCCATGAAGTCTCATAACATTTATTTATTCCCGTAAATGATTAGACCGAGTGGTTTCAGCAGTCAAAGCTAGAATCCCTCTGCAATAAGCTTTCTTACTGAAATAATTCTGTAAACATCATGCCTAAAATAATTTCAAATGACAAATTTATATGAATAACATAATAGAGATGTGAAATAAATCTGTAGATCTCTGTGTATTAAGTACAGAAAATTTTACTGGAGACTCATCAACCGTGTGGATTAAACTAAGCAAAGCTTTTTCTAGAATTATTTTCTAGAATCATTGATAGCCTTGAAGAGTTATAAATATTTCTTGTTTGGAACAACTTGATTGCAGTTATTGTGGCAAAAGCACTTTTTTTTGCTTTCCTGCAGCCCTATCAGCTACAGTTTAATGGAAGGGAATTTGAGGGGAGTATTGCTCTGACATGGTTTGGCAGGTGTGGGAGGGAGAAGGAGAGGTGTGCCTCTGCTCACTGTGTACAATAAATCGTGCTGCGCCATGTGTAAGGGTTGAAGGGTCTGACTGTGGCAAGGCTGGGCTGCAATCAGCACTCACACAGCCAAACTTTGGGAAAAGCACTTGTGGCCCAGCTTGTTGTATCTGCTACAAGGACACCTCACCTTTGCCAGTCCTCATTTGTACATAACACACTGGGAGGATGGTGAGACAATCGGTAGTGCTACATCCTCTGTCACAAGAGCTGAAATTCTCCTGCCTTTTTTATTTTTAATTACTTTGCTTCCTTGGCATCTTGCCCTCACCCACTAGTTCTGCTTTACATTGCTCTTCTTGCATGCAGGAAGCAATAATCACTGAAGGTGCCCGGAACAGTGCAAATAAATGTATTTGAATTAAATATGATACCTACCTAGTTTGGTTTTTGGGGATCTCTTCTGTTCCACTATTTCCTAGAGGAGTTTATTTCATCTGAAAAATGAATCACATGGATTTAACAGTCTTCATTTTCTTCACTGAGGTACCAGGTATCATCCCCCTTCAATGAATTAAAGTTTGAAGTCTAAATTGGATTTAGGAGGCGTGAAAAGAGGATGCCTTTAAAAACGAATATATTAGGTAGTCCTCAGGACTTTGTGATATGAGACAAGGGAAAAAATAAGAGAGAGGTGAAAATACCCACATTTGTGCTGTCTGTGGAGGCGCCATTAAAAAGTTGAGTATGGGGGACCATGAATGTGCTGGAGAGCTCTCTCCTCTGCCACAGCTGCTTCAGGTCTGGATTCAGGTAACAGAGCAAACCAGGCTTAGCCTGACTCTGGTTTTCCAATCATCTAATGTATCCTATGGCTAGAAATATTATGAGTGTCATCACGTATCTCTCACAATGGCACCTTTTTTTAGCTGGAAGCATAAATGGTTTCAAAGATATTGGAGGGTGAATATGTTTTTTTTTCAAATTTGCTTTTGCTAGACTCTCCTTTAAGGCATACTTGTTTTTGGTTTTGTGTTAGTTCAATAATACTGTCCCCCAAAAATACACTTTTTTCCTTAAATCAGGCCTCAATTTTCAGTAACTTCATGGGGATGTTTCATTTTTTTGAGTGGCTTTTAGACCTCACTGGGTCCTACAGGGCTGAGGTCCCTTTGCACTCCTTTGCATCCTCCTGCTGCCATCAATGGCTGCTGGCTCTGGAACAGAATTCCTCCACGGAGTGCTGAAAGTAGGTTAGGCTGAAGCTCTCACAAGCCTCCCTGGAGGGAGTTTCAGATGTGCAAATCCCAGTGAACTATCATCTCAGCAAAATGTCACTGAGACATCACACAGACGGGGCTGACTCCCTCTGCTTCCTCCTGGAAACTTTTGGAAATTGGAAAAGGACCTGCAGTGTCAGGAGAGGTCAGAGTGCACGTGTAAAGTGCTCCTGTGTGCTCAGCTCGCTCAGTGCTGCTCCCAAAGTTTCCACTGGGACAGAGAGTTCTTTTTAGCTGGGCAATTAGAATATGAAACAAAAAAAGGAGGTCATCTAAATAGGGCCCCTTTGTAATTTCTTACATAATACTGTGCATGGCAAGAATGACTTATTGACCCTACTTAGGGCACCGAGGGATGATAGACAGTTCATAATCCTTCCTAGGCAGGGATTGCTTTCAAATTGGTGATGTTATGTTTGTTGAAAAAAATGTTCTTTATATGTATTTAGTATGAAGAAAGCTAAGGTTTTATAAAAGAAACAGGATTACTGAGAAGACTGCTTTCACTTTTGTGAGATTTCTATCAAATCAGTCTAATAGTAATGAAAATCATTGGAAATTTTTGCAAGGTTAAGAGTGGGCTTTGGTCTTGTCCTTGGTATGCAAGTCCTGTCACTTAGGCCTGTGTCCTTGGAAAGACTGGGGTATTCTAAATCCCAGCTAAACCTCTTCTGGATGCTAACTGCACTATATTGCTTGAATAGATTTCAAATTTTCTTCACAGTGGTGAAGAATTAAACCTTTATTTTTAAGTTATAGGCTTCATTTAAAGTTATTTCTAAACAGAAAAATTGCAAAATTCTCAGGTTTGGGCTTGTTTAACACACCTGAAGACAAATGACAGAAGAAAAGCTATGAAATGATACATTTCCACAGCTAATTAAAAAAAAAAGCAAACGCTCTCTCTCTCTTTTTTTTTTTTTTTAACCAAAGGAAGTATTTTATTAGAGACAGTAGTGAAAACTTTTGATCACTGAACATTTTTTGAGTTTTTGGCTCATATCTAGTTAGGATCTTCCTCCAACCAACCACATAAGGATTCAACTGTTGCAAATGTGCAGTGTAGTGTTGATACCCTTTTATCTCTTTTCAACCTTCCCCTCAGTCTGTATGCACACATACATGCAAGTCTCTTTCTGTGGGATCTACAGAAATACTGAGGAAATACACTTTGTACATATGAATTGTGTAGTGTCTCATTCTGCACTGACAAAATGATGTAAGATCTCTCTGGTCAATCATACAGAGCTATGGGTTTTAATTTCCAGAATTAGTATTCAACCAGGTTTGCAAAAGGTTTTTAATTTCCAGCATTATTAGTGGGTCAGGTTTGCAAAAACAATGTCTGGCTTGTCTAAATACCCTCACTGTGATGCCCCCTCATTCTCCCTGAGCTTAAAAAAATATTGTCCTCTTGGAACTCACTTTGTGATCTATTTAACAAGTAAATGTCAGGGCCAGTGGGGGCTACAGACCCAAAGCAGCATTCAAAAAGACAGCCCATGATGCAGTGTCTGGGTTTCCTTTGAACAGTTACAAAGGGCACATTAACACCTGATAATAGAAAATCATTCTGTTTCACAGTTCTGTGTGTAAAAGTAGTGGGGATTCAGCCTACTTTTATTTATTTTTTTTTTTAAATAACACATGGGTCAGTGAAACAGCATCTCCCAACCCATGTGCAATACAAATCCCAGAAAAATCTTTAAAATAATTGCTTATAATTCAGGCCTACCTGTTTTGATGCATTTTTCACCTACTTGTAAAAACAGAACACAAAACCATAATTAATGGATTAAATTCTGACTGAATTTACTGAGCCAAGTAGCAGCTAGGGTTGATCTGGCTGTGCTGGCTGAGGGCTTTGAGTATTGAGACTTTTGGAAAAGGACCTGATCTTTCCCTGCAAGGTGCCTGAACCAAACAGTGAGGTATTTTTGTAATAAGTCCATCATTGTTTCTGTGCCCTATCAGTACAATGTAACAAAATATATATTTTTATCTCCAGTACCCTTAAAATAGTTTTGCTGCAGTTGGAAAAATTATTTTGCTGTTTAATTTCCATAGTCAGAGGCTTTTCATTAGCTGAACTTCCTATGACATTAGTTTATTCTGCATGTAGTTCAGTTGTATTAGGGAATATCACAGCAGTTAAGTATCTAGGTGTACAGGTTTTTGTAATCAGTCCCTGACAACATCTGTCAAAACAATATGGGAAAATCCTGGCTCGTGTTGTCATTACAGAATGGGACTGTTTGTTTATTCAACAGAAGAAATAAAGCATATTGAGGGAAGGCCAGCAGAGTCACTCTGACTCAGTTACTGAGACTTCCAGCTTCCAGCTACAGGATATTTTGGTTCCAGCATTTCACATCAATAATAAACAATCTTATTGGGAACCATTGAATGATGACAATGAGATCACAAATTGAGAGCCAGGCTATATATTTTTTGATCTGTTGTATGCTATAGTTTACATTAGGGTCAATCTCAAGATTGGAAAGAGGCAGGTTCTGTACCACAGCATTTCAAATAAATGTTTGTCAGCTATATGAGATACTGTCAATAATTCATCACTGTAATTCTTCCAAGATGGTCTGTTGATGCAAACTGTCAGAGCACATGGTAATAATATGAGCATTTATGTGATTTACAGTTCTACAAAATGGCAAATAACTAGAAATTTCTGCCACTGAAAGTATGCATAGGCTCTTTGGATGTCAGAAATAGTGTGTGTGACAGCTGCAGCACGTATAAATCACGGTCAACTGTTTAAAATGTTCTCTGTATATAAGTACATGCACTTATCCTGGCATCTTCATAGTCCATTTCCAATATCTAAGTGACAGATTGTACTTTATGTAATTGTGCACTTTCCTATGTTCTTATTAACTCTTTAATCCCCCGGTGAGTTCAGTGGTTACAACAGTATATCTGGTCAGTAGAAGTTGTAGAGCTCAAAATACAAACATTTCCCTACCATCCAGCATGGCCAGGGCCCGTGAGCTTTTTCAGTAATTTGAGTCTTTGTCAATATACTAGAAACGGTATTGCACAAAGGGGTTTATAAAATTTTTTGTGTGTGCTCTTGTTCAGAAAGAGATCAAGAAATGGTGACTCATGTGGTGATTTATTTTTGTGTCTTGAAAAAATTCAGGTGAGAGGCATTCTTTGATGGCAGCTGCATTAAGTGCTGGTAGCAGTGGGAAGAGCTTCCTCATGTTTCAGTTCAATTCCCAGCTTTGCACCAGCCCTGGTTCCAGAGCTCTTCAGGTCTGTATATGCAACAAAGCACTGCCCTAACAAAAAAGTGAAGTTGTTTCCACTTGTTCAAACCTTTCACTTTCATTGACTGATCTTTTATCAGTGAATGTTAGTTTTTAACTGGCTCGGGATTTATCAGGCCCTGCACACAACCAGCTCATGAGTTTGCGATTTGGACCACTGGATTAGAAAATGTATTTACAATAAAAGGAGTGAGGACTATTGAGTTTGAGCTTTCTTTTTCCTTTTTGTTTCTGGCATAGTGTGTAGTTAGAGTTGAGTCAAATTCCTCTGTTTAGCACCACTATGGGAGCTGGGTGCTGTGGAGGCAGACACTATCCTTTGAACTGGAAACTTGTGTGTTATAAGGATACTTATCAGCTTCGAGCATTTCACAAAAACAAAATTTCTGTGATGAAGGAAGCTCTATTCTTCCCAGGGGTATGTTCGCTGGATGCTATCATTCATACCTGAACAGGAGTGAAGGAAGAGAAATGGATGTAAGGCATTCAGTTAAGGTAGGAGAAGTGGTGATACATTGGATTCCCCCTTGTTTTCCTCCTTTTAACCATATAGTGCCATGAAGGCACTTTTACAGTTATTAGGTAAATGACTGGAAGCCATAAATGTTGTAAATATTTGTGATAGTGCACAGGTGTTTGAAACTTTAAAAACAATCTGTGCAATAGAGCAGCCTACTATAAGACTCTTCAGTGGGTACCAGCAGGGTGGCAATATTAATACTCTTGGCTCAGTATAGAAGATAAATTTGGTTTTTGAATGAAGTAATTTTAATAGATTTTTCATTTGATAATCTCATAAGGAATAAAATCAATATACAAAAGTTTGGGGCACTTTGTGCAAGTGCAGCCCACCTCACTGCACTGAATGATGTGCAATGGAAGATCCTACAGCAGCCTTTTTCCTGGAAACCCACATGGATGTAGCTTCATTTTAATGCAGGATGGCTGTGGCTGTGTGTGCCAATCCACTTCGGCCCTACCATTCCCCATGGATTCTCTTCCTCTCCTTTTTGAGGTTTCTCAGAAGGGCATGTGTATCACTGTGGACAGATAGAGTTCATGTGCATGAGCAGCAGGGATGATTTTCCTCCTGGGAGCTGAGCTGAGTCACCCTGAGCTGTGGTAGGGAGCAGAGGAGGAGGAGGGAGAGCATTCCTGGGATGGGGAGAGGGACTGTGGCTGCTGACAGCTCCCTGTGCAGCTTTGGGCTCGGTGGAAAGAAAAGCTGAGACATGAGTGACTGTGGATTTTTGAAATCACTGCCATGCCTTGCTGCTTCTGTAGTTTTGTCCTGGGACAAACCTGGGTTTGTGTGGCCTCTGCAGTGTGCCATGGCTGAACTGTCTGTCTGTCTTTCCCTGGAGGCTGGAACTGTTGTTCTGGAGTGTGAGATGGCACTGCGTGGCAGGGATGAGCCACAAGCAGCGTGAGGTTTGCCCTTTGGCCTTGGGTCTTGCTCAGGAATGTTCTTTGTGGAGGCCTTTCTCCTTTGGTAGTGCTTGGTGTGGTGCAGCTCGTGGTATGCATGCCAAAATCCCATGGAAGGTAATGGATTCCATGGACATTAACATCTTTTAATTGTGGTGTTAGATACATGGACAAGAGGCAGTTTTGTGCCAGTGTCTGTGACACAGAGGCTCATGAGAAAAGATCTGTACCTCCATGGTTGTCCTTGCCCAGCTCCAACATCTTGCAGCCTTTCCTGAAACTCTTGGTTGCAGCTCAAGTTTTTCTGGAAGGAAAGGCATTTTGCCTAAGCAAATGTGTCAATACATGCCTGTTGGAAAGCTCTGCTAAAAAAATAATTATACTGTTGCTCAGTACCATTTATTGTAGTCTGTCAATATCTTGCTTTTAAATATGTTTTAGATAGCAAAAAAGGCATAGGTTTTCTTTTGGGATTGTTGAGGGGAAAAACAGCAAAGCTGAAGGCAAAAATCTTGTAGACTGCTTTAAGAAGGGTGGCAAAAACCCCCTGAGAACTACACTTAAATATTTATTAAAAATCCGGTGTTTTCAGTGAAGCTGCCTTTAGGAAATGCTGTGATTTCATTTCAGTGATGTGTTAAGAAGAAAAACAGAATTTCTGAGCAGTTGTCTCAAGCTTTATAGAGGTTGAAGGTTTATGTTCTGCTTGTGTTTTGATAAATTTTCCTTGCAGGCATAAGGTGTAGAAACTTTTAATTAAAGCTTAAATTCTCAAGCAAGGAGTAAGTGTTGTGGTAAGGTGCAGGCACTTGGTCGTTGTGTAATTCCCAGAAAATATTTCTGTGGAGCTGAGGTGGCTGGTTAGAGGGCTTGAGCACTGGCAAACTCAGATGGAAGATATTGCAGGTGAACAACTTCTTTGGGAAGTGTCTCTGCTGTTGCCTTTTGCTGTTTTCCCTCAAAAATGCTTCCAGAGTATGACAACTTGAGGACAACAGCTTTCTGCAGGTATGTGTAGAAAAGGAATGCATCCTAGTTAGAAGGTGTGACATTAATCATTCTGAGGGGAGTTCTTGGCATTTTCTGGAGAAGCCAAGTGCCACCCAGCCAGGCCAGGAGGAGTGGGACAGCAGAGTCAGACCTGGGGCTGCACTGCTTCATCCCTGCTTTGGCATTGTTTGGGACAAATGCTTTTTAGTTCATAGCACCAAACACTGCCATTCCCCACAGAAGCAGGGCCATTCTTTCAAGTGTACAAGACATGATCATGCTGTTGTTTTGAGTAAATTAAACCATGTTGGCTAAAATCAACATTCTTCCTTCTCCTGCTTGGGAAGGGATGGTAGGATTTAAATAAGTACAGAGAACCTGAGTATGCAGACTAATTTGCAAGATGTGTATAAAATGTATGCAACCTTCAAGGGAGTTTGATGGACACTGTCACTTGCTGGGTTTGCTCTTCTAGGGGATAAAATCAAATGGCTGTGTATGTATTTTAAAAATTGTTGTGGCTGCAGGGAAAATATTGGAGCCACGAGGACGTTTTCACTAGTGTGGAGATTAGAGAGACCTTTTTGGCAGGAAGAAAATGTAGCTTGCTTGTAGCACCTGCATATACTTGCATGTCTATGATCTTCCAGTTTTACAGCCTGTGGTAACTATTATCTCCTCGATACTTGCAAAATTCATATGATCCTCTTCTGGAAGTTCTGCTGGGTGGAGAGGAAATGCACAAACAGTACAAACAGTTCCTTGAGAAGGCTACATTCCTACATTTATCTGTCATGTAGAAAAAATGCAACTCAAGAACCTATTTTTAGCACAGTTTCTGAAGTAATAATTAAATATATTTTTAAAAATTTTACCCTGTAATAGTAAAGCAACTTCTGTAATTTTATTTACCATTTCTGGTACAGAGCCCCCATTAAGTTACAGTAGCATTTACTGTTTATCTTGCCAGCTATCTGGTCATTGAATATTTCTGAGGAGAGAAAGGGAGGAGGGGAAAGAAGATACCAAGCTTATTTACATTAATTTCATTATATTTTAGTATCATTCAGTTTAGTCTTGGTTGTAAGTTTCTCTTTTGTAATGCATCTGGGCAATCCAATTCTGTCTTAATCTGTTTCAAGTATGATGGTCAGGATGTTGAGTTTGGTGGAAATTTGGGAAGTTTGGTGGTATGTTGGGCAGCAGCTGGAAACCACAGTTAGTGAGCAGTCCTATGGGTTCAGCAAAGATGCTGAGAATCATTCCAGGAGGTTCCCAGTGCTGCATGCACAGAAAGAGAAAAAGCTGAACTGTAAACTTCAGTGTCATCTTATCATTTGCCCAGAATTGTTAAATATTCCGTCCAAACTTCTAATACCCAGGAAAAAGTTAAAAAATTTCAAGCATTCATGACCTTTTCAGGGCTAGTGGTAACCCTGGAGGTCCTGCATCCTGAATAAGCTATAATTGAGTATTAATCTGTGAATATTTTGTAAATAAAGTTTTTAATTGCCATAATTTTATGTAAAACCTTCTGAAAGGCATAAGCCCTAAAAATAGAAAGCTGGCTTTAGGGTTTTGTCTACAAAATTAGCAGTAAATCACTACAAAATAGCTATTCTAAAACACTTCTCAGTGCAGATATTTCTAATGCTACATGGTAAGGCTGCACAGAGTGACAGCTGTCCTGTCCTGTCCTGGCCTGTCTTATTTTGAAACAAAAAAAGAGATCAGCCCAAAGCCTGTCTAGCTCAATGTAATTACTCTAATTTCTCTAATTTGCAACTCTACTTCACATAAGGTGAAATGCTGACCCTGCAATGGGAGTGAGAAAAGTCTTTTAGAGTAAGCATTTTTTGAATAGAGTGGAATACCCAAGTTTCCTATAGAATAAGAATGACTATTATGTTGATATTGGTTTGGGTAATTACAGTTAGATTATATCATAAAAGCACACATCAGCATTACAGTTCTGGCTGAAGTCCTGATATTTTAAAATCCTTTGAGTGGCAGAAAGTCAGTATTAGGTATTAATTGGGCCTCATTACAGAAACAAAAAGATATCCTGATATGACCTGAGGCTACATAACAATAATTTCCATCTGTTAAAAGACATGTGCCAAAGCCAGAGCACAGCAGAAATTTCTCTTGTCCAAACTTCTGGGATATTTGCAAGAGCTCTGAAATGAAATGGTGACAAGGTGCACAATGGGCCTTATTTTAAATTCTTTGAAATTGTCCATTTACCTGTGGCATCACATAAACAATGCTATAAACACCTATTCATATAGAGTAAGACACACTTCTGCATGCTGAGAACTGCTGTAATCTGTAAAATCCCTCCAAAAGGAGGAATAAGGAAACATGAACAGAGCAGGGCAGATGTCAGAGAAACTCTTCCAAGTGTCTGCCATGACCGACCTCTAGGTCAACACACAAGACTTGACCCAAATCTTTCAGCAAAGCAACCTAGAACATAGAGGAGAGCAAGAATATCTGAGTTAAAATTGTAAAGGCTTCAAATTTGCAGGATATTCCAAATATTGCAAGCAAATGGCTCTGGCTAGTGGCAGCTAATCCCTGTTATTAATACATGTATATCCATGAGTGTATGCATGATACTTGGCTTTGAAAACAGGCATTGCTCACCTGAAATGTTAAGATTATTTGAAATCAAGGGAATGTGGAGCAGACCCCAGCAGTGCTGGTCAGTGCGCACTTGGGTTTTTGATCCTTTGTAGGCAAAGGCCAGTGAAGTGGCTTGAGCCTTAGCCCTTCATCTATCAAAAAGCAAGGATGAGTCTTGCTTCATGCTCCCACAGACCATTTCAAAGGTGGTACTCAATCTCACAGTGACTATTATTCTTTCAGTTAAGAATGGTGCTCTAGGATGGATCAAATGAGCTCACACCATGACTAGGAAAGCCTTTTCAGGTTGTGACTTACACTGTGAAGATAAAGAATTTTCCTGCCTTTTTCTGAAAGCAAAATGAACACTTTTATTACTTCTGTGGTTGTAGGGCAGCGTCGTGTGGGGATCCTGAGCTGGCTCTGAAGCTGCTCCTGGGCTGGGGCAGGACTGTAGCACTCCCTTAGGCCTCTGCCAGGGTATTTCCTGGGCTGGGCTCCATGCAGGGAACTAAAAGTGGCCAAGTTGCTTTCCAGAACCAAAGTAACTTATTTAAAGCTGCTTCAAATGTCTCTGCAAAGCCTTGCAGGGCCCTGTGTGAACTCACCCAGCACCACTGCCACACACTTTCCACAGCCACATATGTTGGAACAAGGGGAATGGAAAATGCAGCTACATTGGCTTGCTAGGATGCTACAGGAATTTATCATGTTCAATTCCAGATGAGCAAAAATTTGTCACAGATCTATTGTTTTCTGTTAGTCATGTTTGTGTTTATACTGACATCACTGAGCCAAAGTTGGATCATGGGATTAAACTGAACAGGGACTGACATATATTCAGGGACCTGTTGAAGGATTTGAGAAAAGTTCTATGTAAAAAGAGGCAAAAAGTTGGACAGTTATTTTAGTTAGATCTGATTCACATGGAAGTCAGCATCATCTGATTTTATTTCCCTATTGGGGTTGTTTCTTTTAACCATGAATTCCCATTAAAACAGCTCTTTGACAACAAAATTAGTCAGTCATTTAATTTTAATGTGTGGCATTAAGTAAGCTGGGTGGCAAATTGTCTTCTCAAACAGATTGACTTATTTTACCTGTGGGAAAGGAACAGCTGAACAGCTACGAGGGAAATCTGCCAGTTCAGAAAATTTATTGTAACTTCCTCAGCAGAGATGAAATTGTTTGGTTTTGAATGCTAGTTTGCTTTTGATGTTTTAATCTAACTGAAGACTTTGTCATGCCATTTGAAATTATCCTCAGGGTTTGAAGCTATCACTGGAACTTGCAAAAGTAATTGATACTTATTCTGTGTTGTTCACTGTGTTTATATGACTACAAGATGAGTTTTTCCTCTCTTTATAGCATGCAATAAAATCTTGAGCACTGTAGTGGGGAAGGCAGTGTGGTAAACCAGAACAGCTTTTGTTTGATATACCTGTCCTTTTCTATCCAGAGGAACGGGATGGAGGATTTTCCTTTTTGCAGGAAGACTGAGAAAACTTTCTCCTTACAAAAATAATTTTGTGCTTTTCCATCATCTTTTTCACAGAGGCACCTTGGCCTCTTGTCCTGAGAATTGTCTTGCTAGGTGTTATTAGTTGTAATCACAGCATACTGTTGAAATCCCAGTGTGTGTACTCTTTATTAGTACAGTTTCTACAAGCCAGGATTTTTCCAGAGAGAGCTGAGAGGCCTGAGGACTTGCACTGAGTTACTTTTGAGTAAAACTTCATGGTATTGTCCAGGGCTCCACTGACAGTGCTGGGAGCAATAATTCCTAGACTTTAATCTGTTGGTGTCTTTTCTTGGGCTTTGAACAAGCAGCTTAACCCTTGAACATTTTACCTGTGACATGGAACAACTTTCTGCAGATTTTATGGGTGTTGAGAGACCAGAATACTGGCAATGCATTTCAGATCACTTCTTCTTGATAACAGTCATTCATTAAAATGAGACAGTTTTTATCAATTTATGTTGTGTGTCATAGCATGGAATTATATGGTATTAAAACCAGGCATGTTGTTACAGCTCTCGTTTACTATGTCATCTGCTGGAAGCAATTCTTGCCTGTCCTGCTTTGGAAATGGAATGGAAAGACCCAAAGACAACCTTAAATTATAGTAACAAATCTCAGAATGGTTTGGGACTATTTCTTTGTTACTTCCTTTAGGACAGGATGGTGGTGGGTGCTGATTATGGTCACTCTGGATATGTGTGGCCTGGTGTGGTTGGAACCCATGGTAACACTGATGTGTTGTTTCCACAGGCATCATTTTGGCCACTAGAACTGATTAACAGCATTTGTGTGTGTGTGTGTATTTGGCAAATGGTGGGTGATAGGACAGATCAGCTTGTTACTAGGTCCTCATGAAGCCATCAATGGAACACACCAAGGGAGATGGCAGGGAAGATTTGTTCCCTCCTCTCTCTGTGGCAGGGCAGGAATTGGCCTTTTTGTGTATTTTCTCTCTTCTGGTGAATGTGGAAATAAGAGTATTTGCACCCCATGAGAAGAGCTTCAGATGGTAAGCACAAGAGCAAAGAGTAAAACCTTGCCAGGGGAAAATGTAGCCTGTCCAAATCTGTTCATTACTTATTTTCCCTCCACAAACAGCAGTACATAGGAAAAAAGGAAAAACAGATTATCATTTAGAATGAAAAAGTGGAGGTGGCTTGCAAATGGCTGAGAGGCAGGTGACAGCTTTTGATTTTTGTGGTATCCCTGTGAGAACTTCTTTTTAATACTGTATTATCACATTAGGTGTTAGTAGTGCCATGTGTTCATTTATTCGAGGAAATTACTCAGAACTGCTCGTTATGTTGTGGATTTGCATAATATGTTTAAAGGCAATTTAAATAAAATTTATTTCAGATTTATGAAATCTTCTCTGAAGACTTTTTTCTCTCAGTAATCTGATATGCTGTTACCTCTGTGCCACACAATGTAAGGCTAAACCTTCCAGCCAGATTCTTATCTCCATCTGGTGTGTGCACATGGGAGGACAGTTTATAATGCCATCTGAAATAAATAAATTGTATTTCTTATTTGATCTGAATTCTCTCTTCTGCACAAAGCAGGAGCTATGAAATCCAGGAAATCATATGACTAAAGGATGAAGTGTTTTCTTTCAGTTTGGGAAGACTGAATGTTGGTGTGCTAGGTGTCAGGATGAAGCAGGACAAGGTTAAGCATGGAGTCAAGAGTGCAGGGCTGTAGGGCTGGCAGTCTCTGCTCTGACATGCACAGAAATGTGGCTGATTACTCCCACCCAACGGCCAGCTCATTGATTAAAGGGCCAATGGGCTTCCGTCCAGGAGTGCAGCAGGAAAACAAACAGCTAGGCTGAAAAACAAGACTATTTAACCATCTGAAAGAGCATGGGGCCATCCCAGCTGCTGCAGAACCTGTCACGACTTGGCTGCCAAGAAGCCAGATGCTTGCATCAGAGGAATGTGTGTTTCACAAGGCGCTACCTCTGCTGCTGACACACTGCGACATGTCCGAGGAGGCAGCAGCAGCGAGCAAATCAGTCAGCCTTGCCATCAGCTGCCAGCCCTGCTGGATCACTGACACCTGGGCAAATGCATGCTTTCATCAGGAATAGATTATGGGAATAACCTTGTCCTCATAATAGAGACCACTTTCAATATCCAGCAGGGACCTCTGTCCATATGTGAAGTTAAACACTGCAGGAGTGATTTAATGGTTGGATCCACTGGAATCTGAATTTGCAGAGGCTTACTGGTGTGATTAAGGATATAAAAAGCCCTTCAACATGCATTGGTTTTGGGCCTGCTCCAGAATCCACTAATGCCATTGATTTCAATTAATTCCGGATAAGGTCACTGGTGGTTGAATCAATTGTTTGATTCCAGAAACAACAGGACAGGCAAAGAAGGAATAATGACTTAAAGCCATGGAATTAAGGAGAGCCAGTCCTATGTGCTTCTATTTTGTAATTATATTTACAATATTTATGAGTTCCCTTGTAGTTCAAAAATTCAGCTTCTTCACACTGATTCCAGTTTCAAGTGGCAAACGCTCAAAACAAACTTTTTATGATTTGCTTAATATCGTCTTTTACAATGAGGTAATTTGTAGTGAAAGGCAATGTCCTTTAAAGACATCCCATCAATTTTGTCCAATGAATGCTTTTCATAGAATTCTATTGAAGCAAAAATTATGGCGCTGAAAATGATTTAGAAATTGATTGCAAATCACTGCTGTGGCAGGAGCAATCGTATATGCTCATTTTAGCTCTCAGCTCATCTGAAAAGGCTAGATTAAACATTTCATTTTAGACTTTTTCCTATGTGTCAGAATTGGGTGTCAAGGCTTCATCCTGACACTTATGGACAGGATTTCCCATAGTGTGGGATGTGAGTTAAAGGTCTCCATATAAAGGTGCCCTTCCAGGAGGTAGAATATAACATTTTTTAACTGCAGTGACAGGGGCTGAGGAGCAGGCAGGTTGTTAGAGAAGCTGTCTGGGAGCTCTTGGAGAGGGCAGCATGGCCGTGCCAGGAATGGAGAGCACAACTGGCTAGGACAAAGCAGACTGATGATATCTCCAACCCTGATGTAGCAGAATGGCCAATCTGAACACAGTTACTGTTGTTATATGTTATTTGCCACTTTCTCTGAAGCTTAAATACATAAATGTGACAGAAGAGAGAGCTATTGTTTGTTCCAGCAGTAAAACCTGCCTTTGCTAAGGACCTTTTCCTTATTCTTGACATGCAGGGGAAGTAAAAAGCTTTGAAAAAAATCACCTAGCAAGGTTAAAAACCAAATTATCGTTGTGATCAAAAGCTTACCAGCCAACCAAACTGCTTCAACTGAAGGCCAGTTTTTGACAGTGAGTATCTGAGGAGATTCATATACTGCCCTCACACCCTTCCTTTTATTCTCTCCACTTTTTTCAACTTGCCAGTTGTTTATCTGCCTGGCCAGCTAGCCCAGGAAAGTGTTTACTGTGTTAACTTGTGACACCTCACGTTCTTGTAGGTACATGTTTTGTGGGACATAGCTGTCTTGGTAAAAGTGAGCATAATAGTAATTTTCAAAGAACATTTTGCTCTTCAGTACACTGGAGAAATTTCCATGATATTTTAGGAGCCAGCTCAACACCTCTAACCATGTGCAACTCCAGAGAGGGCAAATTCTGCAGCCTACAATTTGTTTAACTTGTTGTTTTTTATTTTTAAATTTGTACTCCAGTGATCTAAGTATTTACTGGTTAGAAATATAAGAGTTTAGGATCTTATATTCTATCATATTAAAATCTGTTGGGATTTTAACATCCTGCAATTTTGCCCTACATTAAACTGCTCTTCAGCCTGTCAGCTTGTCTGTCCTTGCCCCAGCAGTGGTTAGAGAGTAAAACAAGGGTTTTACATGGGCTGGTTGTCTGAGGCTGCACTGAACCACACAGAACTCTCAGCACTCTGGGAAATCTCTCAGGGAAAAAGCTCTTAGCTCTTCCCAGCTGCCTTTTAACTCTTCAGGCTGTGGGGCACCTCTGCTGCAGCTTTAGGGGTCTGTGGTGAGAGACTGAACCTTGAGACACCTGGTCCAAGCTGTTTTCTGCTCCTGAGCTGGTAAGAAGTGAGCAAGCACATCACAAGCTCAGAGATTCTGGCATGCTTCAGTAAAGGTGCAGTTTAGGTGACTCAATCCCAGCCAACTATTCCATTTTCAAGGAAGATGTCCTTGTTTTGGATTCTTCAGTGAGGAGGAACTTTTTAAGTTAATTACAAAGTAAAGTCAAAATGTGGATAGCAAACCTGAAGTAGCATGGATTTTGTCTTAGTATGAGACATGGGGTCTTTAAGAGATCCTGGCCATACTGTGAGAGGTTAATTGACAAGCTTTCCTAATATCTGTGTGCCTTTAGATCAGCTTGTAATGTCTCATCTTATCTGTCTGCTCATCAAAAATTAGGCAGTAGGAAGCTGAATTATTTCCTCAGATACAAGAATCAGTTCAGCCTACTGCACATCAGGCCAGGAGCAATGACTGCTGCCCATGACTTTGACTTCTTAATCTTTTCACTCAACCTGCAGCTAGTCAAGGACTGAATTCTGCTGTTAATTTTGTTCTACCAAAATTCATGGCATTCCTGCCAAAAATAAGTTGTATCTGCACAGCCAGCAGCTATATCTTATGACTTAGAATAGAAATTAGATGGATAAGTGCACTGACAGGGTGAGCTAATGGCCACTCCCTTAATAAGTGCTGTAATTTGAAGAATGCAAAATCTGTTTGTCCACCCTCATGGCAATTCTCCTCTTGGGAAGAATAACTCGCTGGTTAAACCCACAGATCTCAGTACTTGTTTTGCTGTGCATTTATTTTTACAATAACCACACTTCTGAAAAAGTCAGAAAAATTGCTTTCAGGCAACTCAAGTCAGTGCCTCTGTAGTGCTGCCTGACCAGAGACAGGTGAGTCGTGTGTGTGCTGTCCTGGTCCTGCTCACTCAGGTGTGCTTAGCCTGGAGATGCATTAACATACCCTAAGAAATGAAGTAAGTGCTAACTTTTGCTAAGTAATATAAATTTTTCTTGGGAACAGGCTGTAATTTTCCTTAAGGCTTGTCCTTTTTTATTTTATTAAGCACTTGGCTTTTTCAATTAAACCAGTGGTTTCCTTCTTTTATGACTATATACTCTTCCTTTCTTCTACACATGTTTGTCTGAATTAGTGTCTCAGAGAAAACCAGTTTGGTCATCAAGAGAGCTTTAATGTAACCTTCAATGTGTTTTGAAATTTTATAACTACTTCTAATGGCAGGAGAAAAAATTAATTTCATCCTTTGTCTGAGAAAGCGCACTATTAATCTGCGAGAGATTTAAGCAAAATCTAACTCTTCTGCTGATCTTTTGGGCTTGTTTCTCATGGAAAGAGCTGAAGCCTTCTGGAGATGTGTATCCAAGCACGGGGCCTTGTTCATGTTTGCTTAAATGGCCCTTGTGAAGGTGGAACTAAAGCCCTATGGTTTGAAATTGATCTGATTCAATATGATGTGTTAGTACTTATTACTCCCATAGCCCACTTCATCCTCACAGTGTTTTGAAGACTTCCTGGATCAAACTGGCAAGCTCTTAATGAGAAAGATACCTTGCTGTGTACAACAGAAGAGGAACACAGCCCTGTACGTTTGAGCCAGGGTGGTAAATATAACCCAGAGTTACACAGTGTGGTGTTTCTCATGCGCTACGGGCTGATTAGCCACAGGAATAAATGCAGGGGATTTACAAAAGATCTCCATCAAAAGTACAAACTTATATTTTAGAGACAGCAAGTGGCAGGGGCATCAATTGCCTGCATGAGCAGTTGCAATGAGCTCAGCCCCCCTGTGCCAGCAGGGCATTGCTGCCACTCAGGGCAAGCACCAAGAAAGCCAGGCACTCTGTTATTAAGGTCACACAAATGTTTTTAATGGCACTCTTTCAGGCTAAAAGCAGGATTTTAGCTTGCAGCTGACTGCTCTTGCTCAGGTGTGTAATTGCATCTAGCCTGATTTACAGCAGCTGAGGATCTGACCCAAGATTGGTTTTCTCTCTGTAAATACAGGCAGAATTTGGGTTGAGGCTTTTATGTGTAGCAATTAAAAAAGCAGTGAAAACTTGGATTCCGCTCATCCCTGAGCTCAAGTTTCACTTGTTTTGTTGTTTGTGGAACAGTTTAGAGTGTTTGGATGTGAGTGGCCAGGTGTTTCCAATATTGAACCTCTTCGTGTGGAAACGTGCACAGATAAGAGAGCTCAGTCTGTCACAAGCCTTGCTGCTGCTCTTTCGGCGTTTGAAGTTCTGACTTGAAAGGAGTGACTTCTGAGAAATCGAGGCACAGAGTCCCAGCCCCTCTCTTTCAGCAGGAACTCTGTGACAGAGATTCAGATTAGGAGCTGGACTGGTTCTCCAGTGAGTGCTCCGTGCCTCGCTGGGAGCTGAATGTGTTTGAGCTCCACAGTGCTGCTTAGGCTTGCACCTCCCCTCTGAGAAGGAAAGGTCAGTATTTATGCCCTTAGCACCTTGTGAATAACCATGTTTGATGCTGTTTCTTGCTTTCTTGTATTTTCATCTTTGGAAAGTAAGAGGGTTTTCTTCAAAGTGCGCTGTTACTGCAGTTGAGCTGTCTTAAGTCTTGAAAAGATTGTAGTTTGTAATTCTGGTATGAGTTGAAACTTTTATTTCAACCTACTAAAGTTCTCTGCTCTGTGCTTTAAAATCCAGGCAGGTTTGTACCCCTATTATTAAAAAAACAAAAGAATTAGGAGAATTCAGTGATAAATTGTGAAAAAGGCAGCACTGGTGCTTTATTTTTTTTTCCTTTTTTTTTTTTCTCCCTATGCTCTTCACGTGGTGAAGCTGCTTAAGTTTTTCTTACTTTTCTGCTTTGCCTGCAAACTCTGTTAATTCATTCTAGAAAAACATCAGTTGGGTAAACAGAAGTATTTATATGTGTAGCACTGCAACTCCTACTAAGATGCAAATTGTGCTGCAGGGAAGATAGTTTGGGCTTTTCTTTCCTCCTCGCTTTTCTTTTTTGACAGTCGGTTAATAAAGACTCAACAATAAGCAGCTGCCTGTGATGTCATTTGGGACTTTGTCCACAGAGCTTGTATTTACAAGTACTGAGCAACTACACAGCAGCAGCAAACCCAACTATCAGCAAACTTCATGTCTGCTGTTACTGAAGGGCTTTGGTGCTGTGCAGGGTGTAGAAAGCTAACTCTGTTCTTCTAACCACAGACTTTTAAAGCTTGGTAAATAAACACTGGATAAACTCAAGAGAATTTCTGGACTGCAAAGACTTCTTACGGTTCTGAGTCCTCCAGGGCTGGCATGTTTTGATTGAGCTGCTGCAAGTAAGGCTTTTGCTGTTTTGGTGTTTCTATCATCTCTGTAAAGCTTATTTTCTCTAGGAGTGTGTCAGCGTTGCTATTTGTAGTTTTGTTTTAATTAAAAGAGCGGCAAGTATGTAGTTGTTAGGAGTGATTACAGCCATGCATCTGACTGTGGTTCAGGACAAATGAAAACTTCATTCTGGCTTTTGTTTGTATGAGATTGCACTGAAGTGGCTCTCTCTTAATTTAAGTGATGAAACTTTAACATTCTTAAAAGTCTTTTGAGTGCTGTCATTAACTGAACAAAACCTGGACTGTCTGAAGATTGTTCTCTTGTAATTTAATTATTTTTATTTGAATATTCCTATATTTATCTGAATATATTTATTTGAATATATACTTGAATTTTAATATAAATTCCTTGTATTTTTAATACAGATTTATATAAAAATTCTTTTGTTTCTTATGCAGGCATGTATTTCAAACACAACTTGATTATTTTTCACTTTTAGCTCCTGTTCAAGTTCTGGAGGTGTATAAGTTTAAAAGAGAGAATCATACAGTGCTTTGAAATGTGATATCTTTTGGATAGAATGAATTCTCAATTATATGAGAAACTGTAATTTTTGTTTTGAGTGTTTATGTTAGGAATCACATCACATCCTGAAATATCAGAGCAGAAAAACTGTCATTCTGGTAGCTGCTATGAAAAAACTTTGTGCTGCCTGCTGTTTGTGGGACACACCTCTGTTCCTGACCAGGGATTAACTAATTTTCAGGACAACTAGCTGTGGTTGGCATGGAATTATCTGTGTTTGACAGAGGAATAAACTGGTCCATAGATGTGGTTTATTAAAATATAGTTTACCCACTTCAAAAGCTGGTAACAAACCCTGGGTCTCTTGCTTCTCATTTCAATCTTTCACCAGGAGCCCATTCTAAATTACTGTAATTTCAG
The DNA here is from genome assembly GCF_028018845.1 of Melospiza georgiana. NCBI lineage: Eukaryota > Metazoa > Chordata > Aves > Passeriformes > Passerellidae > Melospiza > Melospiza georgiana. The sequence goes on along the minus strand of NC_080436.1, from coordinate 34,010,706 downwards.
TTGTAGAGGCTTTTTCTAGGATGTAACCTAATCACAGTACTGTGTATGAGGAACTTTTTATTACTGTTTACCTCTGTTTAATGATCTGTCTTTGTGAAGACAAAGCACATTTCTGAGGACTGAAATCAGAAAATTTGCAAGTGATTGGCAAGTGTATGAGAGTAAGTCAGTACAAATCAGTCAGATAGGAATTGAAGGATTCCTCATGAATTATACTATTTATTGTGGTTTGTTTTTCTTGCTACTGACTTTATTTGCAAGGCGTCTCAGTCCCACCCAGCAACAGATTTTTTGGGGCTTCTTATTAAGGTCAGAGGGGCCACAACTGCAGATGCCCCTCTCAAGTGACCCTGTTTCTACAGCAGATCAAAACTGTCCAGCTCTTCTTTTTTGATGCTATAATGTGGCTTGGCATGTGGAGATACTGTGCAATTCAGGAGCTGTTGTTCTGTCCTTGCAATGGAAGCATATTCTCCTGGGGGTGGAGGGAACCAGCCTAAATTTAGCTCTGCATTAATACCATGGGAATGGCAAAGGCTTTTGGTGCTTCAAAGGGGCATGTAAATAAGAGCATATTTATATTCCTCAGGTGTTTATCCTCATTTTTCAGAAATAATATTTTAAAAAATTATATGGTCTTTAAAATATGTTTTTGGAGTTAAGAAACTTCCACCAAGAGCAGGAGTGAAGAGCAGAGTTGTGATAGAGGCTTTGCTTTAGGGAGATGGAAAGGGTTTGATCCCTATCAGTGACTCCTGAGAGCAAGTCTTTCCTTTCCTCTGTCACCTTGTGGCCAGTAAAGATGATCTACTGTTGTAAACTGATTATTTACACTTGCAGAGTTTATTTTATATTGTTGGCAAATATACAAAGAGATTGTATAGATCTCTTTGTATACTTGTATAGATTGCACATATGCAAAGTTTACAAAGGTATTGTTGGCAAATAAAAAGCCTTTGAAATCTTAAGAATAATTAGGACAAAGTGAGACTAAAAATCTCTACTCAGGTTCCAGTTATCCTTCTCACTTTAATTTTAAATGCAAATTCTACTGTGAATTTTACTGCTTTTAAAGAAAATTTCATGGGTTCCTATGGTATTTTTTTTATACATGAATTGTGTATAAGTGTTTAGGGGGTTTAGATTTATGAAAGTAGAAATCCTGCCCCAGTAAATGCAAAGCAGGAGGGTACAATTCCACTTTAGTCATGAGCTAATCTTCACCTAATTCCCTTAAAAGCAGAAGCAGACACTCAAAACCTGATGAGCCCGTGGGCATCCAATTTTCATTTTCCTCTTTTGCATTTTCCTTCTCACATTTACATTTTCTTTCTTGTATACCAATGTAGCAAATTAGGATATAGATTGAGCTCACTTTTCAGCCAAGGGATCCCCTGGTTGGATTTTTACTGAGAAATCTGCCCAAAGATACTGAGTATAATCTGATAATATTCTGGGATGGCATTAAGAGGGACAATTGCCAAGAGAATGTCAATTCTTTGGGCTTTCTCACCATCTGAAAAGAAATAGAATAAGAGCAGACTCCAGCCTGTAATCATCTGACAAGTGGGATTGGGGCTGGATAAAAGGCAGGGAACAAAGGTGTCAGAGGGAATCTCAGCTGGCTGGGGAGCTCAGCTCGGTGCAGCCAGGGCCAAATGCAGCAGGATGCTCTGCAGCTCCTGTGTGGCTCTGCATGTGCTCAGCTCCGGGCAGGACCGCAGTCATGATGAAGAAAAATCCATGCCAAAGCTGCCAGAACACCTTCAGATGTTAAAGCATGTAATATGCTGTTTTATGACTGAAACAGGATAAATGTACAATGTAAATAGAACATGAGCCATTAACACTTGTAATTCGCTGTTCTGTAATGTTTACTGATACTGTTTGTGCAGCATGCAGGAACCTGAATCACATTAGGTTTCCCCTGATGGTTACATGAATTAGTCATGATGTTTTCAGGATGAAAAGTTAGATAGCTATGATGTGAAAAACACTGAGAAATCTTTTTTGTGCCCATTGCTTGGCACTGAGGTGGATCAGATAAACGGGGTTTGTACAGTGGCAATGGCTTCTGGAAACGGGCTGTGACATTGCCTGTGGGCTGTGAATGAGGCAGACCCTGAAAAGCAGGTTGGATTATAAAGCAGTGGATAAAAATTATGTTGCTGAAATATGGCCTATTAATATTGACACACAGCAAGAACAAATGCCACTGTTAAACTGCATGTTTGATAAGCTTTCCACAGGACAACCCCATTTGTTTCCAGAGCCAAACCAGCCTTGGATAGTGTGTGCACACAATAGGTCTGGACAGAATCAAATGCATGTCACAAATTATTTTCTTTGACGATGCTAATTGATTCTTATAATTCATCGTTATCTAAATTGTTAAATTCAATACTTTACCGTGTCTTTTTGTTTCTTTGTTGCTCAGACATAATACAAAAAGGAAGAGTTAATTACCACATGCAACAACAGAGGCAAATTTCATTGTCTGCTTCACTTTGATTGAAGCTGCATTGAATCACCACTGTGGATTTTCAGCAATGGTGGAGAAAAGAAGGAATTCTTTTGCAGTGAAGTTACTTTTGGTGGTAGCTAGCATTTGTGTTTCAAACAGTATCTATTTGGCAGCTGGGCTCTATTATGCTTGTTTTGCCTATACTAAATATTACCGAATAGTGCAAACTGAAATCACATTGTGCCTCAATCCTGTGGGGAATCAGTGGCAATCCTTGAGCAACACAGCACAACTTGACACAAGTAGAAGGATTGCATTTGTTTCTAAAATTACTTACTCCTCTAGATATGAGCACTTGGCTTGTTTTTTCAGTGCTCTGTTGATGGCCAGAGCTGCATCTGGTGGGAAGTAATGCTCTCCTCAAGGGAATTCTGGAGAGATTAAGTGATGACTTAATTTATGCAAAGTCCTAAAACTCTGCTCTACCCTATCTTGTAAGATTTGGTGTGACTGCTGTAAAATGTAGGACCTTTTCTGCTGCTCTGAAGTGATCTGATGAAATGGTACATTGTGGTAAGATTTTGGGGGGTTATTTTGCCAGTAGAGGGCCATGTTAAACTGGATAAAACACCTCCCTCTTGGACTCACATTTTCAGTGAGGAACAGCTTAGACCATATGGTTGTTTTCAACAGCAAAATGAGTAAATAATTAGATCTTTTAGAAGCTATTGAATGATTAATTATTTAAAATCAGAATCCCATCACTTTTACAGTGCGGCGCAGTTCTGTGTCAGTGTAATCAGACTGAATTCTGGCCTTTAAAATACATCACACCTACCTGTTTATTCTGAATTGTTCAAGGTTGATAGATAGAGCCCTAATAAGTCATTAAGCTGACGTGATATACAGCAGCAGCATGTGCTTTTGCTATAATGACACAAATGAGAAAAGAATTGTTTTTCAGAGGTACAATCACGTTTGGTTTTGAGGTGGCCTATAAACTAGAACTCATTATTCAGGCTCTAGTGCTGCAGGAGTTGACCTTTGGCAAAATATTTTGTTATCCTCAATCTTTTATACAGGCCTTTTGTGAACTCTGCTCAGCTCTCATTTTGCTGATTGCATTTAAAGTCATTTATTGCACAGTGTTTGCCCTTCTAGCAGATGTTAAAGGATTCACTGCCTCCCCCTTAAAGGCTACTCCTCCTCAGCATCTAATTATAACCTACACAAAAGATTAACAGATGTTATAATTGTCTTTACTCATTGATTAAATAGTTTCTGCATGATTTGCCCTCTCTTCCTCTCATTGCTGATTTGTGAGGTCTTTCTGGATGAGGCTCATGCATCTGCAATTTGTTAACAGTGCTGTCTTCAGTTTTTAACTTTTTGTGATTGTGGCTCAGTTTGAACAGGTTATTGCTATTCTGCTGGACAATGTGACAGAAATGTGTTAAAAGCAGGTGCATGAATACTTGCTTTGCACACATTCCTGATCTTCCTCTTCCTTTTAACCACTCCATCTAAAACATATGTAAAATGCAGACTCATTTTAATGGATTTAAACTGAAGGCTGGAGGGGTAAATGCTGAGTTGCTTAGCAGTGGTTTTGTCCCTATATTTCAGTTGCTACTTGCAGAGGAAATTAGTAGCTGATAAAATCAGTTTAAGAAGAAAATTCCTAGGAGGAATTTTCTAGTAAGACTTTCCTATTAGGACCATTAGAAAACTGTAGGGTTTTTTTATGAGGTTCATCTCTCTCACCTTTTCACAAAATTAGGATTATTTTGTTATTGAGCTAAATAATCTTCTGTGTTTTGTTCCCATGTTGAGCTGGGGGCTCTCTTCTTGGATGGATCCATAGTCCTTCCCCTACAGCACAACAGTGCTAACTTAGCAACTGTTGTTTTATGTTCTTATAAATCTTATAGCATCTTGAACAGGGATAGTCCAAACAATGTTCCTCTTCAGAGGGGTAAAACATCTTCCACTGGGAATTGATTCTACAAAAGTGTCTTTCCCTGTTTGGATTCTGTAAAAGGTTTTCCTACTTCCTTCACTAACACAGATGTGAATAAATTATAAGTCTACAAAAGCTTCCATGGTAGTCTTGGGAAGTCCCTCAGTTCAATGAAGCTGCATCTGCCCCAAGGTCTAAGCCTGAAGGGCTTTGACTTGCTTTGCTCCAAACTGGTGCAACAAGAAAGAAAATGAATGGAAAATATTTTGTCACATGTTCTCAGGCAAAATCTCTTAATGGGTTAAAGAGAAACAGGTTAAAGTCTTGAATTATGGGCTTGGTTATTCAAAAGCCGTAAAGTATTGTGATGTTTCCCCAGCCCATCTTCCAAATCCTCCTCAAACACAAAGCTGTTTCCTTGATTCCTAGCCGAAGAAACACCTCTTTTTGAGGTTGGGCTCGCCTTCTCTGGCCAACACTATTTTAGCATTTTTTACTACCAAAAATACTTGCGTTCTCTGTGGATGTCTGGGATTATTGATTCAATTATTGTTGGTTCATGCATATGTGGGACACCCTGTATGATTCTACTTTGTTGGTGCTGTGTGTATTCTTCTCTTTACAGTGAACTCTGTACATGGTGCTGGCTGTGAGATTTTGATAGAGAGCCTACAGCACTTTAGGTTTTTATTTGATTTTTAATGCTGGTACCTAATGTGTAATTAATGAATTTTAATAGTGTGATTGATAATCTTTGCAGTGCACAAAAGCATTTGTCCAGGGACTCAAAACCGCTCTAGAAACAGAGGTATTTTGTTTGTGAGATTATCAAAGAACACTGTATTCCTCCTTGTCTTTAAATGACATCTCTGTGCCCCTGAATACTTTGAATTTATGAGCTGGGGGGAGCAGATTATAGATTCTTAATAAGAAAATTCCAGGGTGCCAACTGTGCTTGCAAAGTGTATTTTAATCATATAGACACCTGTCCACTACCAACTTGTAATATTTCTTAGAGGTCACTGAGCAGCCAGCCAGCTGATGGAAATCACTTTTATTCAATATCAACCTTATCTGAGTTTGAAACACTAATCCAGAGGTAAAATGCTAAAATCCCAATTATCAGTAATGAAAACTGTCTAATGCCCATATTGTGCAGGAGGTAAAAGGCCCAGGTTCTCATTGCAGTTACATATGAGAAAATCTTAGAAAATACTAAAGGTTCAGCGAAGTCATTAAGGATTTTTAACACCTGCTGCTATGAAGGAAAGCATTAAAATGAAACCTGGTGTAACATTTTAATAACCAGCTCTCTGTTATGTCACTGCCTGTTAGCTCTAACTTTTGAAACCAATATCTTCATCTGGATTTTGAGGTTGGACAGTAAATGAAAGAGACCACCAAAAGACTGACAAGGGTAGCACAATCTACAAGGCCTCAGTTGACCATTCTGATTGTCTCTTTGCTTGAGAATCTGTAGACTTGTCTGGAATTTCATTATGTGCTTTGCTAAAACTAGTGAATTCCTTCCCTTAAGCTGCAATTCTGTCCTGATGCTATTGATTGGGAATGCATCCTGATGTTCATGACAAACCAGTTCTGTCATTTATAGTTACCAATTTTTCTTTAATCAAGTGAATTGCTTTTCTTTTTGATTACCAGAAAATTCTCCCATCACAAGAAAAAGCTTTAATAAAACCTTGCCAAGAATTTATCACCTAGATGATAGTTTTGGGTGCAGACCTGGGAACAGAATAGTTTGTAAGGTACACAGCCACAAACCCTAGGTAGGGTTTTCCTTGCTCCTAGCAGGAGCAAATCTTACTGATGGGTCCTGTCTCCCCAGAAAAACACTGAAATGTCCCTTTTACCCTCTGGCTGTTTGCTTGAAAACTAATTATGCTTTACCTGTTTTACTTATTCCTCTTTCCCTGAATTCCAGGGTTGGATCCCATGTATTACTGGGGATTCTGAGCTTGGATGCAGAGTTCAAGAGTTTATAGCTCTGGGAAGCAGAACTGAGACCCCTCCTGAGGTCTCTGACTTAACCAGCCCCAGCTGAGGATAGATCCCTTTAGCTCCTGCCATGCTCAGCTTGGATGTGGTGGCTCAGCCAGCTGTGAATCAAGGCAGAAGCAGAGACTTAACTCCCAGGATCCTCATCCAAGAAGGGGGGAAGGATGGGAAACTTGTGTGTTTGGGGCACACCTTTAGGCAAGAAGTCCCATGAAGGCCCCACCTGGCTTCTTCTTTTCTTTTTTCTTCCATTTCCTGGAGTCCCATTCAGAGTTTCTCTTCTCTCCAATAGCTGCAGGTAATATTGATGTGAGCCAGCAAGGAAAATCAAAGATGAACAGCACTAAAGACTGCAGCAACCTGCTTAATTTCTCCACTATTAAAGAAAAATATGGGCCTACCCTAATTATTTTTTTTTAATGCTGCTTTAATGCTTCCTAGTTTCCCCTGCAGGGAAGATGGGTTTGAATCTGTGGAGGGAGTAGAGGATATCTGTCTCACCTATGTAGCTGCTTTTGGTGGCAGAATATTTTCTTTGTTGGCTTTAATTCAGTTCTAGCTGAATTTCTCCCATCAAATTAATTTTGACAGAACAGCAAAGATGTGAATGAAAACTGAGTGTCTTCCACTGCACAGAGCAGGGTTTGGAGAGAGGATTATTCTCCTGTTTGAGTTTATAGTGATGTGCACATCTGGTAGATAGAGAAGAGTAATGACACAGAGAAGCAGCACTAATAGAAAGTTTCACTATTAAAGTCTTTGACAAAGAGGATTTATTCAGTAAATGACACATATATTACTACATTCACAGGGCAGTGGAGAAACAGAGACAGGAGAAATCACAGAATTTTCTAAATCTCCAACTCAAAATATGGGCAAACATTTAGGGTTTACCTGAAATGAACCAAGCATATCCTTTTCCTCCTTGCTTCTACTCAAAACAGTTTTTTTTTTCCAATCCACTCTGAATTAATAAACCTTATATAGAAAAAACCCCAAACTTTTAAAGGTTATATTTAGTCTTCAAATTCACAGTGGATCATTTAGAACATGCAAGTGTATTAACACTTTTCCAGACTAATAATACTTTTTATTTCCCAGCTGAATTTTGAGCTAAATAGAAATATTGAATAACTTTGGTTGTTGCAATTCTAGAGAGGTGCATAAACTATACACTTAAAGGCTTTGTTTAAATCTGCATAGCATTGCTTCCGAGAAATAACCTAGGTAAAAATTCTCCACTTGGAGTCATTACATGAATTCTGTAGAAAAAAATGGTTGAAAAATTCTGTGCCAACCCAACTGTTGTTTCTAAAAGCAAAGGCATCTTTCAGATTTTAGTGAAAAACTGACTTAAAAATTGCCAGTTGTTTTGGTTTGGTTTGTTTCCTTTTGTTTTGTTTTGTTTTTTTTTTTTTCTTTTTAGTTGGACTGTTTTTATTTTGCATTCAAAATGGACAGATGCTTGAAAGAGAGATTAAGGAATCCTAATAGTATAGCTCATTTCTTTCTAATATTTTCTGGATAGTATTGTATCCATAATCCCAGAGTGTTGGATTATTATCTGTAATGGCAGTCTATATTGGCACTGACATTTCACTTGGTAGATGAGCACAGGTGAGCTAAAGACTGAGAGAATTACATAAAACATAGAAGAGCTATGAACCTTTCAAGTAGGAAATTCATTATTATTTTTTAAATTTACATTTTTATTACATTTCTGGCAGATGGAGAAATTAGAAATCAGTGTGTGACTAACAGTCTTCACACTGAGGAACTGGAATAAGCACTGCCAGCAGCTGATGGCATGGGGAGGAAGGATGGAGTAACATTTTTTCAAATGCAAAAGCCTTTAATTGTCTTTAATGTGGATGAACTACAGCAAAGTATAGAGATGCTGAGAAAAAAAACCTTTTTTCCTCATCAGGGTTGTTGAACATCTCACTTCTGGCAACATTCTCACTTTCAGTGTTTTGGTTTTTTTGTACTTCATCCTCCCCCATTTTTTCATATGACAAGTGTTCCTCTGATTCTCTACATTGGATTTCACTTTAGGTAATTTCTTCAGCCACTCAGCATCATTTCCCCTTCTTTATTTCTTTTCAGCCTACTGTCAATAAACCTAATCAATTTCTTGCTGTCCCTACTGTTAGGATATGTCCCTCAAACTTGTGTGGATGGTCATTCCTTGACATTTTAGTCTCCTCTTGTCATTGTTTAAAGCTGCTATGAAGGAACTGGTTATTCATTCCCCACCAAAGTCAATACTTTAATCATCTTTGCTGCAATTGTATGAATTCCATAAAGTTTGTCTCTATCCTTTTGGCTCAGGCTGAATTCAGCAACAGAGATGAGATTGTCCTAAAACTGCAGGGATAAGATGTGGAGGGCTGCTTGGTATGCCAACACTGTGCAGAGTTCTGTCACCATTAAGAAAATATGCATGAAGACAGAACATCATTCACTTTTAATGTTTCCTTGATAGTTTTCTTGGCCATAAGCTGAAGGTGGATTCAATCAATGTGTATCAATTCCTTTCAATTTTATGCTCTTGATATCCCACAGTCCTACATGCTCTGCTGTGTTAGAATAAAGTGAACCTATATTGGCTGGGATATCTCCCTGGGGTTTTTCTTTATGTATTCTCATCAGTGTGTAGGGAATACATCCCACAGAAACCCTGAAGGTGGTAGAGCTGAGTTGTACCCTGTCACCTTTCTGCTGTGCCCATGAGGTACAGACACTGCTGAGGCATACATGAGAGTTGGAGCTGAATTCTTTTAGGTCATCCTTAGGTGACCTAAGGTCAGCTGAAATATGAATAGTCTTTTAATTTCTGCAAAGGCTGAAAAGGTGGGCAACCAGCTGAAGGATTCAGTGCCCCTTATACAAGCTATATTAGTTCTGGCACCTCCAAATTCTGCCCTGGTACCACATCTCTTGTGGATCTTGTTCGTAGCAGTGAACAGAGATGGCTGCAGAGTCCAAGGACCTGTAGCTGACCTAACTGCACAGATTTACAGAGCTTTGAAGGCATTTGCACAGAAAAATAAGTAATACACGATTTTATTTTTTTTTTCTCATAGAAATATGCATGGTGTCCTGTGTGGGAAGCACCTGGAGCTGCCCAGCTGACTGGGGCTGTGAGTTCTTGCTGTGCTCCCTGCTAGTCCATCCCTTCAAACCAGGGGCTCAGTTCTGCTCTGGATCGAAGGGTTCAGTGCTCTTTCCCCTCTTGTTCTTCCCCAGGGTGGACTTTAGTCATGGTGGGGTGGTGGAGGAGATATTTTCACGTTATGCAAATGGAAGAGTGGAGCCCTTTCTCAGCTGCCCCTTCCCAGGTCACAGAGAGATGGCATGCATTTCACTGTACCTTATCTTCCCTTATTTTTCACAGGACATAATGGGATTATGAGCTTGATCCACCTTCTTTTCTGGGCTGTTATTGAACTAATACCTTCATCATGAGGTTATTGCCTGTAATGTAAGGACAGCCCCTGGCACACTGGGAGTGTCTGTACAGCAAGGTGAAATGTGAGACACTGTGTTACAACCCACAAAGCCCCAGATTCATTAGGAGCAAATTCTGCAGCCTAGACACTGACATTTCCCTCTGATGCAAATGAGTTTGGTTATCTAAGGATGCACAGGGCTGGATACTGAACATGTCACTAGTAACTAAGGAAATATTTTTTACAATACTCTACTTTCTACAGGGAGTTTTCCTTTGAGCCATGAGAACATTTTGAAGTGTTAGCCAGTGCTCAGAGGAGTAAAACCAGATGTCTGAACACTATGTTAAGATGGTTTAATAATTCTTCATATCCACTGAGCTGTAATGCCACACAAAACAAATGATCTTTTATTCCTTTAATCTCTGCTGGCAAGGAGGACCAAAAGGAGTTGCATTTATTTGGGATACTGTGACCATCACAGACCCCATCATCTCTTTTTGCAGTGCAGGTGGGAGGGGTGGAGTGCACACAATGAACTGATGATTTTTAGTGGTCCTCTGGACCATGATTACAACAGATGGGCAGGCAAAAGAGATGCTGACTGAAGTGCATCTGCCTCAGAGAGGGAGGGATCTTTCGGCACATTTCAAAAGCTCCTAGTTCCAGTTTCAAAAACTGAATTGGCAATCCACCATTGCTTACAACAGAGACCCTGATGCAGATCTTACATGTAGATCTGAAATTCTTGGACTTTGTTGAGCAGTGCTTTGATTTATACCAATAAAAGAAAAAATGAGAAGAAAACAAAAATCAAACTGAGCAAAACATAGAGAATTCGACTATGTGTTTTAAATTCTTCAGTTAGTTGTCTATCAAACCAATTTGGATGCTGGATTTAATTGCATTTATTTTTCTGAATATTGTAACATATTAGATGAACTGGATGCCGCTGCCTCTAAAGAAGATTTGTAATTCAGTGTTTGATGAGATTTTTGTTGAGTCTCTGCTGCCAGCCAGCCACTTTACCATGAGAAATAACTAACCTTATTAATGATGTACTAGGTTAGAGGTTACATCCAGTTGATGTCAGAGGAATCTTTATTGGGATATAAATGGGGCATTTGCTTTTGAGCCTCAAAATCATCACATAACCCTGTAGGTGTGTGAACAGTAACAGTGAAATTTCCTCAGGTCCTGGAGTTCAGCTTCTGCAGGTGCCTGGAACTGACTATTTCTGACTAAGCTCAGCTGTGGTTCCCAGGGGAGACAAATGTGTGTTGAAAGCCCCAGAGGCAGCTGCTGATGTGTTCAGAACATGCCTTTTGCAGGTTAACAGCCTTGCATTGCTGAAAGAGGCTCAGTGAGTAAGGGAGTCCGTGTTTACCACATAATAACCTATTTCACATATTTTATAATGGTATTCGGTAATAAATAATATATAATAATAGGTGGTTAGAAGCTGAGCCAAGAAATGGGAGCTTTGGATCTAATGTTTCCTTCAGCCTGAATAGCCTCAGTCATGCTAGGATATCTCTGTCTTGGTTACAGGTCTTACAGTGTTCTGAAGGATTTGATTTCAGTGCAGAAGCTAAGGATACAGAAACACCATTGTCATAATCTGTTTTTTATTGATGATAACACTATAATGTCTCCTTTTTCTTCCCCTGCTGTCCTGACTACAGATTCATGCATTCTATCTGCTTATCTTTCATCATTTTTGTCTTGATAATTTTATTGCATGATATGAATGCTTCATATGTCCCATAAAAGCAAACAGGGAAGGGTAATCCTTTGACCTTTCAACATTCTTTGGTGTAATTTACTGGCGATTCCTCTCCTCCCTGAGGCATGGCCCTGAAATCCTATGATAAAAATGGACAGCCAATCCAAATAGAAAACACTGAAAAGGTTAAAGCTTTGATTATGTTAGTCTATAAATGTTCATAGTCTTTTTTTTTTCTGCCAGAAAGAAAATGAGAGCTGAAAATGGCAATGGATGAATCATGCTTATTACAGAATACGGAAATGATATTGGTTCAGCCCGTTCCTGTTAATGCTGAAAGAATATAATCTTGAGCCCTCTCATTTTATGTCACTGCAACCCACCTTATCCTCTTAAATGAATGCATGCATCCATTTAATTAACCTGGTGAGATACTGAGATATAAATCTTTTAAATGCTTCTCATGCAATTCATCTTGACAGCTGTCGTAGTAATAACATCTTTAATGCCATATTCTTTATTTTCTCATGTATTGAAATTCTTGGTATTATTTTGAGCACAGTGATAGGTTTGCTGGATTTAAGCCCTTAATCTTAACTTGTTTAAATCCTCTGTGCAGTGCAATAGAAAGCTTTACTGGTTGTTTAGTTTGCTGAATAAATGGAAGATTACTTTGCATGAAGAAAGCGTAAATATGTTTTGCAAACTGTGGCTGAAACATGGTGGAATTTAGAGCTGGCATGCTTTCTTTCAAATGTTGTGCTTCTAGAACATGCTATTGAGTCTCTTCTTTGCTGGCAAGTGATCACCAACCAGAAATTGCATGAGACCCTCATATGTGCTCTACTGATTCCCTTCTGAGGGATGGCGTAAGGGCAGGAGAGATCATTTGACTCTGAAATGAGTCAACCCTTTGTAGACTGCCATGTTTCAATGTCATTGTACTTCATTAAAATCACAAAAAATCAAATAATCTTGGGATAGTTAGGAGACCATCTAATCCAACACCCTGCCAAGGAAAGGTGAAAGCTGAGAAGGTTCCTTGTCTAGCTCTGGCCCTTCCCACACTTCTTTGGGGGCTTCTTTGTCATGGCCTGGTACATGATGGGCAGATAGTGGTAGGATAAGGGGGAACCATTTCAAACTAAAAGAAGACAGATTTGGGTTAGGTGTTAGAAGTCCTTTACTCAAAGGGTGATGGATAAGTTGTGGATGTCCCATTACTGACACTGTTTGAGGCCAGGTTGGATGGGGCTTGAAGCAACTTGGTCTAGTTGTCTGGCATCCGTACACATGGTGTGGGGGTCAGAACAAGATGATCTTTAAGGTTCCTTTCAACCCAAGCCATTCTGTGATTCCATGACTGCTGGAAAGTTTTCAGTCAGAACTTTTAGGACACTGGATTAGGGAGTGTTTTGGGTCACAAAATAACTTGCAGGGCACAGTTGACTCTGGGCACTGCCTGTACAGTTCCAATAAACTTTGTAACAGCTTCGGAGATTGTAAGAAATTTGGGATGTATGAAAAGTAATTATTCCACAGGAAAAAAAAAAAAGAGAGAGAACGGGAAAATAATTTTATTCTGCCAAGATATTTCAGAACCACTTGACAATTTTTTAATACAGCATTCCAAAGCCAGTCAATATCTAGGTATATAGGCAGAATAGTACAGCAGTGCTGTGTTTGCTGTCTTGTAATTCCCATAATATTCTACTCATCTAAGCATTTTAGCTTCCTGCATTGGAATTTTTCTAATTAAATTAACTCATTAATGCTGGCACATGGCACATTCTCCTTCCCTGTCTGCAAAAATGCAGCTTGTTAATCTAAATAGCAACCTAATCCGCTGGGTGTGAGTGCATGACATGTACATTAGTGCTAATGAACTGCTGACCAGCCTCAGCAAATACCTGGGAGTATTTGGCATTAGGCAGGGCCTGCCCACAGTGCTGCTGTGAAATACACTGGGCAAAACAAAAGGCATTTAGCTAAGTGTCAGGTTGCAGAAGTGCTGATGTTGCTTTTCTATTTCCCAAGAATTGAATTTTGAAACACCAACTCAAGGGATAATTTAGGAATTATTTTTCTGCTTTGTCACTTCAAGTTGTGACCAAGCTAAATACCACAGTGGGGAGAGATAAGGGTGTGGAAATGAAACCATGTTCACAGTTGCCTTTTAATGACTAGGCAGAATTGTTTGAATACTCTGCTATTAGAGGAAGGAAAAAACTGACACCTCCCACCCCAAAAACAAAAAACCAAGGGAAATAATCAAATTCACTAGTATAAACCTAATATATTTTTACTGGCCTATGCCTAGCAAGATAAATGTAGTGATTTTATAGAGCTGGACATTGATCTGTTAAACAAACACCAACTCTAATTCTGGAATCTTTTCTTCCTTCCAGTTCTGGGAGGCCTTGACAAAATGTATGACTATACCTTCCCTGCAAAGACCACAACAAACACCAGTGCATGCACATTGATGTTAACACCAGAGCTGGCAAAAGAAACCCCGCTGCAAAATGGCAGGCTCAATTCAATTAGGTTACTAGGAAACTGAATCACTCCACAGATTGGTAATGAGATATAAAACCTTTCACCTTTAGGTTACCTGTTCATTCTAACATTTGCTTTGATGGCAATCTTTACTTTCTCATTGCTGCTTCCTGACCTATGCCGGTGATATTACTCTCTTTGCTGAGGGATAATACCAGTTCTGCTTGTTTTCTCTCAGTCTTAAAGTCTGGCTGTCAAGCAAGCAGGGCTAACAGAGTAGAAAAAGCATTTAAAGGTGATCACTGTGTAACTCTGGCCTCATTCTGTTACCCAACAGTTAGATTTCCACAAACCACAAATCCTCTCCTCTTGTTAACACCTGGGAAAGACAAGCTGGCTGCTGAGAGGGAATACCTTGCTGCCCCAGGGGTGTTTTGCCTTTTGGCAGCATTAAGTTGTGCAAAGCCAAGAATGGGGAGGCTGCCTTGCATCAACCCTGAATTTAAACAAAAGGGTGCTGGTTTGCAGAGGTGCCATTTTTGTCATGTGTCATAACTGTTAAATTTATACATGTTTGTAAGAGAAAAATAAATACAGACCCTTTCCAGTTACCAAACAGATATACTGCATGCTAGCTCCCAGCTGGCATATGTTGGCATAACTCTGTTGAAATGTGACTGCAGCTTCAAACTGCCTGAAAATATCTTGGATGCTTATCCGAGGAATTTGATGTTGTACATTTTCATCAGCTAAAGCTATATACATCAATCATCCTTTGTTACTACTAGAAATGAAGAGGGTATTATAATCCAAGAAATTTCTCTCATAGATTCTAGAGAGTGCTTTTCTGTGTTAATCACACTGTTTCTCCAGGGCATACCTTTCAAGCCTTCTCCTGAAATAATGAACATTCTTGTACTGAGTGCTAAAAATACTGCACTTTAGGATATATAATCAAGCTGATGCCTCTGGCTTGCTGGCTTCCTGAGCAGTGAGGGCAATACCCTATTGAAGCAAGATCACACTTGGGTCTTCCTCTGAGACTTTTTTCTGTGTCCAAAACCTTGAGCCCTGAGCTCAGTGCAAACACTGGGCAAACATCTGGGACCTGCATTCTCTTAGCCTGATCCTCATACACTTCTTGGGGATGCAGCCTTCATCCTTGAGTGCTCTAAACCAGGCCTGCCCCCATATGCTCAGCATGGATGAACTTCCCCTTAGGGAAGAGTTCTACAGCAGAAACATTTCCTGCAGCACAAAGAACTGGAAGATGAGCCCCCAAAGATTCAGGAATATAAATGTCTGAGTGCAGCACGGGTGAAGACACCATAAATCAGGTGTGACTTTGCAGTAGTTCACAGTTCCTCTGAGTTAATGGGATCATCAGTGTCTGAGTGTTGATCACTGGGGTCTTTGCTGTAAACATTTTGACAAGCAAATTGGTCAGGGAAGGCAGGTAAATTTCTACAGTCTGTTCTCTTGCTAGTACAAAAATAGTATTTCTGATGTTTGGGCAAACTGGTTCTCAGCACTTTGGCATTCCAATATTGTTCCATCTGGACAGCTGTTCTCTTCTGCTGAGCTTCCCAGTGGACGTTAGCTCCATTTAGAGTTTTTGTTAGTCTTTTGTTTGGTCTCAGAGGAAGAGATATTTACTTGGGAGGGCTGTTTTTTATTTGTGACAAGCAGTATGATGCACAAAAATGACCATTCCAAGAGGGAAACTTGTTCTGTTTTTCCTAAGTGCTTCACTCTGCTGATCATTTTTCTTTAAAGGCCTCCTGAGATGGGCACTTTGAGGCATCAACATATGTTGGTACAGGTGATGTATTGTATTATCTTGTCTGATAATTACCTGTGATTCAAAACTTTGTGTGCTTAGCCTTAGGTGGTTAACTCTTCAGAGAGATAGATGTGTGACAGCCTGCTCAAGGTAATGTGCAGAGCTGGGAGCTCCCATGGTGTGTGTGGGGGAAGCAGTGGAGCCAGCAGGTCTGGAGTTGCTGCACCAGTGCATGAGTAGGTCCTTGTGCTGTGCTAGTTATGGCTACAGTACCTGGCACTTCAAGTGCTCAGGGCAACCTATTAACTATAGGAATAATTAATAATAATCCTTCCTGCTTTTACTTCTGAACTAGAATTTGGGGCGTCTCTACCTGCAGACAGAAACTTCAGGCACTTAACTGGTATTAAGTACTTGCCCTTCCATGGGGATTACTGGCTCCAGCTGTAGCTCTCACTGGCTCATTCCTGAGTGGTTCTGTGCTCAGCAAAGTCTCCCTTGGTGGAAGTCATGCTCTCCAGGCATGATGCCTGCTCAGGAGAATGATGTAATGATTACGTAAGGTTGTTTGCTAATTTCTGGCCTAATCACACAAACTGTGTAATACATTGCTGCTGTGTGTATTTAAATCTCTTGCAGTGTTTCTTTTGCTCACTAATCAGGAAACAGTAGGAATTATGTGATATCACACCACTGAGATTCCTTATTAGCTGAATTAAATAGCATGTGTAGTTTTAGAGTTGCAGCTACAAAAAAAAGCAAGGAAGGGCTCACAGGTAAACCTGAAGAAAACCTCACAAGGCAGCAATGAGCACAGTGCAATAACAGATTTTCCTACTATTGTGGGTATATGTTCTTATTGCATGTGTTCCTTAGATGAGTATATAGAGAGGTTAAATTTTATCTGTTTGGAAGAAAATGGCCTGAATTCTGGTCTTGCATGAGCATAAACCAGAAGTACAAAAGAAGTGTAGGAACCACCAGGTGCTGTTCAATAGAGGGCTGGATTCACCACTGCACGGTTTGGTAGCTGGAGCACTCAGGGCTAAAGGAAGTGCTTTTAAAGGGCAGCCCCAGTGTGATACCCACGCCATTCCCAATGATCCCAGTGTGCCTCTGGGAGCGCTCTGGATTCCAGCTGGCTCCAGCAGCTGGGCCTGGGGCATCCTGCTCTCCTTGCAGGCAGCCTGTGCTTGGCCCACGTTCAGGCCCCTGTGTGCCCTCGTGGCAGAGCATTTGGGGTCAGCTTGAGGGAAGAGCCGTGAAGGTTTTATGCGCTTGATATCCCCACAGTGACAGATGGGATCGTTCACAGGTGCGTGAGAAGCCGAGTCTGTCCACAGGCATGCAAATGTGTCTGGAGGGCATGGGCAAGGCTGCTTTTGGGAATGCCAGCTGTGCTACCCTGCAGCAGAGGTATCTGTGCATCACCTGGCTGTGTGAGACCCAAGCTGATGCTCACAACAAGCACAAAGGATCAGAAACACACACGTCTTCTTTTCCAAGTCTTGTTTTTCAGTCAGTGGGACTGTGATCCAGTAAATACAGTCAGTATGAGATGCAAGAGAAAACTTGTGTGCATGGTTCTCTGTATCTGCCTGCCTTAATTTAGGCTAGATTCTGATTTATGTTGTCATTTTACTACTTCTGTACAACCCAAATAAATTCATTAACTTTGCCCATATTCCTGTATCACAAAAAATGCATATCTTAAAATGGAAGCTGAAACTTTCACATAGCAACAAGAACACTTAGGAAGAGAACTGGTAGTTGTTACTTTTAAGCTGTGGCTTGGCTTTAGTAGAAACCACTGGCCACCCCCTAATTTGCGGGGAATTATCAAACCCTACAAAACTGGAAAGATTAATTCCCTCTGTGGTAGCTTTATGGGCCGAGTTCCCTGGCTGTTCTGTACAGGCAGTGGGACTGTCTGATTACTACAGCGCAATCTTTGACCTTAAAAATGTAAGGAAAGTGCTGAGGGCATTTGTCTCTCGTTAAGGATAATGGGAGTTGAAAGCTTTTAGAACTCTTCAGGATTGGGTCCAAAATTTGTACATCCCAGTAGCAGCACAGATGTGCCAACAAGCGGGGCTTACTGAGGAGTGCAATTAATGTGAAACAAACTGTTTCCCTCCCCCTGCCCAGCCTCAGGTGATTCATTGGCTCTGCAAATTCAGCTCCCTGCCCAGTTCAAAAGACTATGGAAACATGGGTGTAATGCTAAAGGCAGTTGTAGCAGATTTATTTTTTTTCCTTCTGTCTTTGAGAAGCAACCCAAACATATTGGTAATATTTCTGTTTGGAGGGTTTAGATTTTTTGGCACAGAACATTTATTCCTGGAACACAGCCTACTAGAAACACAAAGTTATTAGCTGTTGGGTTATTACAAAGTTAATGATGGAAGACAGTAACTGTATAGTAGGATATTGAAATAAGCATTTAAATATTTTAATTTTTTTTTTCTTCCAGTGATGCTGAAAGCAGTCTGACATTTCTAGTCGATCAAAAGGAAAACAAATAACTGCAGCTATGGAGAGAAAAAGACAGCTACAGAAAAGGGAATTTGGGAAAAGACTTTCTCTGGACAGCAGTCTTGTGGTAAGAATGAATATTTGCTGCATTTACTGAATGTATCTTGTCATAAAAATACAGTTTTTAGAGACAATACTCACAATTAGATATATTTTAAAGGTGTTTATCTCTTCATCACAATATCATAACATTTGGTGATTATTCAGACTCTTCAACAAAAAGTATTGGAGGAATTTTATGACATCCTAGGTAGAAACTTGTTATCATATAGAAACATGTCCCTGATTTCACTGAATTTGCATGAGGAAGGAATCCAGAACAATTATAATGGATTTTTTATTAAAATATTAATCAGCTTCTGTGGGATCATCCTGTGTTGCTTCATGCTTAGTATGTGAGGGCTGTAAGTGGCTGAGGTCCTCTGTCAGAAATGTTTATCAGGATATCAGCACAAATGTGTTCACCATAGCAAATCTATAAACTAAAATCTACTGAAAGAGAAGCATAAATGCCACATGCTGTAAAACAATTGCTTTTGCTTTACCTAGGATTTAAATTCATTGGAGATTATATTCTAGATTTATTTTTAGTTAATATTTTCAAAGGATGACTGAGACAAACACGTTTTTAGAGCTGTATGCTGAAAATGCTCATAGATGCCAGAAGATGCTCATAGACGTGGAGTTGTGTATGAAGATAAAAGTGCCCATGTCAGGTATTTAGCATGACAATCTGCAAATACTGTAACAGGCAAAGCTGAGAGATCTAAGGAAACCTGTGCCATTTCTTTTACACTCATAGAGGGGGTGACTATGGGACCCCAAACCCTTTTGCCTGCAATGCCACACCTGGGCTAACCCCATTACCTGAATTTTACACATTATTACAACTATGTTGTTTCCTTCATCTTATGCTAAAATTGTGGTTTGGGATTTTTATCCTCACAAAGTATAAAGCCCACTGACATGCTAATAGCAGTGAACATGGACTCAGCCGGTTTCAGTCTATCCACTGATGCTCTTCAATCACCTGCTGTGTTCTTTATTGGGGTTAGAAGAGCAGTCCCACCTCCCCAGGTTTCCATCCCTTCAAGGACTCTGCTCCTCTCCCTCAGGCCTCAGCTACAAGGCACATCTCAGGTAATGTCAGGTGGCTACTGAAGAAATGTGCAGAGAATGTTTAAAAAGGGCTCTGTCCTTTTCTTGGCACAATTTCTTATGCTGATGAATTACATCCCTTTTCTCAGAAAAACAAGATTAATTGGAGAGACATAAAAGTAGTGAAGAATAGTGAATTCTCTGAGCTGCTCAGGACCCTAAGGAAGAGCTGTTTAACCCTGTTCAGGCCATGCAGCTCAGGGCTCTGATACTGAGACGTGACTGCAGGTTGTTCAGACTGCAACAAAAGCTGCTCTCTCGGCTTGCACGCACTCAGCAGGTCAGGTCGTGCTCCCAGCACTTTAAAACTCTTTCTAGCTTGTGGGCAGAGAAAGAAGGTTTGGTATGAACTCACAACTTTATATAATACACCCAGGGACAGACAAAATCTGAAAGGTTTTTTATGCTCTGAAGTCTGTTTAGTCCCAGGGCCTAAACCTCTGTTATTGGTTCTAGGCATACACAACCCCAAAAGAGACTCCAGCCTAAATCCTGCAGCTAAAATGTACTGCTGTGATCCAAACAATCGACCACAGACTGTCAATATTTATCTGGAGAAAAGAATGCTCATAGAAAATGGTTACTGAAAGCTAAGGGAAATGCTAGCAGTTGTGAATTTTGCACAAAGACATTGCTTGGTGTACTATTCTCCCCTAAATGTTCTCACTGATGTAATGGACTAGATTTAGACTTTATTAAATGTATTAAGACAGAAACTTTCTTTTCTCTGAGGTGACTGTAATGTGCTGTGTGGATGGCAACAAGGAACCAGATATTTCTGGCTTTAAGTCCCACCTAGTGGAAATTTGGATTTGATTTATAGCCAAGGTAGGGCACAATGTCTAATTCTTTACCCTTCCTGTGAGTAAGGGGAGAATAGAGAGGGACATTTGTCAGTGACATAGGAAATACTGTGTGTGTGGCACCACCCAAAGTGCTTTGTGTTATAATCAGTGCTATGTGCATGTTGAAGCACCCATAAGGACTTAATTGGAGGAGAAACAGAAACCATGGCTCTATGGGATGGTGATACTCTCTCCCTGCTCTGCAGCAAGGAGTAGGTAGGGTGGGAGGTTGCACACAGCTGAAATCAGGCTTCAAGCACTGGCTGGAGGTCAGTGAATTAGTGCCAACATGTGGCAGCTGAAGTTCTGTGGCTGATTAACCCATATTGGTGTTGAAACAAACGTGTTGAGGGAAATAAATATTGCAATACTTCAAAATTTTGTATGTATAAACCCATCATGCTGTCATCACCATTGTAAAGCAATTTCTTCTGCCACAGGTGGCATTTACAGGTTGTGTCACCTGTTGAGTTTCAGGGCACACATCCTTTTGCTGTACTGGAGTGTCACAGGTCTGTGTCTGTGAACCTTTCATTGAGTTGAATATGTGTAGCCAGATCTGGGAGTGCCGTCCATACAGTTAATTAGAAACTTTTGAGTTTACTATTCCCAGCTATTATTTCATAACAAATTGGAAGAAACATTCTGAGACTCAGGTGCCTTCAACGTCCTCTAGTAAGACACATGACTGACTTATGACTTCATGAAATTGCATCAGGAAAGGCAAAGCCTTTTGTGTTTTCCTTGTTATCCCCAAATTCCTGTTCTAGCATACCTCCTCTCAATTGTTGCCATCATGTATGTCAATCTTCTTTACCCTTGTATCATCACATTCTGTTCCAGCCTCGTGCTTTAGTCCAGTCCCCTGCTCATCCAAGTTCTTGGGTCTCTCTTGTCCTCTTTCTCTTCCCAAATGTTTTGTGTGTAACCTCTCAGGCATTCAGGGTTGGACACTCTGCTTGGGAAATCTGGCCTTGATTCTCTCAAATCCAGCTTCTCCTTGTTTGGTGGAGAGTTTAAGCATTATCATATCTCAGAAAGAATTCTAACTTCTGGGTGTTTAAAGAAAATATGTTTCTACTTTTGCACTTGGGACCATGAGATACAAATAGGCGTTTCTGATAACATTCCTTACCTTGCCTGGCTCTGCTGCTTTTCCCATCTGCATCAGATTGTAATCTTCTGGAATGTTTTTTTCCATGATTTAATCTACAAGTATTGCATAGTGATATTAAAAAAAAACCAAAAAAGATCCTCTTCCTTCCTCTGCTCTTAGACTCTGAATATAGAATCTATGAAGGTATTTGATGGCAGAGTGAGAAGAGGAAAGAGGTTTTTCTGAAGAAACGACATTCTCTCTCCTTGGGATATGGATCTGGGCCTTCAAAATATGAGCATAAATTCCATCAGTGTTTTGTATTAAGGCCTGCCCATCAAACAATGAGTTTCAGGCTTCAGATAAGAAAGAACCATGTTAGGGGCATCCTTTAAACAGGAAACAATTCCATAGCTATTAAACCACTCTTCCTTACACCACAGGCACAGTAACTACTTTTGGATCACTCAGATAAGTAGAGATTCAGTTTTATTTCCTCTACTAATCTACCCCTCACAGGTGGTGTCTTGGGGAAATAAATGTTACAATGAGAGCAAATAAACATTTTAAAACTAATAAAATAAAAGTGCACAAATATGTTCATAAAATGTCTTTCATAGGACATAGATTTTTTTAGTGAGTGATAATTAATGCTTCACTGGAAGTTAGTGGTTTGAAACCATGGAGTTAAACAAGCTCCAGAACTCTACCACTGTAAAGAAAAGCCAGAGGAATTGCTACTACTGCTGCCCAGGTGAAAGGGACATCTTGCTGTTAGCTTCTATTAAATTAGATCTTTATCAGTTTTTGGTCATAATATCACAGGTGGTATTCCAGAAATATCCAGTATAGCCATTGGCTATTACTGCTCTGCAGGTTTCCAATATTGGCACCATGCTGAAGATTTGTTATACACCCACTTATTTACATTTGCAGGCAAAGCAGGTAAGCCTGCAGTGACATTGATGTTTTATGGCTTTGTATTCAGGTGAAACAGTTAGAAAATATTAACTTCATAACAGTTCTCACAGGTAATCCCATGACATCAGTTATAGAAAATAATATCTTTGTAATTTCTGCCTGGCATTTAAAACCCAAAACATACCACCCAAGGAGGATATATCTTTTACAGTTTCAATATAGTTTTATGCTACCTCATTGTCTCATCTGTTGTACAAGTGATGCTACTGCATTTTGAGTTTATAAAGTTTTCTTCTGCAAATTGATTCCAATCCAAACACCACAACTCTGAAAATTGAATAGGCTTGAGAAAGGAGAACTAAAGATTGAATCTTTTTTGTTTTAAATAACAGATCTGCATTTGTCATGTTTTTATGATATTTGTGAGGATATTTTATTGTATAGGTGGTTATAAGATGATAAGATCAACAACAGTTGAAGAATAAGATGGAACTCTGTATCTTTCTGGTTTTCTGTGCAAGAAGTCAAGACCAAAGTCTTTGCTGTTATTGCCACAGTGCTTCTGTTTAGCATGAAAACAAACAAAATTCAAAATTCATAATATTGAAGGAATGCATTTATTTGGAGTATGTTGCTTAGCTGTCATGTAACACCCATGTCAGATTGTTTTCTGTTAACAGAGAAACAGTTCTTTCTGAAGAACATTTTGCTTTGTGTGTCTTTAATCCTTAAATCCTTTAAGTTTGGTTAAATAGAACAGCTTTACAAAGAACAAGAGTGTGAATATTTCATGGGTTTGATTTTTTTACGAATATTTTTCCTGTTGAATCTTGCATTTAAGCATAAATAGTTGAAAACAACTAGTGAAAGAAACTAGATAGAAACAGGAAGGAAAGGGATTTTTCTGTGTCCTTTATTCATTTCAGGTAGGAATATACAAAGAAAAGTAATATGAAAATTCTTAGTAAAAAAATGTACTTTGATAGAATTTAGGCACCTAATTTTTTAATATGGGTAAAATGAAGACATATGAGAAGATTTCTGTGTTAATATTTGCAATTTATCATTTGGTATGTGAGGGAGGTAGCTTAGAAAGGCAGTGGTATTAAAAGGCCTCATGAAAGGATTGATTGTATTTCAGGTTTTCCCTACAAAATTCTTAAACAAAAAGAAAAATGGAAAAACCCCAAACTATAAATAGACCCAAAGCCAAGCTTTTAAGTAATTTGTGTGGGATGAGAGGCGTGTTAGAACATATCACTGCCACCAGGGCCACGTTGGCTACTCTATTCACTGGGGTGTTCTTTGAAAATAATAAAAGCCCTATCCTTTGCCTGATCCAAAGTGTCCAGTTGCCTCCCCAGCCCTTTTGATCAGGAAAAAGTCAATGTTTCAAGCTGTGCTCTTTATTTATGTGGATAATTCCCAGCCTGACTACACACATGGCTCGCCCTTACAGCTGTGGTGGCGTTTAGCTGGGGAGATTTGAGAACAGAATATCTTTTTGAAGCAGCCAGCATTTATCAAAGCAGAAGTTTTTGTTTTATTTAAAATGAGTCTTTTGCTTCTGAAAGCAAGTTGTGGTGAAGTGCTTTAGTGGTGGCTGGTGAACTGTGCCCTGCTGCTTTCATTCTGGTCACACGCTCCTGTGGGGCTCTGTAGGATGGGCTTCAATGGCACCACTTTGTTGTAATAAGGGCAGAGTGTAATGTAATGAATTGCTCTGGGGCGTGGGAGGAATACCTTCAGCTGCCTGCAGCTGGATTGGTGGCATGGGCAAAACCACTGAGTTCAATTGGAGACTGCTGAGAAGTGTGTGTGTGTTATCCGGGGCTGGGAGCCAGGAATTCAGGGGTTAAGTCTGACATCTGTCACCTCTGATCAGTTCCTAACTAGGTTTAATAAATTTCTAATTCAGTTTTCTCATTAACAAAACTGTGATTCAGTTTTCTTGTCAATACATTGGGTGTTATAGCAATGTCTTACCTCATAAGTATTCCAGGAATGGTCTGTTATTAGCGTGAGTCTGTGGCTTGCTTTGATATCTTCAGATGAAAGGTGTCACAGAGAACATGATGTTGGTGCAGAGCTGGGAAAACTGCTGCAGCAGCAAGGCAGGAGGGGAACCCTTCATGTCTGGGAATTAAATTCTGGGAATAGCTCTGAGTATTTTTTTTGCTAGTTGACTGTGACATTCACAGTGTGTCTGACATCACTGTGCACCATAACATAATCCAGCAGTTCAAAATGAAAGGTGGCATTAAAAATATTGCCTTGTCAGATGTCGGCTAATGTTCTAACTTTTGTAGCCTGAATATTTTTTCCCACCTAAAAGCTGCTGCCAAATTCCTTTGGAGTCTGCAAGTACTTTCAGTCCTCTCAAAACTTGGATTTTGATTTGTGCTAATTTATAATGCGGAATTTTGTTCAACTGGGTACACCATCACAGAAAAGCCCATGCCAAGGGTTGAATCTGGCACTGCAAAAGTATGATTCAGCATTGGAAAATGCACCCAGAATGTGAGCCTCAAACAAACAGTTTTTGGTGTTTTTCAGAGGCAAGGTAAAGCATGCTTAACATCCAGTGCATCCAGGGGGAGAGTAAGTCAAGGAGAACAGTTTAATAAAGGTGACAAGTGTGGAGTTTTGAGGTAGAAGACAGTACAGGGAAGAACAGTGATGAAGCACAGGTTGTGTTGCTACCTGTAGAGGTGAAGATTTGCACATTCATGAGGAAAACTACAAGATATGGAATTGACATAAGGGCTCAGTAAACAAAATTCTAAGAAAAATCTACTCATAGCATCATAGAATGGTTTGAGTTGGAAGGGATCATAAAGATCATCTTGTCCTAACCCCTCTGCATCTTCCTCATGGCAAGGATAATATCACACAGTTCTGCAAATCTGTCAGTTATGACATCTATTCCACAGACTGGGCAGATGAAGTGCTATCACCTGTCTGCATAATAGACAGTCCTGGAATCTGACTGGAACTTTATAGAAAAAGAAAATCCCAGTGGGGTCCGAGTATGTAAAAGCTATCTAAACAGAAGGACAGATTCTGTTGTGCACACCCAGAGCCTTTAGCACCTGGACTTTGACAAAGCTGAGCTATCTATAAACATAGTGCCAAGAGCACAAACTGCCCTGCATTTGCATTTTTAATAAAGTGAAAATTGAGACAAGAGCTCTGGTGTGTTAGGCAGAAGAGAAGAGCCTTCTGAATGGATCAGTTTACAGCAGAAACTGCTGAGAGGTGAGCAGAAAAGAGAAACCACTGATACGGGACCAGCAGTGTTTAGGCTTGATATCCAAATACCAGTAGTACAAATAATGTGGGGAACTGTGGTCTGAGTGGATTTAAGGACATCACTTACCAGCACAGCAGTATATCTAATGTACAAGGAGAAGAATCTACATCACCCTGGATAAACAGCATAGTCACTAATTACACTAAGAGAGATGATGGCACTTCCATGTAGCAGTGGTGGGGATGGCTGGTTTGGATTGCATTTGCAGAAGAGGGATTTGAAAATGAAGTGTGCAGAGCACTGAACTTCCTGACAGCAGATGGTTACTGTAAGTCACATTTATAAACTCTGGAGCAGCCTGGCAAACCTTAAATCATAATTAAGAAGCACAGGGGCTGTGAGTTCTAAAGGACTCAGTGAACCCAGGGAATGATGTTAGAAGTGCCAGGCCTAACATGAAGAAATTGTTTTGCTAGGTACCAGTGCCACAGAAAGAACTGAAATTTGTTCTTGTGCTGATACAGACAGTGACCTATTGCTTTGATTAAAGCTTACACCAATAGAAACCAGTAATCCTTTTCTGGAACTGGAGAGGTGGATAAGCAGTGAGCAGTGGAGAGATCCTTGAAGAGAGACTAGAAATAAAAAACTAACTGCCCTGAAAAAAAACAGTGCATGGAGCATGTTGTTCCTGAGCAAAACTTTGAATAATATTCCTACTGGAATATACCTCACTGGTTTATTGATCAAAAGCGCTGACTCCAACACAGGCAGGAGTGCTCTCTGAGAGAGGAATTGTTTACCATTTGTTGCTGCACATCAAAAGTTACATCAATAGGTGTACAGGGTGACATGGTGACAGCTGAAACAGTACCCATGTCCCCAGAGATCATGCTTTGACAAACTGCTGGCTTTTGCTTTCTCATGTCTTTGGCACATAAAGTGACAAACACCAGGCTTGAAGGTTAAAACAGAAGCGTTAAAAGAAATTTATGCAGCTGATCGCTGATCTACCCTTGATGAAAAAGTGAAGGAAAAGTAAGAACAGAGAACAGAAAAGATGGTTTAACTTGGGCCTGCAAATTAGCTGGCAGATGGACTGGGAAAAAACAGAGGGCAATCATATTCTGTTGCCTTCTAAAAAAGCTGAGAAATTGGCCTATGTTGCTGCAGAATCTCAGTAATTTCACTGTCAGACTTTTGACATTAAAGTAGTAAATTCTCAACAACTTCTAATAAGCTTTTAAAGACACTGATTTAGCTGCAGAGGAGGAACTAAAAATGAAAATGAAGGAAAAAGCAAGAGATAAATGCATGAATTTTGAGAGTTATTTGGGAGTGAAAGTTCAGCATGGTACAATAGACAATTTGGGTGTTACAAAAATAAAGGGTGTTAAGTGTTCTAGTTGATGAACTCCAGAAACTGAACTTAGTGAATTTTTTGGTAATTTACAGTTGCGGATGTCAGGTCTTGGAAGAAAGAAGCCATAGTTTTATCTTGGTGCAAGGGGGACACTGTGCTGAGGCTTGGCTTTCCTCTTTGGGACATATTAAGGAGAAGTTTTGCTGTGCAAGTGTTTGCTGGTGGATTGTTATTTGGATGGAACCCCATGTTTTATTTGGAGGGGTTTGATGGTTTGCAGTGCGCGCACCAGGCTCTGCTCCCCAGGGTTTTTGGGAGGAGCTGGCAGGTGCCTGCCCTGTGGTGCAGAGCCAGCCCAGCAGCCTCCTCCTGCTGCTGCCTTTTCCCTGGAGCACAGGGCTGCAGGCAGGGACAGCAGCCCCAGTGCTGTGAGCAGCTCTGTCCCTCTGCCCTGCCCCACCAATTACAGAGGGGAGCTGTGACAGATGTCAGCCCTGCCCTGAAGAAGGGAGCTCAGGGAGAGCTTTGGATTCAGTGGGAGCGTGCACCACGCTGGGCGTGTGCCACACGGTGATGTGCCTCATGTCACACCAAGGCTGAGTGTCAGCCTGGCCAGGGATCAGCAGCCACCAAGGGAAATGCATGTTCTGGGGACCCTGGTAAGCTCCAAAGCAGCAGTGAAATTGGACGCTTTGCCTGCCCAGATGTTAAGAGCAGAAGGCTGCCTGTAACGAGAGATCTGAAGAGATTGGGGTTAACTAAATAGGGATTTTATTGACAAACCTTTCAAAATGCTTCACGCCTTCAGCAATTAAGCACAACACATATCCTGAGAAGCACAAGTCTCCTCTGTGTCTCCCAGTTGGCTGATTCAAAGGGAATACAATCCTAGGGAGAAGAGAAAGGAAAAATTATGCCCTCTATTGTTTTGTTTTGTTGACATTTTTTCTGACCCTGCAAGACCAAGAGCGAATAGTAAATCTACCTCCTGCTAGGTTATGGCATCCACTAAAACATTCTATTTGGAATATTGTTGCATCCATAGGAGAATCTAAATTTCTTTTCACAGGCCAATATACAAAGGGAACAAAATAAGTCTTTGCAAGAAGATATGTAGGCATTTCCAGGTTGTTTTGTTTTACAAGTAGGTATGGTCAACTTTCACTCATGTTTTGAATTTTGCTAATTTTGTCCACTTACAGTGAGTGTGAGATAACCTCAAGTCAAAATTACTGCTCTGAATTGTTTGCAAACCACTAATTCCAGCCTGTGCTAAAAATTTTGAGGCTTTTATATTTTAGTTCCAGCTGGAAAATTCTAGCTTTGTTCGTATTTTATATATATATATATATATATATATATATATATATATATATGTATTTATTTATAGATATATATATATGTACGCTGCTCTTTTGTTCATATATATATATATATATACACATATATATATTATATATATAAATATACACACTTTTGGTCCCCTTGCTCGTTTAATTGCATAGCTCTGATAGATGAAGCAAACTAAACCTGATGATGCACAATGTTTTTCTTCACAAGTTTACAATTTTGATCTTTAGATAAAGTGTGCCTTACTGAAAATTTCAGTTAAATCACTGTGTGTTTTGCCTTTGTGGAATAAGTGTTCCCTCATTAAAAACCAAGCTGCCAAAGAACCGGCTAAATCTTCCACATGGAAAATGTTCTGCTTCGTGCTGTCAAGAGAGCCATGCAAAACTCTGCAGTGTAAATATGTATTTTGCTCAGGACCCCTGGAGGCAGGGATATTTGAGGGTAGGCACCCCGATTCCAGGCATTTTTCTGTTCTGAGGAGTCTGTAGGTGCTTGTTGAGCTCTAATTGCTGGGAATGGCTCTGCTGGCAGCTCCTTCCCTCCTCTGCTCCTGCGCCTCTGAGCCTGCCTGTGTGCTTTGGCTTGCAGGGCCTTGTGTGACCCAGATAGGAAATGAGCTGGGATCATTGCAAGGCATTTAAAATAATTGGGTATCAACAGCTGGCTTTATGGGAAGCTAACAGTGTAAATCCAGAGAGTTTTTATGATTTCAATGGGTATTTTTCCCAGCGTATAAAGCGGATCCAAGTAATTTTGGCTGGGAAACAGTTTCCCAACTTATTTCTATAATGATACCTTAGAGTTTTTCATTATAGTGAAAATCTCTAGTAGGTCTGAAGGGAAAAATTACCTCCACTGTTTCCAGACACCCAATATGTTTTCTCTGTGCTTGAATTTATGAGTTTTGGCAAAGATAACTCACAATACGATCAGGTTTCAGGGCAGTGGTTTCTTGCACTGAATCCCAAACAAAAGTGTAACTGTTCAGAAGGCTCCAATGCGTCTTTGGTGATGTAAAAATACAGGACATTGCTCTCAAAAAATCTGCCAGTCCATTTTTGTCTAAGTGTATTATTTACTACACAGTGTATTGAAAGAGCTTTTTGAAGCACAATTTAATTCTTGACTTCTTTCAAAGTTTTTACAGCCTAAATTGCAGTCCCTGTCAAAAAGAGCAAGATTTGACTGTTGAAGCCAATTATTTTGTTTCTATTGCTTTGTAAGTAGATTCAAATATACCTGTTCATTAAAAACCTTTCCTGGAAGACAAGTGCTTGAATTAAATGACTGAGAGGTGTAATGCAGAATTCCACTTGGACATTAGACTGGATCAGAACAGGGAAATTTCTGGGAAATTTCCCATCCTGGGAAATTTATTTCAATGCTTTGACATTTTGGTCTCAATTAAATTTAATTTTATTTTTTACTTATAAATGTTGAAAATATTTTCTCTTAAACTGAATTTACTTTTTTCCCATCTTTGTTGCATCTTTTATGGCCTTAAATGCACCAAGCTTGAGAGTGCAAACAAAAAGTTTCTGATTCATAGTAAGAAGTGGGGTATGGATGTGTGCATTGAAGTAACGTAAATTGGAGTAATGAAAAATATTCTGTTATCCTAGAGGAAATATGTTATTTTTTAAGAATTACATTGTCATTGCCCTTAAAAATTTCTGGTTTTTTATGTGGAAACTGCAGTCTCCTCTTGAGTAGTCTATAGAAGGTTCCTGAACAGCTTTGCTAAAGCTGTAAAAGATGCTGTTTGTACCTTTAGCCAGCCTATCTGTTGCCTTACTCCACTAAGAAGAAACTTCAGTGGCACTGATTAGAGAGATATCTCAGTCAGGAAAGTGCACACTCCACATATGTTCAGGTGATAGAATCTGACATTGCAAGTACTTGCATCTTATCTCATTCATGTCTCTGACATGCCTGGAATGCTGGAACTCTATGGATTTGTTCTGATGTACATTTATATGAGACAAAAATCAAGCTAATGTCCTCCATTTATTCTGTAGGCATTTCCATTCAAACATTTTTTTAGTTATCAGCTGGTGTGTCCTACCTGCTTCTCCTGCTCTTACTGAGGGTCGGACAGGAGATTTCTCTCATGTTGTGTCTTTGTAATTGGATTATCTTGTGATACTGAATCATGCTGGTTGTCACTGGCAAAGCAGCAGGTTCCTCCTAGCCCTTTTCCCTGTGTGGTTCTGTTTGATGGGATTCTTATACTTTCCAACCACTTTGTAATCTCAGCTTCATCTGTGACTTCAAGCTTTCCTTTGAGCACCACATCAACTACATTGTCAAGGCTTTTTTTTTTATTATCTGTATAGGAATCCAGGAAAAGCTCAGGTCTTGCTGTCTCAGCAGGACACAGAGAGTCTGATTTATGTCTGGATAACAGCACAGGTTGAATTATTGCAGTAGCTGGTTCACAGCCTCCTAGATTGGCTGCTACATGGTGCTCTTAAGTTTGTGCAAATTCACTCTATGTGCTAAAGGACATCCAGGTAAATGTGTGTGAAACCAGCACACCACACCTGTCCAAGGCAGTGAATTATGTTGGAATGTGGCATTGTTTAAACCTAAAAGGTTGTAACTGTGCTTCCTTCCCCACATGCCCATATCCTGGGCTATCCCAGTGTCTGTGTGAGGTATGAATGGATGTAATGACTGTAACACCTCACTGCAGAGGGGGTCTCACAACCCTCCCTCATTGTCCTTGAGGCACTGCTGGTGTCCAGTGTTGCTGCTTCCCTCTGCTCCAGAAACTCTGATTCCCTTCAGAGTCTGCCCTAAGCGACCCGGGAATTTCCTTTGACTGAGGTTATGAGTTCCAAAGCATTTTCTTTTCTTTTTTGCATTCACCAATTTTATGTTCATAATATTTTGATTTATAACTGCTTAGTTCTGCTGGCTGTTAATTGACTAATGACAGATGTATTACTTTGGGCATTCCACTTTGGGTACTTTATTTACAGGAATGTTGGAAATCTTGAAACACAGGTCCCATTCAGTTGGACCTGTGAAAACTTTCAAACATCTTGAGTCACCAGTTCCTTTGAAAATCTTAACCAGTGTGCCTTCACCTGTCCAGAAATCTCATTTACGAAGATATGCTTGACAGGGGGCTGCTAGCTGCAGAAATTTACCCTTACCTATAAAACTGAAGTAAAGATTCATAATTATGCACAGATCAAAGTATTCTTCAGGTATCAAAACTTTGCAGATATAATAATTAAAATTACTTTTCTATCTATAAAGAATAGTTTATATAACACCAAAATTACAACATCTACTCTTTGAGTACAAAATTAATTTTCTGAAATGAGCAATTGTAGTAGTTAATGCATTTAAACATTAAGATTAATTAAAAACAAAATCCTTTAAGTATTTTAGAGATGTGAGATGATTTTTAAAAATACTTTAGTGGAAGAATAGTACCAACTCTAAAATTTTAAGAAGTCAGGTCTACAGTAAGTACATTTAAATTTTTTTCACGCTGGTTTTTGTAGCTACAAGTTTCTTCTTCAGCAGAGATTCTTCCAAATGGTAATTACATACTCCATATTCTTCCATTTGCATAAAGGAGAGAGCACCAGTGTTTTCTTGAAAACTGTTCAGAATAACTGTTAAATCCTAGGATGGGAGGAGACTGGAAAGATGCTCATTGTTCATCCAAGTCCCCACTCCCTGCAGAGCCTGGCCAGGGCAGGGGTCAATTCCAGCCCCCTTGGAGCTCACAGTGCTGCAAGGGCAGAATGAGTGAGGGCACCATGTGTGTCATTGGGTCCTTCTCACACACAACACCAGCCCTTCCTAAGGAGTGGAAGGCTTCTCTGCCTGTTCCTGACTAGAGGTGTTGCTGATATTTGGGTCAAGGACAGCGTCACTCACTACTCCATCCTGGGGTCAGGAACAATTTTAGGCCACGGAAAGGGAAGTCCAACACAGCCTGCAGCTTTCTTACCCACTGTGTCCTCAGTGGCACTCAAAGATGTGGGCTTCTCTCAAAAAAGACTTTTACTCATTTGAGCCTGATTTCAAGATAATACCCTGCACTGTAATATGTCTTAAAACATAGAGTTCTTAGAGCTTCCAGTTTCAGCCAGAGATGCATCTTACGTAAAATTAGCAGAAAAAAAATTTCAATTTTGTTACAAATAAATAAGGGGAAGCCTTGTATTTCTTGTTTGCCTTGTTTGGACTGTGTGAGTTTGGAATTTCAGGACTGGAGACTGATAGGTATTTTTATCATTGCCTGTAATGCTCATTAAAATACAAAGCACACTGCTTGGGCTTTGAACTTGCTCTTATTTGCATTCATGTACAAACATATGCAAAATTTTATGAAAATGTCAATCCCTACAGGCAAGATAGGGAACATATAAAGATGTGTTTAAACATAAGCCTGGAGGCACGCACAGTTGTTTGAGGGATGGTGTGCTGGAGAGTTCCTTCAGTCTGCTGGCTCTGTGGAGGTTAAGGATGGAGATCCACGAGGCAACAAAGGTACAAGGGCTGGGGATGTCTTAGAAACCATGAAAATGCCTGACAATGATCAGGTAGAAAGGTGATGGGATCAATAGTTCAGCTGAAATGCCTCTACACTGATGCCCACAGGCATGGAGGAGGAGATGGGAGCCACTGTTCAGCAGCAGCATGGCCAGCAGGGATTGTCCCCCTGTACTTGGCACTGGTGGGGCTGCACTTCAAACCCTGTAATCCCTTTTGGGCCGTGGGCTAAAAGAAAGGTCTTGGAGGGTGTCTGAGGAAGGGCAATGGAGCAGGTGAAGGGTCTAGAGCGCAGCTCCCCAGAATGTTTATAAAGCACTGGAACAGGGAAGTGATGGAGTCACCTCTCTTTCCTGGAGATATTTAAAGGACAAGCAGAAGTGGCATCTGGGGACATGGTGGACTTTGCAGTGCTGGGTGGAAAACTGGACGTGATGGTCTTAGAAGTTCTTTCCATCCTAAGGGATTCTTTGACATAATATACTTGTATAAAACCCTTTTTAGGGTGCCCCAGGGGCATCAGAAGCAACTGTGAGATCCCATGCAACCTGAACCAGTCACTGTTTATTTGGAGAGTGGGTTAAGTGTAGGATGAGACTTGCAGGAGGGAAGGACCATAAAATTTAATGCTAACCAGCACATATCTTCTGTTGCTAATGTACATATTACAGAAGAATTTTTCTGTCAGTCTCCTTTTCAAAATTAAGCTTTCAACTTGAAGCTTCAATGTAAAGGAGAAACAAAACCTGATTTCACCCCCATAGGCTTCAGAGTAAATCAAGCATCACTTTAAGAAAGTCAGTGAACTGAACTCTTATGTGATATAAGTTGGCACTGATGATAATCAAGCTATTTCAGTTTATACTAAGTAAGAATCAGATGTAATTAAGAGCTGAACAGTCAAGTAGGTGCGACTAAAATTAGGTCAATGGACTAGAAACCTGAAATATTTCCTTTTACTAAAGCTATGTAAGGACAGCTTTGAGGCATTTCCATGAAGGGCAAAGTGGTGAGGTTTCTACAGATTGATGCTGGTCTGAGTGAAGGCAGGAGCCTGTGAAATTTCTGTGTTTTGTGAGTGGAAATCTCATCAGCATACTTTTTACTCTGGTTTTCATGGATCTCCATCAGAGGGGAAAGTGTCAATAGCTTCAGCACTTAAACCTTTTCAGTGTTTTGAACAGATTGCTTGGTTTGTAAAGCAACTTCAGAAATCAAGTGCTCAGTGTAAGTATCCTTCCAATCATCCTAGGGATTCAGTCTAGATTCAAATATCTCATAATCTGTAAGTATTGTGAGTCCTCTCATGTATCAGTCAACTGAGAGCATGAATATTTTCATGCCTCAGCTACACTGTTCTTGTAACAACTTATGGTATCTTATCTAAACATCCCTTCCTCTGATGTATGAGTCAAGAGGATGAGTATCACACAAGATATAAAATGTGTTATGTTAAAATTCCATTTCCTTGAGGAAGAACTTAAAAAGAGTGAAAATTACTCATAACTCATTTCTTTAACAACTGTAATATTTAACGAAAACTGAGGAGATTCCCTATAGTTTATTGGAAGAAAGCATTTCCTAAATAAGTGGTGCTAGGTGAAATCTGCAAAGTTGCTCCCTGATTTTTTTATCTGCATTGGAAGGACACACACTTTGTTGGATGGTTCTGTTTTTCTTAACCAAAAGCTTGGCCTGACAAAGCCATGTTCATGTGCAGTTTGCCAGCGAGGCCTTCTTGGGCTCCTGCAGGGGAAAAGAGGGAGATCTGTGGTGCTCTCACTTCCCTCAGACATCTACCCTGCAGCAGTTTCACTTGTCCTGAGAGCCTGAGAGTTCCCAGGGTGGAGCTGGGAGCTAAACAGATGTGATGCTTTCATAAAACATCACGTGTTTGCATTGATGGGGGAAGCCTTTTCCAATGCTCAGAGAAATAAAACTATCTTTGCTTTCTAAAGTTCATTTCAACAAGGCTGAAAAGTAAAGGATCAATGCAGCAATGCAATGGTTAACTTGGAAAAACGGTCTGGAATTGAAAAACTCAAGGCACTGGTGTTGCTTGGTTGCTCAGTTGGTGTTAAATTTTCCCAGAGTGGACACAGGATGTGTCAGAGCCATGTGGCAAGGAAGGCAATCAGTTGTGCAGAGGAGATAAGCCATGAGCTGGTGTTCATTGTGTGTACTTAGGGAATAGCAAGGTGGTATAATGTGTGCTGCATTTCCACCTGCAGTGCTCCTCAGAGCTGCTAATTTCTGTGTGCTTGGTCTGTGGAGTTCCTTAAGAACCAGGCTGTTTTACAGGCAGCCTGGATTTTACACATTGCATCCAAGAGGGAGTTTGCACAGACTGAAAGAACAAAGCACAAGGCAGTGCTGGATCCACTGAGCACAAACATGCCTCAGTGAATAGCACTCCCTAAGCTTATTTAGCACCATACACTGCAAAATGCACTAAACAAAGAACAAATTGCTGCTTTAAAGAGCTTCCAGACATAAGAATCTGAATCCATATGATACAGTGAATAATCTATGCCAGATAAGCCTTCTAGCTGAAATGTTCAGAAGTTCTTAATTGGAAGGAGCAAGGGGATGGAAGTGGGAGTTATGTGTATATCATTAGGAAGAGAACAGCTTTAACTAATGTTGACTACAATAAATTCAAATAAAAAGGAACAAATTGACACTTGATTTGAAGCCTGAGATGAGCGTTAATTAGAATTTTCTTGATGTACCTGACTTGTTTCATAGTCTCGGGATTACTTAATTGGACACTTTGTGCTTTTTTGTTTTAAGAAATGTAAGGTTATTAAAAATTACAGAACAAAACAACAAAAAAACCCCCAACCCTAAAGAAAATAAAACCTCAAATCCCTTTCAAGTCAGATACTGTTAGAATTTGATGTTCTGTGACTCTGAATAGGGTTTGACTCACCCTACTAAACATCCTCAGCCCAACTTCAGCTTTTTTCTATTCAAGCATTGCTTGTAGCTCTTCCTTCAAATAAGTTGCTACAGATGGGTACCCTGTGATGCCTCTGAGGTGAAGATGTTTTTGAGGGTGACTTGATGCCATGGAAGTTCAGCTTTTCAAAACTGCAGAGTGGATAAGAGAGAGGATTTGCTCACCTGAAACTTAAATGCCGGTGGTCGTCTTAGGAATGTGTATGTCGTTCTCATTTAGTGAGGCTCAGCTTTGATGGGAGGAAGAGTTATGGAAGGCAGGGAAGGGAAGGCAGGGGAAATATATTTGAATTTGAGCCCAAAGTCTTGGCTCTACAGTGGTCAGTACAGCATTATATTATTGTGCTTTGTTGAGACATCTCAAGAGCCTCTGTGGCAGCACTGCTTAGGCACCCATTGAAATCTGTTTTAAGGAGTGCCAGAGAAATGATAAGATGAATTATACTCAGTAAAAGTACAAGGATAGACCACTCAGAGTTTGCTTTTTCATATTCCAGTCAGGTAAGAAATCTCATTTTCTAGTGGGAAATAGAATTAACTTCTCTAAGACCTCTTGAAATCTCTTGTTCATTTAAAGTTTGTATTGTCTCTTCCTGATTTAGTGCTCTCTCATGCTGAAGTTCCTCTCCTGCTGTGGGGAGGAAAATACAGTATTTAGGGAGAGACTTTAGATTGACTCTTAACTCTTTATGTCTGGGTAATTTGCAGGTTGAGATGCTGCTGTGTGCAGTAGCCAACATTTCTCATCTCAGGCTTTTTCCTCACTGGAGCTGTTCTTACCCTTTCACCAGAGCACATATTGCAATCACTCCTGATTGTAGGTATAAATCTCATGGCTGCTTTTCCCATAAGTAATCTGAGCAACTTGAATGTAAATAATGTCAAAAATGTGACCTTTGTCCCTAATCCTGCCATTTTGAAAAAGCATTTTGGGGGATGTTTTTAAATGCAACACTTCAGTATCCTACAGCATTGTCAAATTTACAGTTCAGTCCTTGCTTCCATAAACTTTTAAAGCAATAACATCGGCAGTTCAAGCAAGCAGAGTTATTCAGTTCTGTGCAGATCCTGAGAGTCAATGAAATTATGATGTCAGGAAGATTCAAGCCATGACTTAGTCAACCAAAAATAATGACAGAAAACAAATAAAATTCAATTTTTCTAGTGAACCCAGCCATTTTATCTCATGCATACGAGCTTTCTTCTTGGACATGACAATGTGAGTTGAGAACATTGTTTTATCAAATATGATTCCAGCTGTAGAATCCCATACCCTGCAACTGAAAACACCTTTAATGTTCTGTTTCCTTGCAGTTTGCTAGGATGCTCACTGTAGGAAGTATTTCTGAGGTAAAGAAGCAATAAACCTGTCACTGAATGAATTCTGTTTGTTCAAAGAGACAATGACTGTCCTTGCTGCAAAAGCTGTACGTTCAACTTTGCAAAAGATGGAACTGCAGAAAGAGAAATTGCACTCAAAATACATTTTTATGAGCACTTGTATTAAACCTGAGTTTTTTCTCAAGTGTCTGTGACAAGAACAACACTTCAGAATATTTTTTTCTCTAATTATAGCATAAATAAGTAAATGAGCACAGCTTGAAATTTGGAAGCTTTTCACATCTAATTCATTTAATGTATTTATTTAACATATCAATGTATTACAGCTGAAACCATGGAATGCTTGATGGAAATTAGTATTTGGATTCAACATGCCTATAATTAAACCAGAATTGATGAGCTTAAGCCATATTGTCAATAAGAGCCATGGGAGGGCAAAATGATAAAAATTATGTCTAAATCCATCTTGTAGAGATGACTATTTGCCAGTAATTTACTACTAGTTTGAGAAGATATATTTCAAATGGTGCCTATTTAAAAAAAAAGTTTTCAAAATATAAATTAAGTAGGCATTATTTGGAGAATGATCTTCATTCTAAGATGCACAGATGGGCAGGGACTGGAGGTTTTTAACACTCAAACTATTTTGCAAGGAGAGGTGACAGGTTGGCATGGGCACCACTGAACAAAGTGTGTTCCTCACCTGGCATGCTTGGTAAGAGTTTAGGTGTGTGATATTTTCATCTGATCCATCAGCATGTGCTTAACAGCTTCATGTGTGAAAGCAATCAGGGAAAGAAAACAAAGCACCCAGCATCTGTGTGGGGCCTTTCAGGCAGCAAACAAATGGCTAATAAAGCATTGACCCAAACCAACTGCTGCCAAATGGGCGCACACACAGGGGCATCTGCACAGCACAGGAGGCAGAGAGGAAAGCCACCTTTGTCAAGCTGCAGCATTTCCTCACATATAAAGGAGGTAGCTGCAGTATTTTAAATATCGTTAAGCTACAATTTTATGGAGTCCAAGCCTGTGAGTTCCACAGGAGGCACATTTGATATGGTGGAATGTATCATTTGGTCAAATTAGGAAGCCTGGGGCATGACCAGTTAACATCAAGGCCTCTCTGAAAAGAAGTGAAATATGGTTTTCTCAGGAATCCTCTGGAAAAGTAGGACTGTCAAAGGAACCACCAGCACTATCAGGAGAGACTCCCACGCTGCAGAAGGATGTGGGACACCATGAGGCAAGGGGTTTGGAGGATTTTGGTGCCTGGGCAGAAAAGGAGAGGTGAGAGCCGAGGGATTGTCTGGATTTCTTGGATATCCTCACTGTAGCTTTGGGATACATGGGGTGTTTTGGGAATGGATCCCTCTGCTGGCTCTGTAGCCAGCAAATGTCCCCAGCCTGGCCACAGTGCAGTGACTCAGCAGAAGCCCTCCAGGTGGGAATTAGGAGAGCTCTGCAAGAGAGGATCATAATTGGGGTAGCATCTGTTGCAATGGGCTACTGTTCATTTGCTTAAAATGCAGACAAATTGCAGTGTGTGGTGAAGCTTCTCATATGATAAATTGGCCCCTGTTCTGGATAGTTTGGCACTGACACTTCTGTTATGTGTTTTCCTGAAGGAAGGAGATAATGCTGTGGGTTTTACTGTGATTTCTCAGCTGTAAATTTGGTGCTATTACTGTTTTCTTGTTTTTCATTCTGCTCATTTGGCATTGTTGACTTCATATGAAATAAGGATAAAAGTAATCTTAGAAGCCAGTTTTAAACTTTGTTTTTACAGTACTTGAGATACAAAAACCTTGCTGAAGTTATTTTCAGACTGTTTTCTTTCTATTTGTCTCCCTTCCCTACTGATGTTTCTAGGCAATATGGAACTGTAGAGCAGCAGTAAGAAAAGGCAGTGTGGGCTGCACCCCCAGCAATGTTTTGATTTTTGCTCTTTTTGTGCTGTGAATAACACACGATTTACTTTTGTTGATGACAAACAGGCACCATGAGTTACCCTGGAAAACAGACAGGTGTTGGGTCTGGCCTGAGAACTCTGATAAACACTCCTCTTTATATGGCATTTTCTATTAGATCTGGAAACAGCATTAAATTCACATGCAACTGCCAGGCAACCTTCTTGCATATTCTATCAGTCCCAAATTGCCAAACAATGTCAGGAATAGAGTAATTCAGAATATAAGACTGAATTCATAGGGCAGCTGGCCTTTGTCTCTGCATGAGGCTAACCCAGATTTCACATTACCAAGCTGAGATGCTTCAAGTCAAATTAGAGATTTCTAACATCTTTATTCAGACCTTGCATCTCTATCAAAGATGCTTATATGAATGTGGCCATCTGTGAATTGCTGACAGACTTTCTGAGCTCACAGCATATGTTTGTGCAAACAAATATAAAATAGAGCATGGAAAAGTGTGTATTGGAAGGGGGATGGTGAAAGAGATTCCTCATCTCTAGGGGAAGGCTCCAGGACTGGGCTGGACTGTGGACTTAGGTTTGAGCAAATCTGCTGTAGAGCTGGTCAGAGCTCAGGGCTTTAGGGCAATGGCTCTGTGCATGTAGATACAGCCTGGGAGAGTTGATAAATGAGGAAAAGGGCTTGCAAGCAAATTCTTCCCATTTTTAAATATGGACAGTCTAGAGTTAACCTAGCTTTTACTGTCTGGAATGGAGCAGCCAGCAGATATCCTCCTTTTAACCTTACAACTAGTCTCAAGAGCTACTTCAGCAGGCAGAATCAAGCATCCCTTATTAGTTCCCTCCTCTGACTGGATTACTGAATGAAATTCTGTGGCCTTCATTATTCGGGAGGTCAGATTTGAAGATAATGGTGGTCCTGCTGCCTATGAAATCTGGTACTTCTGCAGTTCTAGAGGGTTAAGGATCAGGAGCTGGATTTTGGTGTCATGCCCTGGCATTATCTCTCCTCGTTATTCAGCTCTGTAATGCTGTGAAGCCACACTATTACTTGTGTGGTTCCCAGAGGGGAGAGTGATTTGCAGCATTTTATTCTTTGCAAGCCAACAGCCAGAGAAAGCAAGACCTGGCATAACTTTTCAAAGATGATGTGCAAAATGAAAGTGGAAAAGGAAAACTGGCAACTAGTGGCTGCTTTCAGTGATAGCTGTGTTTTTAGGGTGGCTATTTCTGTGTCAGTTTTTCCAGCCTGATGGTTTATACTTTTGCTGAAGTGCTTTGCAATGCTGTGAGAGTGCTCTGGAGGACAGGGTATCATTATGGTGTGTCAGGGCTATTTTCTGGGTAGAAGTGACTACCAATAGTTTGACAAACTTCTATCCTCCCCAGGGGAAGGGCTGTGTGCAGAAGAGCTGAAGCAGCACAGGAGAAGCAGCAAGGGGAGCAGCATGGAGGGAAGCAGGGCAGTTCAGGGGACAACCCAGGCACAATTGTTTCACCATCTGGTGCAGCAGCCACGTGCCTTGAGCTGCTCTCCTTTCCATGGCTTATGGGATGGAGGGAAGAGCTGCTGTACTTTTAATAGAAATGCACCAGCTTTACAATTGCTTTGCCCTTTTGGCCAGAGGAATATGCTGTACTCCAAACACTAATTTAAAACCAAGAATTGCTAAAAAAAAGCATGAATAGTATGAATGAGAGGGCCATTTCAAAGAACAAAGATGCTTTTATATTTATTTTGGGTTAAGCTTGTTTGTAGAAAATCTATCTGTTCCTGTTCTCTCTGGACTAATACATCAGATTGTGACTTGTCTTGTCTGCTTGCATTAATAGCACTGCTTTCTGATAAATGTTATAACACAGTGTGACTCAGATGAGTTTCCTCGTGCTTTCAATGCAGGACTGTCACAATGGAACCTTAAAGGATGTGCATCTTTTGATTCACCACTCCATCAGCACTGAGCTGATCCTCCAGCCAGTTTTAGAGCCGTTTGTTTTATCTTTGCCATGTATTGCTTTGCTTTTGCTTTTAGAATCCCACTGGAATTTTCAAACTGATCTATCAAAGGCCAAGGTGGTCTGGTATGAATAAAAGAAAAGATATAGGAAGAAGAAAAGTGGGACGTTCAAAACCTGTCATATTATTGTATCATGTTCTTCACATTAGGGCCAAAA
This sequence comes from Melospiza georgiana, assembly GCF_028018845.1. NCBI lineage: Eukaryota > Metazoa > Chordata > Aves > Passeriformes > Passerellidae > Melospiza > Melospiza georgiana. The sequence continues at coordinate 33,969,354 of NC_080436.1, read as the reverse complement.
CTCAAGAAGAAAAGTTTTATTTTTAACAATGGTTTTTCCAGGACGAAGAAATATTCCAAAGAAGACATGGGAAATGCTTTCTGAGAACTGTCCCAACCAGTGCAGACCATGTGATAGGTCTAAGAACAATGTCTTTATCTTTTTATTTTGTATCATTTAGTAGAATGAGAAAATATAATTCCCTAACTCTCTCATACAATATAAAATACCAGAAAATTTTCTTGCTAAAATGTATCAGATTTTTATTTAGAAAGGTCTCTGGCATTTCCCAGTTCAGCATAGGAAAATTCTGAAATGTATTTTGAGACATTTCTTGCCAAATCTTGTTTGCAGTATTTACATTCACTGTGGAATATCTTGGATTGTGCCACTGACACATCATGGGGAAATTGCCTTTCTCTAGAAGTGGCATAAATGGTGGAACGTCTCCTGAAATGGGAAATTTCTTCAAAGAGGAGCTATAGGGCATGAGTGGGGTGAGCACAGAAACAAAGCTAAGAGCTTGTTCTAGCTAGAACTTTCATATCCCAGAAATAGTAATACTTAACCCACCAGGATTTGTGAATCATATTTGAATGAAATTCCAATGTATGAATATTGTGCCAAATTTCTATTAGCTATTTTGAAGTTATACATTTTTTATCATCTAAAGTATGCTAAAATTGTTCCTGATCTCTTGCCTGCCTGTTTAATTTTAACCAATGTTGACAGCAAGAGCTGGTAGAAGCACTCTGAATTAAAATTAAAAGTCAGTACAGAAAAAAACCCAAATTATTTTTGTAAAATATTTAATTTATTTTATTGAATGGACTCCATTTGCTACACATTCTAAATCCTGATAACAAAGAGAACAATATAGTAGATCTCCACAGCATCCAGACACCTGAGGCAGGCATTTCTTTCTAAAATTCAGGGAATAAACTGTTCTCTCATATTCTATCTCCTTCACTTTCTGTATGTACACACAGACATATAATTATAAATGACACGAGGGCAGAATTTGGTTCTGAGTTAGGCACGGTGCGTTTGTGAAACTAATAGCTATAATATTTCTTTTGAAATGTTATATTGTTATATTCTGTCTCCTGTTTCTATTCTTTTTGCCCTCTAGGTAAGCAAATCCATTTATGGTCAACTGATATTGAGTGAGACATGACTCTAGTGATTGTATAAGTTAGGAAAACTGAAAGTTGAAGTTAAATTTTTTAGATTATCCTCTGCTCGGCAGTCAATGCATGTACTGTTGACAAAAGAAGAAATCACTCTGTAAAAAGAGAGACATATTTTGGTTAAAGGTCGTGTATACACACAAGGCAAGCAATGAAGTGGCAAAGAATTTAATTTTAGTGAAAAAAAAGTAGTTTTGTCACAAAAACTTTAACATTGAAGTGATACCATTGCTCAAAAATCTTGTTGTTTGATGATGCTTCAGTAATAATATCTAAGGGTGAAATGAAAATCAAATGCAAGTGTGTGTTGAGCCACTCTAAAGATCTATTCCTGTGTGTGTTAGAAATGTGATTCTCCACATACTGAGGAAAATACACAGCACTGTCATTTCTGGTGCCCTTCATGCACTGAATGTTACAGTGGGCAGTAAAAGTCTCAGAACTGACTGATAGAAAATTCTCTTGTGTTGTACAATCTTTTTGCTCTTCCCACTTTTAGATGCAAGAATAGAAGAGATACATGATAAGTGGAAGGGAAACCAAGGGAAATCTTGGTTTTTTGGGACGGTATGGCTTCAGGTGTCACTGCCCTGTGCTAGCTATAGTCCCCAGCTGTGTCTGGGTGTGCTGCCTTTTGTATTTGTGCAGGCTAGAGCAGCAAGTCATGAGCTGCTGTGTCTCACAAAACCCATTTTTGCACTAAGTAAAGGTGTTTTCTCAAGTGGAATTCAGCTCACAAGTGGAGGGGATGCCAGGCACTTGGAGATACTATTCCCTGAATCCTTCTCTCCCCAGCTGTGTTTTTTTCAGATGCATGTGGGACTTATCCACAACACTGTGAGAGAGAGGAGAAAAGCACGTGTAGGAGTTATGGAAAGTTCTTACTGTGCCTTTGAAGGGTGTGTGGAATCTTGTGCTTATCTTGACCTGTCCAATTTATTTACAAGATCTTTAAAAACTACTTCAGCATTACTGAGATCACTTCTCATTTGTGCTGGAAATGTCTGCATGTGATGTATTTAAAAGATGTAAATCCCTTGAATACAGCAGAGTTTAACAGAGTGAGATGATTTTTGAATCAAGCTTAAACCAGTCTAATATATTTTTTTCCTTCTTTATGATTATCTGCCTCCCTGAAAGTCCTTTTGTATCCAATAATTTGTAACTCCTGTAAAGATGCAATGGGAACAGAAGGCGCTGGTTCAGCAGGAGAGCGCAGGCTGCACTCAGAGGCTGTGCAGCTGACAGCCTGATGCCAGGCCAATAGCCTGGGAGGCCAAACCTGGGCCCTTCAAAGCCAGGATAAATCCTGTTCCTGCTCATGTCTGTTTTGCCCATGCTGTGGCAATGATGTACTGCTGCTTTCTGTGCTGAGGAATCCTCTCAAGGATTCACAGGCTCAAGGCAGCAGCCATCATGTTGGCTTGTTCCTTGAAGGATAAATTCAGTCCCACAAATACCACAGAAACTCTTGTATTGGGTTGGAGGCCTTCCACTGGGGTCTGTCAGAACCTTACAGTTTCTTCTCTGTAGCTAAATATCCCACAGTGGGGTATTCTCTCAAAGGAAATGGATTTTGCAAAGATATTTTGTGTTAGGGGGAAGTTCCCCTTGGCACCTCAGCTTCTATGGGTTTAGGCTCTGTAATAATAAATTCAGTGCCAGCCCAACACACATCACATTGACCTTCACTATCCAAATAATCCAAAGCAATTCCTCTCTTTCAAACTCAGTTTGTTCAGATCTTATTTTGTCCCCCATTCTATTGAAATTCTATTCTATTCAGAACCAGACTGTGTCAGGGGATGCCACTCCTGGCTTTGGTTCTTCACCCAAGTTCCTTTCCCTGTCTCAGTAGAAAGCAGCAGTGCTGTGGCTCCTTCTGTATCTGATACAAATTTTATCATTTTTGTTGTCTGGTATGGAATGAAAAAGAGTAACATGAAAAACAGCAAACCTACCTCTTTCTGTTTCACTAGGAAATTATTTTGGAAAAAGCTCATTACTGCTTATAGGAGAGGAGTAATTATTTAATTGGAAAGATGCTTTTGACTTGTAGTTTAAAAAAACTCAAATTAAAATGCATTTGAGAAACCTTTATTTTTTTTATAATTTATTTTCTGCTCTGTATACAGATCCTGAGACCATTGTTCTATTACAACATCATCTTTGTTTGGGAGATATCAAACAGTTGAAGAAATTTTAAATCTATATTGTACAACTCTCTTTTTGATGAGAAGGTGAAATATGTTTTCTAAACAAATTTTTATCTCGGATTTTATTTCAATCAAGCCTCAAATTTCGTGCTTTTATCAAATGAATGCAAACTATCTGCTAATTACTCTCCCTCCTGTGGGATTTGTTTCATACAAAATCTTATTTGTATTCAAATAGTAGCTTCTGGTGTATCATTTTTACAGAGGATTAAACTTGAATTATTAAGCCTTGGACTGTGAGAACATACATTTAAAGATACAATGCTGTAGAAAACTCCTACTTTAAAAGATAATTCTCACAAAGCTCCCCTGTAATAATGGGTGATATGCAGGATTCATGGAATTATCTCAGATCTGGAAAATGCAATACCAAATGCCCTGCTTTTGTCACCTATCCTGAGATCACACAGACCAGGGAACACAAACCGTGTCTGCCCCTGCCTACAGTCCTCTAAAGCTCCCTTCCCCCAGATTGCTCAGTGGAACCACAATATTTAATAGTATTTAATAGTATTTAATATTTAATACTTTTGCTGCCTAAAGATTTCTTTCTCTGGAGTGACAGCTTCTGTTTCCTTGAACTGCTGGTCAAGCCTTTCCTGCCCAGCCTCCCAAACCCTGGTTTGGCTTGCAGGCTGGAAACGGGGATTCCCATGGCTTGGGAGGCTGTAGTAGAAGAGTCTGTGCTCAGATTTGGTGATGCTGGGCATTGCTCCTGCCTGCTCTCTGGGAGGACAGGTTCTGTGCAGAACACCCCATGCAGCCCATCACAGCTGCCAGAGCTGCACAGACACGGACAGAAACTGGGGTTCTGACTTGAGAAGAGGCTGTCAAAAAACGTGGTGAAACTGCATTATTTTCAGAGAATCATTCTTCAGTGAGGAGTCTGGAGCTGAGCCGAGCCATAGACTTCACCCTCCTGTGGCTTTCAGTGAACTCCCAGCAAGGTTCTCAGCCCCTCCTCGTGTTTCTGCTGCCTTGGTGAGAGGGAAAATATTGTTATAGAATAAGGTAATGTACTTCTTAAAGGAGAAGGAGAAGCTTTGCTTTAGGACAGGGTGTGAGATAATCAATAGCTCTAATACATAGACTTCCAGATAATACACAGAGTTTCTGGAGCTGTGTTTTTAAAAAAGTGAAGGACTTGTGTGAGGAAACCACATGGTTTAGGAACTGTATGTTAGAGGGATAGAATGCAGAAAATCTGCTTTATTCCATTATATACAAATTTCAGGTGTTTATCCACTTACTTAAAAGAAAGGCAGCAGTAATTTTAATTTGTAGCCCAAATGGGAGAATGTTGTAAATTGGGCAAGATTTGATGTATGAAGAAAAATATTTAATTCAATTGGTGTTATGAAAATCAAATAGATTATTAGGGAGGAGAAATTACAGGAACCAATCTTTAAAAAGAATACAAAATTGGAAAGCTTATAATATCTTTTCAGCTGAAGTGACTGCTGGTCAGAATGACTCAAGCAATGGCCAGGAATTCACAGACCCATGGCAGATGTAATTTCTGGGTCAATTTGTAAAAAAATCAAGCTGGAAATGTGTAGTAGTTTTGTGCATTTTCTATAAGGGAAAAAACCCCAAACACTGAGGATCTGCATCATCTGTTACACTAATCTGCCAATACAATAGTTGTGAGTGATGGGATTTGCTTCTGGTGAGCCATTTATTCATTGCAGGGACAGTAGTTGCAATTTTCTGTGGTTTATGACCTCTAAACACTCCTCTGCTGGTGTTATTGGGATCTATTCTTCACTCCAGCTTAGCAGTTCTTATTTCACATGAATTGAGTTGCTCTTTTAATCAGCCCTTTTACTCTTCTTGTTTAAAACCATATTCAATAATTTCTTTGTAAATAGATTCAAAGCAGGAAAGCAGATGATTTCTGAGCAGCTTGAAGTATTGATTTAGCAAATTCCTGGCACAGCCACAGCTTGAACCTGTGGTTCTGCTGGTGGCCATGGCTTGAAGGCAAGAAACACTGACAATAGTTGATAAAGAGAGTTTGTTGAGCCTGATATCTTTTAAGGCAGTTTATTTCAGAAATATTGCCCAAAACCTGATAAGCTTGAAAGCCCATTTTTGCAAGTGAACTCTACAGGACAGAAAAGAATGGAATATTTTAATGAGCCTTGCTGTGGTATAAAATAATTGTGTAGAACTTGTGAAGAACATCACAACAATCTGTGTCCAAATGTATAAATTATCAACTCTTGGCACATAATTATTGAAAAAAAGTAATTGCCCAATGTAATTTTTATGGCTCTAGGGACTCTTCAAAATTTGTGAGCATATCAAATGTCATTAATTGTCTCTGTGAACTCCTGGGACCTCAGCTGCTCTCGTGTCTGCAGGAATAGACTTCTAAATCTGACTGCTGCAGAACCAGGCAAACATATTATTCTTCAGCCTTTCACCCCAGTTTCAGATCAGTGTCTCCTAAATGTTTTTGTGTTATGGTTTAAAAAAATAATAAATAAGATTGATAATATAATTCTTGGACTCAATGCAGACTCTTCCTCCCTTTAGTCATTAGGAAAATATTTTCTCTAACTGATCATGTTGTAAAACGTGTTATTTCAAACCACAGATATTGACAATTATTATAAATCAAGCTGAACAGACATAATTAAATTTTAATTTTAAGTTTGTCAAGGTCTTTGGAAGCGTATCCTACGGGCCATCTGTGTCTGGCTTGTGGCTTGTTTCCAGCTGACTTCAGGCCAAAAGTTGACATTGTTGTTGAACCCCCTTTCAAAAACAATTCCCAGGCACTTCATAGGGTGAGTCCCTCTTAAGCGGAGCGAAAATTAAATGGAGTTTCCAGAATTTGTCATTAAATATGTGCTGTGGGAAGAAATGGTTCTAAGAACTGAGTTACTTTTAATCAATATTGCTGCCTAATTGCTTCTGATTTCCTCTCCAGTGCTGACAAATTCAGTGTCTGGCGTTGCCATCGCGCACGTCTGACAGCCCCACTGAGAATGATGAAACATCAGAGGGCCAATGTGACTCTCTGGGGGCTTTTCACATGTGCCTCAGCTTGGTGCTCATGTGGAAACACAGTGAGTCTGTATTTGAGGGCAGGCTTGCATTCTTGAATTCGCCATGCATTTGTGCCATGAAGCCATGCAGCTTTCCCACTTTGTTCCTGAACAATGAGGTTTACAAAGTGTCAAATGCTCTCAAAGTGCACGTGGGAATGTACATTTCTAGTGAACACCAAAAATCTGCGAGGTGAAAGCAGTTTCTCTGGGCTCTCCTCCTCCAAACCCTTATCGATATTTCACTATTTATTCACTGTGTCTTTTCTCACCGACGACAGCAGCCTGTTTGCAGCACACAGCAAAGCCTGTGCTGCTGCCTGCAAGTTCAAGGCTTCACTGACTCCAGCATGGTTACAGATATTCTGAGCAGGACTGGCACCAGGTCAAAAAATACTCAAAGTGATTTAATGTGAGGTAAGACCTGAGCTGATACAGCCTCAAACTAGTATAGGTACATGCCTATGTTGTTACTATAGTAATTTATTTATGAAAATTAAATAAAGCCAAAAACCTTGCCTACTTTCAACTACATGTTTACTCTTGGCAAGCTGGAGTGCTGATGTAAATTTTCAGCGTGAGTTTGCTTAGCAACTCTTACAAGATAGAAGTAAATTAATATTATTGTTCTTTCAATATGGGTACAATCTGACAGTTCTGTTAAAAGGAGTTCTGCAAGCAGAGCAGGGAGACAACTGCAAATGTCAATGCACATGACCAACAATATTTAGCAAGTCATGTCTTAATTATTTTTTTTAACTTTCCTTTTGGTTATCTTATAACTGTTTAGGACACACAGTCATAAAATTCAGGGATTACCCATGAGTTAATAATTCTAATGACCCTTCTGTGATTTTGGTGGATAAAAAGCCACCAACCTCAGAAACCAAAACCAAATCCTCAAAATCTTTAGAATATTTCTGTCTTTTTGCTTTCAAATGTCTGAAAGCATCCAGGAGATCATTGGATGTATTTACTGCTCAGCTCTATTTCATAACTATATTTTAATTTTTTAAATGATGATTGCTCTAGGGGCTGGTGATTAGATAAGTGTTCAGTATGTTCAATATATTCAGATGGGAGCTAAGTACTACTGCTCACAGATGAGGCATTATAGTTACTATAGATAGTTTAATGAAAATGTCAGCTCAGTTTTCAGTAGCACTCAAGGAAGAAAATTGAATTTAGGAATTACTGGAGAAGAAATTGAGACTAGAACTGTCTGAAAGTGTTCTGTGATGACAATATGCTTGCCATCCTCTTAACACTTTCACTTTGTCAGCTTCTGCTGGCCAGTTTCAGAGCCCTTGATCTGACCTAGTTTGGCTGTTCTTTCCTTTTCTGATACTTGAAACTCAGACTGGGCTTTGTCACAAATCACATTGCTCTAAGGTGTTTTTGTCATACTGTGAAAGATTTTCTCTGCTTTTTTCTTGATCTATTAAAAAAAAGATAAAGAATGCTGAATGCAAGGAGGAAAGGAGATATCTCTTCTTGAAAACTTATTCCTAAGTATCTGTAGCAATTCTGAAAGTGAAAAGCAACAATTGAATGAGAAGATAATTATAATCAGCCTGATGGAAGCCAATGAAACTTTTCCAGTGTGTAATGTTTGGCCATTGCTTGGATGTCTGTAGCTGCATCAGCTTGTAGAATGCTTTTCAGTTACTAGCAGATAGTATTATCTGATGTTTAAATGAATTTGTGCACATTTTGTAGGCAGCAAATATATTATTTAACTGGAAAGTCATGTTGTAGTGATGAGCAGTCTTTACACTTTGCATTTAAATGTAAGTGCAGCATGAAAGATGCTCTAAAGCAACTGCTGAATTGGTTCCTTACACCCTGACTGTCCTTCTGCCCTCTGTCACAATCCGTAGAGCAGAATGTTTTTGGTAGGATGGGGTCAAACAAATTACCCTTAGAAGATTAAACTTTAATTATTTTGATTGAAGATGAAGATTAACTCTACCATAACTCCAATTGTGTTTATTAATTGTGATAAAATATCATGTGGGATTAGGAAGCAGTGGCTGCTTCTGGTTCTGAACCAAAAATAATGACTGAGTACATATTTGAAGATTGATTTCATTAATAAAATCTGTCACCAGTTTAGCATTAGTACTTCAGGAAAGTGAAATTGGTGTGGCACAATATTACTTACCCTGCATTGATAACTGTATTTGTAACCTGAGAACTTTGTCAACAGAATTGGCAACTTGTAATTACATTGACATGGCAATTGGAGTGTTTGAGTGTCAGATGATTAGAATTGATGAACCCTGATTAATGAAAAGCCCTAAAGGTTAGTCAGTTGTATTTGTGTAATTGAAGACAATCTCAATTAACTGATAACAGTACTTTTATTTTTAAATTTTATTTTATTACTCAGTTAAAAGTAAATTTTCCCTTTTGTTTTCCATTCAGTGAAGAGGTTTATTTAGGTAGGATCAATGAATTAGTGAATTTGACAGCATTTTTCACTCCCTCAGTCATCCACTATAGAAAGTTTGATTACATCCTTGCTTATGCCTTGCATCACACAGTGACCACCCCTGGACTTCTCTAGCTTGATGAAATTGTACGTACAGTAAGAATATGGCTTCATAATAAAAATCCCAAACACCATATTAGCACAGCAGCAGAGCTGGCTGTCAAAGCATGGGGGTGTTTGAGGCATTTCATTTTGTTAACTGCTGCTACAGGAACAACAGACATGGAGACAGTAATTTTAGCAATTAGGATGGTCTGTATGTGAAGTGATTCATAATATGCTTGTTTATATCTCATCAAAGCAGATACTGGGTGTTATTATCTATGAATGCTAAACACAGTGATTAATTACACTGATGTACAAGAAAACAAGATAACTTACATTTTCACGATAAGAAAATGCTGATTCCCTTTGTCACTATAATAAATGTTTCTGTCTTCCTTTGCTTGCCTGTTTAGATGTATAGAGATAATACTAATTACTTTATAATTAGCTATGTGTACAAATGAATATAGCCCAACAAATGCATACATTTCAAAGAATTGCATTTCAGTCTGCAGGGAGCAGGAATTTGGAGCTATTAGTCTGGATTCATAGTGAAAGAATAGAAAACCTAATACTTTTCCTATGGTGCAGGGACTCCTGCCATATAATCTAAGCCCCTGAATGCTGGAAAAATTAGAGACAGAAAAAATGTAAGCCACCTCCGGTCTTTCATTAAGCCGTTTAGAAGTGTTAAGCTTTAATCACTTTAATCCCAGGGAGCTGAATCTGACACAAAGTACCAGACACTTGTGCCAGGCTGGCAGAAGGCCTCTCCAAGGACCATTTGGGAGATCTGGGCCCTTCAGGCTTTTCTAGAGCTGCACCTTCACAACCAAATTTCCTGTGACTGAGGTGGTTCATGCTGCCATTGTACAGGGTTGTGTAAATTCTGCGGAACTGACTGGGACACTTGTAGGGAGGTAAATTATCTGGATGGGGAAAACAATGAGCATCTCTCTGCTAAAGAGATTATGGGCGTGGTTAAATTTTCACCCAAAGAGGTGTTATTTTATTTTCCATTTCGCACTGGTACCTCTCAGATTGGCTGTTCAGCCTTGGCAGGCTTTGCCATGCAGTGGGAGAGGAGCAGACCAGGCTGTGCTCACCAGGGCTCTGCACAAAGCCTGCCCCACACAGAAAGAGGCTTTTTGCAGCTGCAGTTTTGCATACTCGTTAACCGTGTAATCTTTAATTTATCCACCCTCTACTTCCTTTAAGATGAATATGTACTGGAGCGGGTCTTTGGAAGGAATGCAGTTAATGCTATTCTCATGCATAATTGTGGATGTCCATGGGAAGCACTTTCATTCCTATTCTTGTGGCCAGATATGAGTTGGATGATTTTTTAGCAGCACATTGTCTGTGGAGGCCAATGGTTCCTCAGGAAAGTGGACACTTCAGAATTTCATTGTCTCTTGGAAGGCAACTGTCTCTGGATTGTATTCACATCAGTTTGAAATACATCTGAATCAATGCTGATCTTAATAGGCATTAAAACCTCAATTTTGGTTTTATAACTATGAAACTGAGGGGAACAATAAAGAAGCACCACAAGCAGCAAACAGGCTATTTTGGAATGCGTGTGATGTGAGCACGTTCTGCAGACTGTGTCATGCCTCTACTGAAGACAAAATGTTTTTTTCAAAATATTTCTTTTAAAAGAGAGAGAAAAATATGCAAATGAAGTCTATTAGCAAGATGACTAGCTACTAAATTCATGCTATCAATTTCTATAAAATATATGTATAGATTTACCATAATATACTTGCACTTGCAATAAAAAATAGAGTAGCCTGAAAGATGACTGAAAATAGAATATGATTAGGGGAGTTAAACCCTGACTTTTAGATGCACTAAAAAAATGTAGTGTATGCTCATTTATGTGCAAATGTAATGGAAAAAGGCTGTAGGTAAAGTGGCGAAAGCCTAAACAAAATAAACACTTAATTTTCTTTTAATGTACTTTGTGACTATTAATAATATTACGGTACTAAGGCAGAAACATTAAACTAAGCAGGGGACCAATAAATGTTCCTAGACTGTGCAATGCTATTGATATTAGTGGCTAATAGCTCCAGAGTTCACATAAAATGCAGATTGAAGTACAAAGAAGATGTTTAGTGAAGTCAGCAGTGGCAGTGAACTGTTTACAGGTGAAACCAATAACCAGAGGGCAGGCACAGCAGGGCATTTTCTGCTAAAGATATTGAACAGGAACTTTTGGAAGTACTCAATCAGACTGTCTCTGTCCTCGGGGAAGAGATTTGATAATCCAAATTTATTTCTCTTCAAAACTGTCTTCTGAAATCATTAATTATCCTGTGCCACGTTTCCATTTATAAATATCCTGAAAAACGCAAATACTCTAGGGTATGCTGATCTAAAAGAAGTTCACATTGATTTAAGAACATCATGCTGAAGTTATGAGAGATGATTTGATACCACACTGTTGGGTACATGAATGAGAAACTGGATTTGGAGTTAATGAACCGTAATTAAGTTCACTCACTGTGACACACAGAAGAATGTAAGACTCGGCAGTAGTCACACTGTGCTTTGTTTTGCCTTGCAAATCCAGACACAAACTGTTTCCCACATCTTTATCTGAGAGATCATAAAGAAAATACTGACTGCAGAAGAAATAAATAGCTGTATGTTTAATTGAAGAAAGGAGATCTCCTCCTCTCCTGTGCCCTGCATGCTGAATGGCAGGGGGCAAAAAGAGTACAAAACTGACAGAGTGTTAGACAATGTGCATCTCAAGAGTGATGCATTTTACCAGTGTCAGTAGAATAACTAAAACAAGAATGGGCCCCTAATTATATTTATGTGGAATAAGATCATTCAATCCACAAAGAAAAAACAAATTTGAAGAAGCATATCTTTTCTGAAATGTTTTTATTCAAAACAGTACATAATTATTTTCATTATTATTTTATTGTAAAATATATTGTTCATTTCTAGGAAAAATTGAGAGATTATAGTTCTTTTGCCTTTGATCAGCTTATATATTTATCTAATTCCCCCCCCCCCTTGATTTTATTTATGATTGGAATAATATGATAGGTTAGCAGAGTTATTGAAATACCTTGTTCGTGTGCACATGGCACAGTAGATAATCACTGATTATGGTATCTCTCCTGTCTATTTCTTCAAGACAAAGAATATGGTTTGGAGATGGGACAACTAGCAATAGCTAAAACAAGAATGAGACAAAATAAATTGTACTGTTTTTTTATGGTTCTACCCAGTTCTGCAATGAGCTGCTCTGCTGGGTTTCTCAGTGCAAGAAGGGAGCAGAAGCTCAAGCAGGGCATTTCTTCAGTGAACAAAGAGCCAGGGTGCAATTATCCTCTTAAGTATCTCTGTCTGCATTCACATCTATCTGTCTAGGAAGAATAAGGAAGACTGCTGGTAGCATTTGGCATATTTTTATCTCAAGGGCTAGTTAACATTGCTTTACCCAGAACTAGATATGGATAGAAATCTTTTACTAAATAAATTGATTATGTTTTAAGATACCGAAAAATTCTGGGTTTCTTTCTGCTGTGGCATTGAACCTCAGGGTAAAACTGCAAGGCTTGTCTCCAGAAGACAATCTCAGAATTAACTTCTCAGGAACCTGAGATTCTCCCTTCCAACAGGAGCCATCCCCCTCAAAATCCTGAGGATCTGCTCTGATGGCTGAGCCATGGAGCGAACTCAGCATGTATGATGGTGAGCACCCAGTAAGAGAGTGAACTGTGAGAACTTGACTGGAAGAGTTTCCCCTAAGCTGCTCAGAGCATGCAATGAAGGCCAACTCTGCTTTTCTTCAGTAATCTATTACCCCAGGACCATAGGATCTGTTAAGCAGGTTGGATGTAAACACCACTATTTTAAGTCTGTTGAAGGGAGAGACTAATTTTCCTGTCTGCTCACTTGTCAGGTCATCTCTCACTTTGTAGTCCTGCATTACCTCACCTTTCTCTCAAAGCATTTTAGGAAATTTGCCTCTCAAGCCTCTTGTGAAGAGGTGACTTGGCCTTCTGGCCCACCATTAGTGTAAAGCTCACCTCACCACTCTACTTGCAGAGGCATCAAAAGACATTCTTACTATTTCCCAGGTCTTCCTCTCTCTTCAGAAAAATGTGTCATTAATAGCAAAAGATACTGCTCTCCTTCAAAAACCTTTAAAACACATCATTAATGCACCATGTATTAAAAAAGAAAAAGATTAGGGTGACTCCTATTCTGAAGTCCCTGCTTATTCTCCTGCCCCAAACCCACATTTTACAGAGCATCACTAAGTTGCCCTCCGATATCAAAATCCTAGCAAGAAGCATTAATAGTAATTTCATACAGCAGAAATAGAAACAAGATTCTAGATGGTGAGGGGGAGGATTCCCATCACTTTCAAGATCTGGATCATCATCCTTTGGAGGCAACAGTACATCCTGATGATGAGTATTTAGTGTTTCTTTAGTGGCAGGGAGCCCTTCCCCCCTGCCTCTCAGAAGGTGCTGGCTGTCATTGCTGAACCTGGTGGTACAGCTGCCATCCATTAAGTTTTTCCAGCAGGGCAGCACGTAGCCTCTCAGAGCTTCCTTACATGTTCTGGCAAAGTTCAGTTGCCTGGAAACTGCCTGTGAATTTGGGTCACATTTTCCTTCTCATTTCAGGAAAAAAAAAAAAAAACAAAAAACCAAAAAGCCAACCAGCAAAAGACCTCTATTATTGAGGGAGAAGGAGATGATTTTGTCCTGATTTTATGAGGTTCAGCTCTCTCCTCTGCCTCGAGAGCATTGCAGCCTCCGAGCAATAGGTCATTATGTTGCATGGGGCATTCACAGTCCCTTTTGTTGACTCTTTTCTACTTTGTATAAATAATTGACTGTCCACTGGTACAGGAATAGGAATCTAAATCTCCCACTACAGAACAAAAAAATCTTTCTGCCTAATTAATTATTCTGTGCAAAGTGAGGAAGCTTCCACACAAAGGGAGGGAGAGACCTATTCAGGAATCACTTATTTCAGGCTCACTCAAATTGGCAGCTCCAGTGCCATCTCCTCAGTTCATAACTTTTGTCCAAACCACACTTGGGTTCCCAAGCATGGGATGTCTCCAGCATTCTGGATGTTATGCTCTTTTATTTTACTCAGGCTGTTGGAATGAATTTCTGGCCTCGCTGTCTGGAGAAATGAGATGCTGACAGTTGTAGGCAGCTGTGATGAACTGTCACATCAGTACAAGAAAAACCCGAGTAAAATGTAATATTCAGTGAATATTCAACTGAAAAGCAAGTTCAGCTTGGCCAGCACTGTACTAAAAGACACTTCCTCAAGTCCCAGAGCATGTTATGTCTGAATCAACTGGAAGCTGCTTGGGCTGGTATAGCTCAGGATTTCCGATGCTGTCAGTCTTAAAGAAACCTGTGAGCTTTTCAATTTTTTATGAGTGTATTTATCACTGCATACCAACCATCCCTTTCTCTATATCGTTCTTTCAGATTACTAAAATAATACTTTATGAGCAATGACTTGACTCTGCATTCATTTATATTCTTAAGCCATAATCCGTCTGGTATGGGGCATTTTATACCTTTATTTTTAAAATATCTTCTTATCCTCATTGCATGATAGCACTTGAACTGAAGGTTGTATTCATAAAACCAGGAAGCATTCCAAGAACATTGGCACTTAACACATTACAGGTTACAGGTTTTGGTTTTAAGCCAAACTGTTGTTTTGGGCAAGTGTGTTTTCCCCTGAACCTGATGCATTTGAAATATTGATGCAGAGAAATTAGCTTTGGGGATCCAGATCAAGAGACTCCTTCTGCTGGATCATGTGCCTGAAGGTGCTCCTTCCTTTCTCATCTCATTAATGATGCAGGACTTTCATGCACAAGTCAAGAGTTGCTTTGACCTTCTTTTGACCTCAGCAAATTTGTATATTTGTGTAGAATCAAATGGGCACTCTGTGTGAAACATAGATATTAACACACTATTTCTATAAATGACACAAATACTGATAAATTTTAATGCATCTAGTTGTGAAAATAAAGCAGTGGTGCTTGTAGAGCTCATTGTGTCTTTATACTCAGGTGAAGGATTCATATCTATTTAATCACTGTTTTCCACCATCAATTTGATTCTTTTGACAGCCTCCACAATAAATCGAATTTCTAAGCTGACGAATATATGTCTCTGCAACAGGGACAAAAGCTACAGTTAAAAATTTTAGCAATTTTTTTGGTCTTTCAAAGAGAACAAAGTGAAATTCTTTCCTGAAGTACTGTTGGCCCAAAGAGTTAAAAATAATAACATACATTTTTCTCAATAACTTAGGCAAATGTGACCTCAGATTTA
Source organism: Melospiza georgiana (assembly GCF_028018845.1). Classification (NCBI taxonomy): domain Eukaryota; kingdom Metazoa; phylum Chordata; class Aves; order Passeriformes; family Passerellidae; genus Melospiza; species Melospiza georgiana. The sequence continues at coordinate 33,954,024 of NC_080436.1, read as the reverse complement.
ATAATTGGAGATGTAATTCTAAACAATGATTCTGAAAATGAATCTGCGCTTAGTTGAAACTTCTGTCCTAAACAACTTAGTGCATTCATTTCCCAAGTGCTTTGCAGCACAGGGTTTTGAAGGTATTTGACCAACTATATAAAAAAGATAATTTGATTGTCATTTGATACAATATATAGAGCCTAACAGAATAGAAAATTTGGAGAACAGAGCTGATTCCTCTTTTGTTTATGTTTTCATCTTGAGTTCAATGTATTCATCTCTGAGTCCACCTGTCCGGTGCAGCGCTTTGAATGTGTATGTGCACAGCTGTGTTTGGAGGTTAGCACAAGTGTGATTTAATATTTATTATCAGGTACAGTTTCTGTTGGATCTATCTCAGAACTGAAAATAGGCAGGAATGGAGACCAAAGCTGTGGGATATGACTGTGCTGTTTGAGTGAAATTCATCCCATGGTGAAGATGAGAGGTACAATGTCCGTGAGCCACTTACACCCTGCTGCTATTCAGATCTGAGGAAGAAGGGAGAATTTAAACACTTTCCTGCTGGCTTTTGTTATCATTCAATTTCTCACAGCTGTGGACTATGCTGAACACGTTCATCATTTGGCTCACAGCTTCCCTTTCTACTGAGGCTTCCTATAACACCAACTGCAAAGAAAAGCACCAAGGGGTTAAGCATCAAAGCAGTGCAGTAGAGGAGGAGGAGGAAAAAGAAGTCATATTGGAAATTACAGATGACTGGAGCCTGGAGGAATGAGACGTAGCAGATTATTTATAGTTATGCAAAACTGGAAGTCAGAACATCCAGGACTCTGCTGTAGCTGGCAAAGGAGGGAAACAGGATCTGACCCTGCCTGAGCAGAGCACAGGATCCCATCACTGACTGAGTTAATTCACATTGCTAGAATGTGGGCTGGCTGCAAAGTCTTTTTTAATTTTGCTCTTGGCTCTTGTGATGTCTTATGAGTCACAAGTCTTTTATTGGCCTTGTTTTACAGATCAGAGAGCCAGGGAGCCACAGTGTTTACCTATCTCATAAGGAAAATGTGAGGCTTAATTAATGTTTGCAAGGACCTGGTGGATCATCCACCAGAAATGTTACATCTGTGCTGTGTTATTCTTATCCATTGCAAAAAGTTCTACCTCAACCTTTTCTCTCCTTCTAATGACCTTTTAAATCTGAGAAAATATTGTTGCAAATGGCTCAGGGCTTTATTTAATATGGATTACATATTTTTCAGGGCCAATGATGTGAGGACTTATGTCACTTAGGGGCCCAATCAACTTCCCTTATGGTGCACTCTTAACAACTACCATAGGTTGTCCAGCCCTGCATGAATTGCAGGATGACACTTGGAAATGAGGACACAAATTTCAGGAAGCACAAACCTGTGACTTTGGGCTCACAGTGGACTCCAAAGGCTGTGAATGAGAAAAGACATGTTTTCAACTCCTGATGTATCAAGGCTGAGCTTTTTTTTTCCCAAAGCATAGTAGAAAACAGGAAATGTTCATGGATGGGAAGAAATCCAATTGACATTACTGATATCTTGTGGAATGACTTGAATTATTTATGATGGTAAAATAATTGTTTATATTTAATAACTGTTTATATTGTACGCACAAAATGAAGGCAAGGAAGGAAATATGAAGAACTGTGCTCCCTATTAGACACAATTGCCATCTATTTTTAGGGATATTTTTAAAACTCAAACCCACAAGGTCTTTATATCCAAGCTATATTTATATATCCACATGTATGGCTCAATGCACTAATTAGCAAGCTCAGGAAGTGATGCAGAAGAGATAGGGATAGAGATGAATGTATGAGAAACCTAAAAATAGGGTGAGCTACTCTCTATGCACTTGTTGGTACTGTACAGAAAGGAGAATTGTGCTTTTTTTTTTGCAGCTGCTCAGTTTGGAATGCACATTCTGGGTATTTGTGGCATTCAGCGTTGTATCCCAAGATTTTCTAAAACTCACAGCCCATGATTTCCTAGCCCTCAAACATCCCCCTTCCCCAGCATGAAGTGTGTCGATTTTGGATGTCATTGTGCTGTCATTAATTACTGTGTGGGCTGGGAGCTGGTGTTTGCCCACAGCCCAGTGACCAGAACCTAATTACATTCACTGCGCACAGAGCGGGGCCAGTGCCAGGGCTGCGGCGTGTCGGTGCAGCTGAAAATTGTATCTCTCATGGATGCTGGAGTGTGAAACTCTTTTGTTACCCAGAAAAGCTGCCTAAACAAGCCTGTTGAACCCAGCAGAGGAACCTTCAGACAATGAAATTAAGCTCTTCCCAAGTGTTGTGTTTTGTTCTGGCCTTACCAAGTCATTCCCCGTGACTGAGCAGCTAAAACCACTGGATTTGTGATCTGCCTCTGTAAATACATGTGTTGCAGAAGTCAGCCCTGCTCTTTTTTTCCCTCCCAAGTGAATGAGCCCTCTGGGCCGTCTCCAACCAAGCTGCCTGTGAAATTATTGGACTGTAATCTTTCCAGCTGGTTCACAAATCCATGAAGTGCATCTCTGTGCACCTGCGTGTGGGCACCTTGTGTCCCCAGCTGGATTTGGATGGGAAGTGGAAGGAGGGGAGCCCTCTAAAGCTGCTCCTTCCCCCGTGGTGACCTTGGGCAGGAGGAGCTGCAGGAAGGCACAGCCTGCAGCTTTTTTCTCTTTATTTTAGGTGTGGGCCTGTCTGATCCCTTTTCTCAAGCAGACTTCAGCCTTTTCTTGTCTCGTGGCTCTCATCCAGGCATTTGTTGCCTTTGTGTGATTTTCTTATAAGTTGGCACATCTCCTAAGACAAATGCAAACAAGTGGCTTAAAAGGGCACAGGTATAATAAAATAAAGACCTTTAGCTGAATCCATGTAAATGATCACTGCTGCTTTGTATTATTTAATAGGAAACACAAGAGTGTCATGGTTACAGACTGGGGATACTCACACACTCAGGAGACCAAAAGAGAATGCTGCTGTGGGGTTGGAATTGCCCATGGACTTTGCAAACTCTCAAAAAAATGAGCATTATCACACATTCATAGATTATTTAAGCAGATTCCCCCCGTGATTTACAAACCTCTCAGAAAGTTCTGATAATTAATAAGCTTCCAAAGAGAAACTGGGGGAAGTATCTGCACAGTGTATGGCCCTTTTCATTATCCTAGTATTTCTTGGGATGTGAATGATGGCTTGCTTTCAGTGAGGAGCCATCAGAGATAAATTCCTCCCATCTCTGTGAGAAAGAGCAGAGTCTGTTAAGTAGAACTTCATTTCCCCAGAATGGCAATAAGGGCGTTTATGAGCTAATCAAAGGCAATGCATCTACTGCCCTTTATTGAAATCCTTGATAGCCTTGCAAAACAGATAAATTTTTCTCCTTCTCTTCATGACACACATTTTTCCCCATCCATTTGATGTAGGCAATTTCCCTGAGCACAGATGGAACTCCCTGAGTGTGTCCCCACCGGCAATGTCCATTAGGCTGTGTCCAGAATCTGGGCTCTGAATGAGGGGCTGCTGAGACACTCTTACTTTCACTGCTGGGTGAACAGAAAGGACCCCATCATGGGCAGATGTAGCAAACTGGAAATGGGAGCAGAAAAATGCATTTTTTATCTTCTATTGCAAAAAAAAAAAAAAAAAAATCCCAATGCATGTGGCTGCTGTCAAACCTGAGGCTAATGCAGCTTTTGTCCTTTTGGTGGGGTAACCCCTTAGCAAATGGAGGCTGGGATTTGGTGCACAAGAGCACTTAAGGCCAGAGTTAAGTAGTCAAGGAAAACAGCAACAATAAAGGTTACAGATTAAAAGAGGTGATTCTCTTTCCTGAGCCCTGAGGACTCAGATCCCAGTCTGTACTCATTAGGATACAGCACAGTGAGAATTCTCAGTGAGGAACTTTGATCTGAGGAGGTTTTGATGGCCTTTGAGTGAACAAGCAGTATTACAGCTGACAATAACATACCTGTCTTCTGTGATCTTCCAAACACCCTTTAAGGAAGTAAGTAATTAACCAAGACCTTTTGCCTTGGCTCCAGCAGCTAGTGAGACATGATGAGAGCAGAGGATGGTGCATTGATGAGCTCTAAATCAGTGTATGCAGCAGCATATCACTGACAGAGCCTGCAAAGGAGCAGAGTTCAATCCAGAGAAGCAATTCAGAGCCAACAAACTCAGTGCCAGAGAAAAAAGGGCAATTGCTCAGGATAAGATTTTTCCAAAATTTGCAGCAGAGTCTGTATGCTGAAAATAGAGTATCAGGATTAAGGGAGAACGTGTTTCAAAGACAATTCAGATTTTTGGTGACTGTAGAGATGGAAATGGATTGAAGAAATTAAATTCTTAAGTAAAGATTTGTACTTTACTGTGCTTGTAGTCCTGGAGTAAGATTGATCTTGTACATCTATTGCAGAAGATATTTGATGCCTTCTCCTTGGTTACAGAAAAATCCTGTTACTATTTTAATGTTTAAAATATACAAATCTTGCACATATTGCCATATTTTCTTAAAGAATTTGACAAATGTTTGTGATTTGCCTTTTCTTCCTAAGTTCCTATAAAATGTACTTAGTTGGTCAAATAAAACACAAAGCTCTCAGAAGAGTGGAAGACAATTTTCACTTCAGGCATAGCAGTAAAGATTGATTTCCATTTCCTGAATCAGATAAATGACTTGTTTCTTGAGAGGAAAATGATTCTTAAATATTTTGTCCAGCTTTAGGTATGACTACAGGGAATTTTTTTTCTTGCATTTGTGGAGAATACTTACTAGTTTGTATGTGCTGCAGCAAGCATATATAAAAACCAGATATTAAAAACCAAATTTTAAAGCAGCTAAGAAACCTTTTGACTGTATTTTGCAGTAGTCTCAAATAGAGCTCTCAAATTTGATCACATAAAGGTTGAAATGGAGGCCTTCAGGCTCTCCAAACTCAACTGGTTTGGGAAATGCCTCATGAAAATTCCTGTTTAGTCCAGGAGGCCAAACACTGAGTCAATATTTAGACTGAGGGCTGGGTCTTTAGCTGGCACAAAACCACTTCTCCCACTGATGTGAGCTGGAGATGGACAGACTTTGCAGCCACTATTTCTTCTGGTTTTGTTACTTGCCTTGTGGTGTTGGGTACAAGATTTTCCTTTCATTCCCTGTAACCCAGACTTGGGGAACTACATGCAGTCTCCATTTGCATGAAGATGAAGTGTGACTAAGTCTCTTGCCTCTCTGATGTCGGAAAAAGCCTGGAAAACAATAGCCTGGAGGCTCTTAAACTGTAAGGCAAAGAAAACAGATTTATCATTTCAAACAGTATGGTTTATACAATGATGTCAAGATTTTTTTCAAACATAGAGCTAAAGATGCTCTAATTTATCCCAGTGGAGAATCTGATCCTAAATATTAGTCAGGAGACAAAAATGAACTGTTTATGCAGTAGGGATAACCTCCCTCTCTCTTTTTCACTCTCTGTGTGTCTCTGAGCTGACTGTTCCTATGGAGATCACCAGTCCCTTCCACAAGCTCATCTTATATTCTGTCTTGGATGGCTACTTACAGTTGAGATCCACAGGATGCTGGCTCGTTCCCATTTGCTTTGGAGACAGCAAATTTTGGCAGCAGAACAGCTTCCAGTGCCAGCTGGCATCAGGCTTGACACAGCTGTAGTAGTGGGACAAGAATTTACTTACAAACAAATCTCCCTGTTTGAACCCTGTGTTGCCATCCTGACAAACTGTGAATGCACTGAAATGTGTTTGCTGAACTCAGAGGATGCTGCTGGAGCTCAGATTTGTACAGTTCAGAGTCCAGGAGGCAGCCAGTTAACTGCATCCCTTCTCCTCAGTGCCCTTGACAGCCTCTTCTCAATTCCCATTTCCCCCAGAGTGCCCTTCCAGCTTTCCCAGTGACTTACAGAAAAAGTAGATATTTGCTCCATGCACTTCTGTGGGCTCCCTACTGGAGCACTGGAAGAATTCACATTTTCCTTCTGATCTCAGGTGCTGCTGCTCCTAAATATTTGTTAGTTACTGGTGGGACCTGCAGGGGAAGGTGGTGCATTATCAGGCTTTGCCTTACGTGGCTGCATTTTACTATCTGACTTGGGTGTTGCAAAGAACCTGATGTTTAAAAACAGAAAAGGAGCCATTCCTGCTTAATTTCAAAGAATGAAATGTGGAAAGCAAAGGATGCAAGTCCATACATGAGTGATCAACAAGAAGGTAAATATTTCCTTTATTAAAGTCAGTTCATATTAAGCTTGCTAAGGGTGTTCAAAAATAAATATGTGCTTTACCAATACTGGTATAATGCATGTATTTTCATTGCTGTGGATTTATCTCTCTTCTGTTGGATTTTCTTCTAGAAACAAGAGATTAAGAGAATGCAGCCTTATTTAAAACCAATTCCCAGAGCTCAATCTGCCCCTTCTGCTTTTGCCCATTGGAAAAACCCTTTGTAATCTAGTAAAGCAACAAGAGAGCCTAAGCAGGGAACACATTTTGTGTAAAACAGTATATTCCATCCTCAAAGCTTCTGTAGCTCTCAGTCATTAATCACTTTCAAATCAACCCTTTCCTCTGACTTTACAAAGCAACATTCCAACACCCACTTCTTGACGTGGTGGAAGCAGTCGTGCTGCAAATGTTCTCTAGAGATTTGCAAAAAAATTAAGAGTAGAGCCTCCCAAAAAGGAAGACAACAATAGAAGCTGAAGTATTTCATAAAAAAGGGTTCAAATTTAGGAGAACTGGATAGAATCATCAGTTTTCTACTGTATATCTGCATGGACAGGATGAGGAATAGTGATATTTAACATTACCATGCCAAAAATTAGAAAATTGTTCTACAAAACATTTGACATTTGTCATGTGTGCCTCGTTGCTCAGACTCTTTGTGGAGGGATAGTTTTATGTTTGCTGAGTCCTGAGGGTCCCAGATACTCACATGCCTCCCCAGGAAAGCCAGCAGAGAGCAGAGAAAAGGCAGCTGTCACTACCCAGCTCCAAGCTAGGAATGATGCCATATCTGTGACGTGAGCTTCCTGTGGTTTTAGAAAATAGTTTGGTTTCAAAGTCTTCAAAGAGTTCTGAGTGGTCTTGATCTATGCTGCCATAGTAACAATAGTCTGCCAGCTGGAGCCCTTTTTATTTTTATATATTGGATATGCTAACAGGGAGACCTGTCAGAAGTCTGTCTAATGGAGGTCTAGTGGTTCCTCAAGTCCCAAGAAGCCCATTTAAAACTCTGTTTTACAGCTTCTTGATTCCCTTCCTCCCAAGGGCAGCCTAATGGTGAATGTGAAGTATATAATAATGGATGTTTTCCTTCAAATCCTTCAGCCTTAAATCCTTTCTTCCCCTAATTCTAGTGTGTGTTCATCTGCACTTCCCCTTTTGTGCTCTTGTCTGCTGTCTGTGGAGACCTAGATTTGATCTAGTAGGGAAGTGCTGTGTGTCACAACAGATACTTTACACATCCTTTAGGCTTCTTCTTGGCAATAAACAAATAAATAAAGTCAGCATCAGAAAAACTTTGCAGACAAAACCAGTACTATATTGCTTTCCTTTTAACTTTACAAAGAAGCCAAGGAAGATAGTGCAATAGCAATATGTTCATAAATATAAACTGTTCATAAATATAAACATGAGTATTTATCTGGATGTACTGAATTTGGTAATTTCTGCATAGAGGCACTTTTCTCTTCAGACTTTCATACATTTTTCCATCCTTCCCTGGGGCCAGGTGTAATAGATGCTTCTCAGTTGGCCAGTTTTGGACTGTTATGATCTTTCCTACTGTTTGGTAGCTATGAAGCGTTATTATTTCCTTGATAAAGTGTGAAGGAGTCACAAACTCAAACACCTTCCAAAGAAACTACTTTGTCCTCCAGCTATTCAAGTGCATGTCAGCATTTCATTTTCTGTAGCTATCATGGTGATTTTCAGCTCAGCCTCCCTGAGCTTGTTTTGCTAGCTTGTAATGTTAAACTAATTTACCCGGTAATGTTTATAATCTTTTGTCTTAATTATTGATATAGAAAGCATACCTTGGTCACAGGCAATTTTGTCACGGATTAAATGTCTTTTTCTCAGTTTTATTTAAATCCAGCAAATTTCTACTCATCCAGCAGTGGAGATGAGAAAAAGATTGGTATTTGTAGTGCCAGCAAGGCTGTTTTGGTTCATGCAGGAGACAATGGTCCAGTTTAGCAAATCTGTTTTTTCAGAAGCAGTCTCAGCCCCCAGTGACCGGATGCATGGCACACCTGAGGGTACCTGCACTGAGGCACTGCAGAGCCTCCTCTGCTGCCTCAAGGAGCTGAAACCCTGCAGAAACAACCTCCACATCCCCTCCAGCTCTTGTCAAAGGTGACTATTCACAGTCAGCAGGCAGCCCTTCGACAGTAAGGAGTTTCACATTTCTTGAACTCAGCTTACAAAAGCTTGCAAAGGATCCAGAGCACTCTAGAAAGTTTGGCCCTTTTATAGTGTTTGTGCTGTGAGTGCTCTCTCTGGTTGCTGGGTAAGTGATATGTATTGACAATAGTCACTCCAATCAACAAAGAGTTTTTGTTGTTGTTTCTGGTAATTTATAGTCTGTTACTGCTTTGCTTGCACGGATTGGGCTCACCATAATACTGAGCAAATCCATTTTCCTTTTTTCAAAACAAAATATTTTGAATCTGTGTGGATTCCTCTTAGCCCACCGTACCTCCTGCTGGCGTGTATCAGCCTTTCAGAGCAGCCTAAAGGAGAACTAAGGGACTTTCTTTCTTTAATGACCTTCAGCTGACCAATGTTTGATTTAAATTTTATGGGTATAACATGTTGTTAATCGCACAGCTATTTGCATTTATGGCCTGCAGCCATCCTTCCCTGGGCGGTGATCCCTTTCAGTCTCACACCGAGCCAAGCTTGGCTTGCCAATATTTGGATGTTAGATTTTCCAGCATTTCAATCTATGGATAGCACGGGAAATGGTGTTTGTAGCTCTTGGGTGACACGCTCACCTCAGACCCACTAGAGAACCCCAGAATGAGCCAATACCCATTGCACTAGCTGGGCTGTTATCTCAGGCAAGATAAGGGAACTATAGGATGCATAGGGTGAGGCACTGAGGAGATAAGGTTTTGCAAGAGCTGCTGTGGCTGCTCCTGGGAAAGAGGGAGAGAGGCGGGGGAGAAGGGAAGAACAAATTTCCTCTTCATTCTCCCTTGGCATCCATGAATGAAGAAAAACTGAAGGTAAGGTCAAAGGAGGGTCTTTCCTGCCTCTAGAAAGTTAAGTTGCCTTCTTATGGATGGCAGTGAAGGTCAAAGATCAAAAGAAGTTTCCACTCCTCAGGTTATAGTTTGGGGCAGGAGGCAGCAAAAGTTTGGAAGGGACATGGTGATGCTCTGAAGAGAAGTTGGCAGAAGAGGAAAGCAGTTTCCTTGTTTTCTCTTTAGTTTAAAAAAAGCTTAGTGACCTTGCAGCAAATGTCCTTGTGGAGAGGGATGACCTTCAGGTCACTGGGAGCTGCACAGGGAGAGTGTTCCCACTCCTGGGAGGCAATGCTGGGCTGCAGCACTAATTACCCTCTCCACATTGTGTGCTATCAGTTTTATTAACAGTGCCACATTCAGAAATATTTGATGGTTCAGAGACCTTTTGTTTCTTTCTGAAAAGATCCAAGTAGAGGATACAGAGAAAATTTATTTCTGAAAAGGATGAACTGCTTAATGCATTCTGTGAAAAGCAGGTATTTATTTTTTACCCCAAGGCCATAGCTGTGTGTTGCACAGTAGTGAGGGTTTTGAATTCTTTCATGCCTAAAAAAGTGAAGTATTGTTGTCAGACAATGCTCTAAACAAGATATTGGCTGGTCCTACTATAAGAAAACCAAAATATTTAGTGTAAGTGACATGTAGTCAGTGTAAGTGATATTTTCACTTATGTGTTTTTTTCAGCCATACATACTGCAAAGAAAACTTTAATAATTGATGAACGTTTTTTATTGTTTCTCATTAAAAAGTCATGTCTGGTTTGTTGTGTGATGGGGCAGACATGGCAGTGGTGGCATGGCAGTTATGTCAGATTTTGTGTGCTGTACACTGTTCAAATTTTAATGAACAATTCTAAGACATTCCAAGGAAAAGGAAAACATTATGAGCTTATAAAAAATTGTATCTTCTCATTCAGCCTGTGGCACTATTCTCAATTTATTTAAGTGACACTGAAAAACAATTGCATTCCTTCAGTCTCTTCCAACATCTACTGCAAAAAATGCATTGCCAATACATGTGATGGGAGAAAAAGGTTTATAACAGTGCTTGGAAAATATGCTGTCTGATATGTAAAACTTGCATACTTGGATCTAAAAATGCTTAATATGAGTTTAAATCTGTTCCCACTGAGGTCAATGGAAGTTTAATCACTGACTGATTTCATTGGGAACAGAGGCCAAAAGTAAGCACCTTTTACAATCCCACACAACAATTCCTGGCACACAAATGTGGCAGCTACCAAGACAGTTCATTTTTCACCCAAACCTAGAGCATGGCCCACAGTTTTCTGGGGTTTTTAAATTTAATTTTGGGCAAATTTCCACTGAGGGCAATGGGAGTTTGACAGAATTAGCTCAGGGGTCCCTGTGAGACAGTGAGACCTCAGCTGACATGTCTAAGATTCAAAATGAATCTGTGAGTTCCATTTGTTGCAGTGTGCACCAGGAAATGTTCCCCTTTGCACATGCAAAGTCCTGAATGTGCTCAAGTGGGTTTCAAGAAAAGCATGACAAATTTTCACTGAGATCTAAAGGTTGGAATTTAGTCTCATTCCCAAACACTGTAGAATTTGAGCAACATAAATATACCTTTAAGGTGCCCATTTCACTTAAAATGCTATTTAAAAATGCAAAAATGGAAACTTGTGATGGAAGCAGCAGGTAACTCCTTGGTGAGCTGTGGCACAGGCAAGTTTTGGAGAAAATTCCCAGAAGCCACATGACCACTGAAACAGCTGCTTTATTCTGAGCTGAAGTGCTCCACAGACCCATTTATTAAAGAGCTAATTCTGCTCTGTGTGAAATTTTTGCTCTTCAGCTCTGAATACCATCAGGGGAGACATCAGTTGGCAGCAGATGTGGAAAGCTATTCATGTTGGCAACCTGAACAGCTTGGCTGGGGGAAATTCATGCAATACTTAAATAAATAAACAATGGATAAGGAGTCAGAATTGCATTAAGTAAACAAAGGTTTTCCTGTACCAGGTTTGTAGTATTTTCTTCCAAGGCTCATGGTATTTATATTACTTAAAATATTAGGCAGATTGTGATTATTCTCAGGTTTTCTGCACTCCTCTTTATGTTTGCAAATTTTGAATCTATTTGTTTTCAAAAAAAGCAGAAAACACCCAAACTTGAACACAACCCTGAAAACATTAAGGATTTCATCTTCATAGCAAAAAAAAAAAAAACCCACATTCTAAGCTCAAGAGAGCAGTCTTTTCTAAAGACTTTCTGATGTCTAGCAATCTTGTTGAGACCTGCAGATTTCAGTTATTAAATATTTTTCACTGAAGTTACATCCAATGATAATTTTTTGAAAGCAGCAACTCAGTCACACGGAAGGTGACCTCATGACCAATCTCTGTGTGTTATCTTGTAATCCCTGCAGCCAGATGAGCTCTGTCCCACAATATCCCCGTGACAAAACACCCCTTACCCAGTATCTGCTCCCTCCCTCCGATTGTGCTGACAGAGGTGAGTCTGCAGAGTTTCCCCAGTGAAGAATAACAGTTAATAAGGCATAATTTGAATGCTTCCACTTTTTCCCATTTTAACTGATTAAAAGGATGTTAGGAGCCACATTAAAACCTTCTTTCAAGTGATCCCCAATGCATTTCTTCCTGCCAAGGCAGCAATCTTGTGCTTGGTGATCTGGTACTGGGTCTGAGCAGGAGTTTTGCAGCGGGATCCGACTCACAGCCCCCAGCAGCTGAGTGCTTCTAATGATAGTGTCAGGGAAAACTTCCACTAGTTATGAAATATGGGTCAGCTGCTTTGGCTATGACTATTGCATGTCAGTTAATATTTATCAAAGACCAAAATATCTTGCTGCAAGAGAGTAGCATTTGTTCCACTAGTTTCAGAGGCCAATTGTGCGTGGTTTGGATTTCAGAGTGCAAAATCGCTTCTGACTGTTTGAGGCTCAGCATCTATTCCAGGGCAGGCTGAGGGTTCCAGAGAGCACTGGGGAAGGGGGTGGGGAGTTAAGTTGCTCAAGAGATTGTATATGTAGGTTAAGAACCCTTTTCTATCTGGAATAACCATCACACATATGATTTCCCTGGCTGATAACTCTCCCCTGAGGGTTTGTGCCCATCAGGCTGAGAGGCAGATGGGAGCTTCTGCTTCTTTTGGTGGTCTGAAATCATGTCATGCTGGGCAAACCCCTGCACACTGACCTGAAACAGAGAGCTTGTTCTTTTAGAGACAGAGATCAGGGAATGGAGCTCAGCAACACTGAGTGCCTCCTGTGCTTGTGTGCTGGTGAAGCCTGGCCCAGCCTGCAGGAATGGCAGGAAATCTTCCCAATTCTTCATCAGCCTCTGTGTCAGGCAGAGTGATACAGTGATCTTGATCTGATAACTTATTATGGGAACTCACTGTGTACATCCATGTGTACGGGGATATTTTCAGATCTGAATTAGTCATTAGTAATGGCTAGGTTACTTTAAACAATGTTACAGGGATGTAAACAATCTGTATTATCAAATACATGGGAAAAGTTGCTCAGCAGCCACAAAATTCCAGAAGTTCAGCTGGAGAATACAACTAGGTAGCTTCCATCTCTTGTACCTCTACTGCTCCTTGCAGTCGAGTGGTATGAATCTCCCATCATTTGCTTGAACTGGTTTCTTTGGCGCCAAATATAATTTTATTTAATTTTTTTCTTTTTTTCTTTTTTTTGTGAAAAAGCTTAGAGGAAGGACAGGGAAAAAGAGATCTATGAGGAATATTTGTATCTATTATTTTGAAACCTGTAGCCTTTTCCCATCCCGTCTCCTTTTGGAAAGAGCAAAGTTTATTTTTAGAAGTCAGCATTCCCTGAAACCCACTCCCCAAAAATCTCCCAAACAAGAAAACACCAAACTAAGACATTGTAACTTTCTTTTTTAAACAATCTACCTTCTGAGAGCAAATGTTGCAGTGAACTGGTAATAATTGACTCTTTAATGTTAACTACTGTAGCTTGAAGCACTATACAGGTTTTGCATCATTGTTTTTGCTGCTTGGTATTATTAGTACCTCTTAATTTGGAAAGCAAAATTGTGTTCCATTGAGAGCAGTGCTGGCAGATTGCCTGTGCCTAAGAGACACGCTTAACGTGCAAATAAATGTGCATAAGTGGTGCAAACCATGAATTCATACGAGGTTATTCACAATAGTGGGTGGCTGCAGCTCCAGCAAGTCCAACTGAACTGGTTTGTTTGCAGACAGCAAAACCAGCTCTGGCCATGCTGGAGTAGCTGCAGGGAAAAGGCAGCTGCAGCCACATCTGAGGGTGAGATCAGCCCTAAGGAAGCACTTCCTTCAGCCTCTGCTTTAAAAAATGTCTGAAAAAACGCATTATTTTATGCTAGCTTGTTGAAAAGTGTGCATATATTGGAATTCCTCTCATTATTGGGAGTGATGTCCTCATTCTGTGGCCAAGAGTGATCAAGAAGTGCTGAAAATCCAGCAAAGCCCTTGTTTTCTGTGGGTGTTGCTGTGGAACACAGAAATCATGGCTGTTTGTTCACCATGGTGGTTCCTCTGGTTTCTCTGGTGCATTGGTTTGGGAACTGCATCACCTATATATGAAAATGTATCCAGGAAGAAACCTTCCAGGCCAAACAAATGACTTTGATAAGATATCAATACGTGACTAAGAAGCTGCCTTGGAAGAACACCCACTTAGTTTGAATTAAAGGAGTAGGATTTAGGACAGGAGATATAATCCAACTTGACAAACTAGTTAAATATTGACAAGAAGCAGAAAGGCAGCAGTGCTTGTGCTGAGGAGGAGAACACGCTTCTGCTTTTCTGATTGAGCACAGCCAGGATTTTCATACCCACAATGGATGGCTGCAGGAACCCAAAAGATCCAGCCCAGTCCAATGCCCTGCATGGTTTATCATTCCTCCAGTTGTTTAAGGTAGGTTTGCTTTCCCAGGAAGCTCCCACCTTGTGAGGGAGCAGGGTGGGGACCTCAAAGCTGCTTTAACTTCAAGGGGGTATTTTTATTGTGGGTCACACCGTTGCATGCAGGCTTACACTATTGAAAATTTAATGACTGAAAAAGAGACAGTGGAACATAATGCTGTACATTTTCTGCTTTGTAAATCAGAATGGTTATGCATGTGTGTATTTTAAAATGTTTATTTAGTTGGTAGAATTATTATAAGACTGTTTTAAACCAGCTATTAGCTAATGGAGAGACCTCATTGCCAGGGGTATTAGGAGATTATGGCTTCATTTACCATAATGCACAGAGATAGCCCAAGTGTTCTGCTTTTTATTTGTGTTTGTTTAAATTTATATACATACTTTAACTCATACCATAGCATTTTGTCTTTCAAAAAAATCCTCCTATAATCCAAAAGGTTGAGCAGAGATGCTGCTCCATATGATAACTGAAGAGCTATGTAAATAAAACCTGACATATTAACTGCCTTAGATTCCTGTAACTTCATATTTGGAAATAAGAAAATGTAGTGTAGATATGAGAAACAGCCATGTTTGCTTTTCCAACAAGGTAAATTAGTCAGCAGCTGGAAGTTCTGAAACAAAAATACTGGAGCCCATCATCTCCTCTGTATTGCCCTAGCAGCAGTGAAATTAGGGCACAGAGGAAAATAAAAAATATGGTTGGGTTATTAGCACAAATGGTTTTATAAACAAATAAAACATAAACCAAATTGTAACAAGCACAAGAGAGAGAAAACAATAAAATATTGACTGTTTATTTTAGCATGGGGTCTCCCTGGGAGACATTTCATGAACACATGATGATGTACATGTCAGAAAGTGATTGTGCTGTACCCCCATAACTGCAGCATTGTTCTGTACAGTTCCGGGGAGCCATATGGCCTGAACATACCATACAATTCATTAGTGAACATATTACAGCTTTATATAGCCTCAGAGAAATGTGGCAACACGTGATGTAATGCTCATGGACAGTAGTTTGTTGGCTCATTTACCAGTGCTTTAAATAGAACTATGCTGGGCACATTAAATTTTATGGCTTTGCTTCTAAAGCTGGGAAAGTCCCTGCACCCTTTCTTGCTAGCAGTCCCTCTCTATGAAGTGTTGCAGGGAAAGGGATTTGTAGAAGGAGGAAAGCCTAACTTTTATATGCAAGATGATGTGCAATGGACATGACACTGGGAGCCATGCTGAACCCTAGCTGTGTTCTTAGACAGAAATCACAAGCACCTTCTTGATAAAAAACTTGGATCCTGGCCCATGGTGCTATAGCCAAGGTACCAAACAGAGAAGAAAGCCATATGCGACACTATTTGATTAAGGATTAATATGCTGTGGATTCGTGTAATCAGGAACATTTAATCAATTTTGCCTCCTTACAACATGATAACCTTTGGTATCTCAAATACCTTCGGGTCCCAATGTGTATGGATCACTAACACTGAAATCAGATCTCTGATTTTTGCTTTTCATGAGTTTTCCAAGCGTAACTTAGCGTGCTGAACTCCTGTTCTGCAGAGTAGTGCAGCCAGCATTTGGTAAGAAATGAAAAGCTTTCATTGATTGCTCTTTGGGCACATCCAGAGCCCTTCCACATGCAGAGCTGCCTGGGTGTGACTCACTTTTGCATTACTGGGGTTTTCTGCTGCTGCAGCTTTATTGAGATCAGGGGAGTTACTGAGGCTTAACCCAGAATTGCACAGCGGTGACATCAGCCTCGTTAATCCAGGAGGGAATTCTGCACATGGAGAGGCATCCAAACTGAATACAGGTTTTCAGAAAGGAAAAATGGAGCTAGGAATCCAATCCAATACAAGGAATTGAGATTATTACATGTAGCACATAGTGGAATGGTATCTGGTCTACAAACAATTCTGTGAGAGAGAACATTGCTCCCAAATAGAGCCTGATCATTTTAGATAAATTTGCAGGAGTGGGGTCCAAATCCCTGTTTCTAAATAAAGGTGATTAAAGCAACAAGGGAATCAAGAGTTTGCTCTGAGTTTGCTAGAAATGAAGGAAATATCAGGAGATTTGCCTCAGTTAGAGCAAGAATCTCACAATAAGCACTGCTAGGAACCTCATTCCATGCATACTTGAATGTTAGCTCTGATTTGGCTTTGAATCTGAATGCAGACTTCGTTCTCATGCTGAATCCAGAGCCCAAATATATTTTCTCTCTCCCATTTGTTTTCCCAGGCCTTGTTAATTAATAAGATCTGTGTGCATTCCAACCCAAATTCCAGATTTTGACATCTTAAGGACTTCAGCTATTTAAAGCACAATTCCCATGCATAAGTCATAGTAAACAAGAGTCAGCAGGAAGTTATCTTTCGTTGCTCAAAAAAGTAGTGAGTGCTAAATTAAATAAATAGCATGTCTTTTTAATGTTCTGTCACACAGACTAAAATCAGATAGAGCATTTATTGAATCTGGCCCAGAGGTTACAGAATAAAATAAATATAATGAAGTTGATTGAATTCTCCTGTTTGTTTCACTGTAGTTGGAGGAAATATTTGCCTATGGAGGGGAACAGTTTGAACAAATTCAGAAATACTTTTAATTTGCATCTCAGAAACATGTAAGAAAGTGTTGTGTTGTGGAGGAAGCTTAACTTTGAGTGATGAGACTTACATTATTTTTCAGTGCATTGTCACTTAATGTCACTCCTATTTATGCAGTGAAACCCCTGCAGCTACTCTGTGTGATTGAGCTAAACCAAATGTTTGGCAGGAGAATGGGGATTTTCAAAATTAGAAGTTGCTTCTTTTGGTGTCTGGTTTTGTTTAACTATGGAAACAGAAGCTTAAGGGGAAGAAATTTTGCCATGTGATTAAATGGCTGGAAAAAAGTGGCATGTAAAGTCTCCTCTATGAAGGAAGGTAGATGAGTTTTCATGCTAGTTTGAAAAACAATACATCTGTTCTGGTTGTGGGTTTTGTGGTAATTTTTTATCTTTTTAAATAAAAAACAAAGAGAACAGCAAAGATGTAAGAACAGACTTCTAAGCCAAGTTCACAAATTGGCTTTAAAAGTGATTAATAACCACTCAACATAATCAGGCAGTATAATGTAATCACACTTGGGAGAGGATGAGGAGGTTCATCAGGCTCTGCAGAAAACAGTTGTTTAGTTACATTTTGTTGTTTCTGGTGAAGTTCTCTTTAGCAGGAAAGGAATTTTGCCATGGAAAGAAACACAGAATTATCCATAAGGCAGTGTGTGATCCTCATTCAGAACCTGTCACCTTCCCATCAATAAACAGGGATGTCCCTGGTTCTTTGGCAGTAATACAACAGTGATCCCGTTGCTGCACTTGATATTCCAGCACTGTGCAGCTCTCCCTAATGATAATATCTCTGGGTAGGATATACTTTCAATTCAGGCTGAATT
Source organism: Melospiza georgiana (assembly GCF_028018845.1). Taxonomy (NCBI): domain Eukaryota; kingdom Metazoa; phylum Chordata; class Aves; order Passeriformes; family Passerellidae; genus Melospiza; species Melospiza georgiana. The sequence continues at coordinate 33,936,397 of NC_080436.1, read as the reverse complement.
TTGAAGAAAGAATCTTGCAACTTATATTTTCTTTGGATTGTGTTCTGATCCTTGGCCCTGCCTAGGACAGAATTGAAATTGCTTGGCAGCTCCTCCCTGAGACTGGGGCTTTAAAATCCAATTTAGAGATTTTAGATTTGAAATGTGACTTGAATCCTTCTCAAACTTCTTTATCTACTGTGTTCATTTCTCTATGTAATCCACTCCTCAGGCTCCAAGATATGATATAAAATGATATTTTTAAAGACATATTATGTGAATATGTTGAATGTCTTCAAAGGATATTAATAGGAGAATAAACTCTGGAAATAGTTATGTGTTTTTAGAATCAAGGACAGAAATACAGCGTTTCAGCAGTGTATAGTAAAAAAATATTACTAAAAATAAAAATTATGGAAGATTTTATTTATTTATTTATTTGTAAATAAATCTTAGCTTGCACTGTGGACTCTTAATGTTCTGTATGAAAGCAAAGGATGACTTTGTGGATTATGGTCTAGCTCATGGGAGACAATTGAGCAGCACCTTACAGGTACAACTATACACTGTACAGCTGTACAACAGGTACACAAACAACAGGCAGAGCCTGCCTGTCCCTTCCCTGGGCTCACCCTGGATGCTCATGTCCTTCCCATGTGCAGTTTGCTGGGATTCCATATGGTTCCTCTGCAGACTGCCAGACATGTGGGAAGAGAAAAGCCTGGATTGCACACAGGATGACAGGCCAGCTAAAGCCTTCAGATGTTCTGCTCTAAGGTCCAGTTGGCTCAAAGGGTTTGTTTTTCTCCCTGTGGCATTTGAACGTGCTGATGGTCAGGTGAGCACTGCAGGCATGTCCAGCCCCATCCACTCCTTACTGAACTTTTCTTTTTAATTCCTAGCTATTCAAAAAGCAGAGGAGATATTTATGGTATACAGCCACAGGCACAGAAATCAATCTAGTTCCCCAATAATTTTAAACAAACAAACATCTGTTTGGCAAAATATTTACTAGTCAATTCCAGAGTTTAATAAGGCACAGAAAACACTGATAGAAGGAATTAAAGAAAAAACAGAAGGAAAAAAGAAACTCAGTGAACACATCTGCTAAAAGGTGGATATTCCCTGTAAGTGCTACTGGAGGCTGGAGACAGAATTTGAAATGTGTTTTGGTAGCTGTCTTAAGGATTGTGCTGGATTCCTGTTGGATGGGACTCTGGACACAGCTGGTGCCTTCAGGAACAGCGGGGCTCCGTATCCTGTGTGGGCTCAGCTTTACCTCCACTTAAGTATGTTACCTTTATTTTCTCAAAACTGAAATTTTGCTTCACATAGTATATGTACATGTATTCATGGAATTTGGTACCAATATTATTAATTTTCTAGGTCCTTCTACCAGTAGCAGTGGTTTTCACTTTTGTATGCAGTAAAATGAAGCAGTGTGAGGTACAAGTCTGTTCTACAGAAGCTTGGAAGTCCAGAGGAAATAGGTCAGGTAGAGAGACATGATCTGGGTACAGGAACCCCCTAATTTAAAACATTTTTTAACTAGGAGAAAAAGCCCTGTGCTGGCATGTTTGCTGGAACAATGCTCAAAAGCAGACAAGTGTAATGCAGACAGGGAAATCTCCTCTGAATTATTTTCCGCTCCAGCCCTGACATGCATCTAAATCCTGGATTTGTTGCTGCTTTATAAAATGTGTTCTCAAGAACTTTGTTTTTTTTTTTACTTTTCTGCCTTTGCAGAGTAACTTCCCCAGTGTTCCCAATGCCAGCAGCTGTACCCAGACCCTGCTGGGTTTCTGGGTGTAGCAGCAGGGACTGTACTTCCAGCTCCTGCTTCAGATACCTCACTTTCACACCTGGCATTTGCTCTCTTTTATCTCTCATGCTGTTCAATACTCTTTTTTTTCAAGGACTTGGCTGCAGTTCTGTGGGATTGTTTTTAAAATTTGACATCCTGAAGTTACATTTCTGACATTAAAAAAATCTCTTTGCCCAGTATCATTGTCCCAACCATCAGTCACCAACACATGGAGCTGTGTGTATTTCTGTGAAATATTTTGTCATCCTAATAAGAACTTCCATATCTTTAAGGGAGGTATTAGGAAACCCAGCAGATCTGCTAATGTCTGGGTATTGTGTTTTTTGAGAGATGAGTTAATGCAATGGCATTTTAAATGTAATGACCTAAATACTCCTTCAGCTGACTGTAAAGTAAATGGATAAATGAAGCACATTGTTGTTTATGCTTCATTGTGTAATGTTTTAATAGTCTGTCATGCTTGGTGACAAGGACTTCATCTTAACCCATAATTTTGATGACTTTGTTGGAAATCTTAAATAGAATTTTATATTGCTGAGGAAAATCTCTCAGGTGGCTGGTTTGGGGTTTATTTCCCCTAAGTTCTCTGAACCTGCCCACCTGTGGCAAAAGTCAAGATAAAGAGCAGTTTACTGTGCTGTGCAGTGCTTCTGCTGGGCCAGGATAAACCAAAGGCTGAGCTGGAGCTGTACCTTTCAGCTGGCTCTCAGCACTCAGTGTCACCTTTCTGCCACCAGCCTAGGATGATTTATGTTTGCTCTGCAGGTTCCTGGGCTGAAAACCTGACCCTCAAGAAAAACCCAGCAGTGTTTCATGTCTTAGGCAGGGAAATGCCTTGTTCAGCCCCTGAACCAAGAGTTCAGCCACAAAACCCTACGGGGATTCATGAGGGCAGGGGAAACTCTGTTGGGTGAATTCTGCTCCAGTCTCCAAGAGGGCATTTCAGGCTGGGGCCCATAAAAGTCTCCATTGGTGACATCCACCGGTGTTGCCTTTCTGGTGCATTTGGAGCCTTCCCAGAATATTTATTAATTTCTGCCAGTATGTAATGGATACTAGGTGCATTCTAGCTCGGCTTTGGAGGGTTTTTAAAATTCAGTTGTTGTCTAAAGCAAAGACTATGGTTCACTCTGTGCAGCATAGCATCCTCCAGCTTAGATCCTGCCATGACAACAGTGTTTCACACCAAATTATTATCAGACTGAAGATTCTGGAGAGTTTGGTAGTTTGTGGGTTCACCTATAAGTTTTAACCTTGGTAAATGCCTCATGGATTGTAGCGAGAGAACAATTGGTGTAAAAACTGTGGAGTTGGGGTCCTGCAAGAAAGATTTGTGTGACGTACAGAGCTTCAATTGGAAAGTTAAAGATATATATAGCTATAGCTAATGCACAGCATTTATTGGAACATGCCTCAATAAATCTTCCTTTTATAGGATAATTAACTACAAGGAGAAGGGAGAGTGGGAAAATTATAAGTGGAAAGTCTTTTATTTGCCAAAGCTCTGTGTTTAAGACATCTTACATAGTCAGTTATATACTATGCAAAGACAGACCAGGGATAGAAAATCCCACTGGCATCACTAGGGTTTTCTGTTCTTGCCTGACATTAATCTCTGCTTTCTTTACACTCTGATTAACAGTTTTCAGTTACTTTTTGTGGTCACAACTTGGAATTAAATGAGACAAACCATGTTTAAAAATCAGAATGCATTCTGGCAGACAGATTGTTGGCACTGGTTACTCTTTCTGTGCTGTGCACGAAGCTGTGCTCAGGAGCTCCAGTGAGCAGAACTAAGGCCACAAGTGGATCTGTGCAGAGGAGGATGTGAAGTTGAAGATACTGCTGGTTTATGACCAGAAAATAACATGGCATATTAATTACATTGTTTCATATTTTGTTAATATTTGCCTTGGTTCCCTCTTAATTCTACAAAATATTTTTATGTTTTCTGGTTCCCCACTCTGCAGAGTAACTTACAGACATACTCTCTATTAGACTTCTTCAAACTCTGCTTCAGGAGTAAACAAATGGTGGCAGCTTTATAAAACCCTTGGTTTTATAAACCTGCCAAAAAACTTTTTGGTTCCAGGGTTTAAAACCTCTGTTTATCCAGGATTCAGCAATGACAGAAATGACTTTCATAACAGAACTCTAGTAATGCTCCCTGCTAAAGCTCGAGTCCTTGAGATATCATTCATTAGCTCACAAATTTATGTTTACTGTATATTGTCTGCAGGCCGAGTAGTTCTCCTTTTAATGAAGGAGAACTGGATTTTGCTCCTTGATCCATGTAAGTCAGCATCTGATGTTATCTTGGAGATAACTAACAAACCTTGAGTTTAAAATAGAAGGGCAATGAGCTGCTCCCCCTGTGTCAGGAAGCCTCCAGATCTTCCCAGGGTGCTGCTCTGCACCAGGGGAGGAAGGAGGGACTACACTTTGGTGTGAATGTAAATATATCCAGGGAATTATAAAGAACAGGAAGTTTAAATATAAACAAAATAGTAAAACCAGCACAAACAGCACAGTGAGTTACCAAGAAATGACAAAACTTCCGAAGAGAGTTGGAAGGAAAGAGATGGAGAGGGCACAGATGAGTGCAGTGTGTCAGTGGACATGAGTTGCCCTGGGAAGAAGGGACGGGGTGGGATGGGAGCACTGAGTCTGACCCTTCTGCCCTGCCCACCCCAGTGAGAAGCTCTGCACATGGAGCAGAGCCTGCATCCTTGCATGCTTTAGAGAAACTTGTTTGGCTTTTTACCAAGAGAACCCTCAAAAGGATGTGAAATGAAACCCTAAGTACTATCAAGCTCACAAAGGACAGCAGACTTAAGTGAAAACCACTATTTTTGGTTTTGGTGTGCTGTTTCTTTCTTTGGAAGTCATCAGCATCTTGCACATTTGGCAGCGGTTTTACCTTGGCTGAGGTCATGGGCCTCACTGTAAGGAACTGTGTGTCCTGTCATTGCAAACACAAAATAGGATTCAAGATTCTGAGCTAACAGAATTGTGAGCATATTCTCAGAAATAAGAGATTCCACACTGAAGAGCAATTACTACTTGTCATATTTCTCCTCACAGCTTGTATTACACTCTCAGTATTTTGCAGAGCTTGAATTGTTTTTGGCCTACAATAATTTGCAGTTTTTCTAACACTAAGGACAAGTGATAGCTAAGAAGTTACCTAATGAGGAATTGTTTTATCTGCTTCCAGGGATTCAGTTCTTGTAGCTTCAGATTGCTTAGACCAGAGGGTTTCGATACCCAGGTGCTCACTGCCACGTGTTTAAATGAGTAAAATGTGTTGCTTTGGCTGAGTGGCCACAGATCCTCAGAGCATCACTGACTGTGGCAGTTCTTCAGTCACCCGATGGAAGGAATTAAATACCAAATATTATGTGACTGTAATATTAAGAACATGTACCAATTCAGATTAAATACACAAAGCTTGATTTGATGGAATATTTGGATAGTGAAAAAGGAGCTCTTTTGTGCTCTGTTAAAAAGCTGTGTGCAGGTTTTGTCCAACTCATTTTGGTGTAGGAAAGAGGAGGCACATTACTTTGGCTGTTCTTTGTGTCCTGAAAAGATGCTCTGAGAAAGCAGGTAGACAAATCAAAAGTGTGACAGAGCTTTTATCCAAATGCTGTTTGGGTTTTTATGTGAACAAAAGTTTGATTGGCTTGAGGTTTTCATTATTTGTGACAAACAAAGCTCAGATGCTGTAGTGTCCTGCAATTGCTTGGCTGTCTTTATAGGGACATTTGGGAGCTTGGCACACCTTTCATTTGAAATGAAGTGGAAAATCTCCAGCACTGTGTCTGGTGTTGGGTTTCATCACATAACTTTTGAGCAACCATAATCTACAGTGAATTTTCACTAAAATGAGATACATGTTTCCTCAGATTTAAGGAGGAGAGTAATAAAATGTGGATTAGCTGCTGAAAACTCTTATATAAACATATTTTCATTATGTGAAAGGGGAAGGAAATTATTTCTCTGTCTTCACAATGAAATGGAGAGAAATAATTTTAAAATCAGCTCAGTCTCTTCTCACTGTCTAACATCTATGATGCTCCATGCCCTTTGTACTGGTGTCAGATACAGAAAACTCATGAATGATGCACCTTTGTAGTCACAGCTGCAAGAGCTTCAGCCCTACATGATTTCCTATGAAGGTTAAATAAATAAAACAAGCAGTCAGTAGGTAGTTCTTGAATTCCTGCTGAAAACCAAGATTTAACATCCTTTCAGCAGTGTAAGGTTGAATTTATTGCAAAAGAACTCCATGATAAAAACCCTCAAACTTTTCTCTGAACTGTAGAAAATCAACATTTTTCAGTTTCTCAACTTCTTGTAAAGTTCTTGCCCATCTTCAGGAAGCACTGGGCAAGGTTCTGTTTCACTCCTTTCAGTTTTTTAAGAGATGCTTGAATTACATATTGCACCTAGAATTGTGGTGATGGTGGCCACATGGCATTAAAATAAAGCAGAAGCTCAAATTTGGGCTATTTCCTCTCACAAATCAGGTGTCAATCCACAAACAGAAGGTGAAAAGCCCTACTGAAATTATTTCTCCTTTTCTGTAATTTTTTGTGGTTTGTTGTTTGTTTTCCTTTTTTTTTTCTGTGCTTTTTTGTCCTAAAATCTCACAAAGCACTTCCTGGCAATGACAATACAGTTACAGCACACTTGTGTGGAATATCAGAACAATATCACCAGACTTCTGTGTGCCCTTTACACTAATTATCTCTGCTAATTCACTCCAAAGCATGCAATAATTGCACATTTCCATGTGTCCTGATATTATAGGTCACTACAATGTTCTTCTTCTCCCCAGTGTGTTTATTAGCCCTTCAGCTTTGTTTGTGAGCAAATTCAACCGTGGCTGAACTTATATCAAAAGGAGAATTCAACAAAGCTCTCTTGGTTAGCCCCTAACTCGTTTGTGAGTAATGGCTGTGAGCATCCCTTCACTGCAGCACTGGCACTCAGAGGGAGCCTTGGCAGGGCTGCAGGACTGATGAATGCACAATTGATGCTTTCTGCAGCAGCCCCACGAGGTCTTCTTTCAGTTATTTAGGGTAGATAGCTTTGGGACTTGGTGTTTGGGGTGAGCAAAATGGTCGCAATTATTATAGCGTATAGGTAGAAGTCGAGGAGGGTGAGTTTAGGTAAGTTTAGATGACAATGATTGCTATTCAGCCTAGGTGGGAGATGGAGGAAAAAGCTAGGATTTTTCAGATTTGTGTTGGGTTGAGTCCTGCTCATCCTCCCAGGGCTGCTGAGAAGGCTGGGAAGGGCTGCTCTGCGCCCTTTTGGGAAGTGCTTTCTAGCAGCTCATTTTTGAGCTTCATCTCCAAGCAGCGGATAGGCTGCCACCAAAAACCCTGGACAGTACAGCTGGTCTAGGTGGTCTGAACATCCATGACTCATAGTATTGATTATTGCAGAACATTACATACAGGAATGAAGCTGGACAATGGAGTCTCCACTCCACAGGCGGAGTGCCAGCCCACACAGCACCAATATGTGATTGTGGGCATTGTCCTGGATCTCCGCTCCCTTTGCTGAGTCTCTGTTGAACAGACAGATCAGTGCAAAGTCTCAGCCCCTCATATTTAAAAGTCATCAATTGACTGGCTCCTGCTACCTTTGAGATCTCTTCTCCTTCCAAACACCTGCATCCCAAACAGCTTCCAAACAGCTGCATTCCGAAAAAAAAAGAAGATACATTTTACTGTGGGAAATACAATTTTTTCCCCCAGAAGTCGTGTAAAGTAAAAAGGATATAAAATAAAGAAAATATCAATTGTTTCCAGAATTGATGGCCAGATTTAGAGTAACATCAATAATTCCATTCCACATGTAACCTACTCTGCTGGCTCAGTTGAGTACACAAATGGACACACAGTAAATGGGGCTATTTCTCCTGTAGAATGAGAAGAGAAAAATAAAATAATACTTTATTTTTTCTCCTTTTATGTGCCCTAGGTTTCTTGGATAAGCTGATGGAGTGGACCATGTAGATTACAATTTAAGGAGGAAAAAGCTGCAATTGGGTGGTTTTCTTGTTTCTACCTGTCAGTGGGCAAATGTGCATGTTTGGGATGGGAATAGAAGATACTAATGAGTCTCAGCAGTTTGTTAATTTTCTCTTTTGTTTCTTCTGCTTGCTGTGATGAAGCAATCTGGGCTGCATCACTGAAGACAAAATTATCATGCCTTGCAAGTGAATAATAAATGTAATCTATTAATTTTTCTCAATTAACCCAAAAGACTGAACTGTGGCAATATTTTCTCTCCTGGTGACATTGATCCAAGAATACCACTACAGTCCTGACATGGAAAAAAATCTCAGTTTGGTTAGAAAATATTTAATGTTCTCTCATCAATGAGATCACTCCCCTGAGATCCTCATCTCTGGGAAGTGCCAGGCAGGAATCAGCAGAGCTGCCACCTCCAGGGAAACAGGGCTGCCTATCACCAGCTGCTTGGTGCCACATCACAGCTGGCATTTCAACATGAGCCTGGCTTTGAAAATGCCAGTCTTGGCAGAGTTGCCACTCCCAGAGATAATTCTGTTTGGTATAAATATACCTGTATGTGGTAGGAACACAAAACCCCGTGTGGTGGGCATGTGATGAGTTCTGTGGAGTTCTAATGTCCATTTATGGGTTGCTGTGTTAGAGCTTTGCATAATTCAGTTGGAAATAGAGGTAGTGGGTGCCTGCATGTTTTGAAATTAGGGTGCATGTGTGGTGTAGGGCCGTAGCTGAGCCTGTGTGACATGTGCAGTTTTCTTTGCTGTCACCTTGATACTCTGAGGCTTGGAAAGCTGGTACTGAGGAATGATGATGTACCCCAGAGTGTTTGTTCTGTCATGAACAAACTAAAAGTTACAAGATGTTATTAAAAGCTGTGCTTATTTCCAGGTTGAATTTTATGCATAGGCATTATGAGAGCCAAAGCCTTTAGCTCCTTCTTATTGTGCTCAAAGCACTGAGCTGTGAAATAATGCTTGGAATTGATCACAGATCCATAACACAGTCCACCTAATGTGATAAAACTCCTTTAGGTATAAGGCACAATTAAGCAGGATCTGAAGGCAAGCACATGATGTGTGTACTTTATAAATTGTATATTAAATTATGGTTCATTTTTACTTTAGGACTCTTTTGATATTCACAATGTCTATAGATCTTAATGGAATAAATGAAGTGTCTGAAGGTGGAGAATATTACAGCTTATTTTGGCATAAGTTTCTTGATTATTGGAACTTCCTATTAGAACTTCCTGTAAAGCTCATTTATGGAAATAATTAGAAACAAACTCTTCAGATAGACTTTGCCAGACTAATCTCCTTTACAAATTGCCACTCCAAAGTAATTGGTGTCTCTCTGTTCTGAGAAACTTTATCTCAAGTAAGAAATGCAATACTAGGCTTGAAAATTAATACACAATAATCTTCTGGTGAGTGTTGGACAGCACATAATGAGCTTATGCTTTTGCAAGCAAGTGAGTGAGGAGAATATTGCTGAAATGAAGGAGAGCCGGGATGGGTCTGAATCCTTTTAAATTAAATTTCTTAACTTAGAGGATAAGTAGAGCTGTGTTATTTGGTTAGCAGCTGGACAAGGTAAAAAGTGTGGTGACTCTTTGGAAAGGAATATTTAGTTTTTAGGGAACTGGGTTTCAATAGAGACAATCAAGAGTAGTTATTTTAGAGACTTGAAACAATACTGGAGTGCTGTACCCTGGCTCAGACTGAGGTATGACAGAGCTGTGAGTGCAACATGAACTCTTGTCATCTGGCAGACAACCTCCACAAAAGCAGTTAATTGGAAATGCTGGACACTGGAAATGCAAATGTAGGTATTAACTTCACAGACTTTGCCACAGAGGGGATGCTCATCAGCAATTTCTCATGCCTTATACTTCCTTAAATATCTCTCATGGTAAATAATTACCATTTGCACAGCAAAAGGAAGAGATCTAATATGCTTCTTGACTGGAAGAATTTCAAATATAACTCAATATACCTCTTGAGGAGCAGAAAAAATCAGCAACCAATATTTTTGTTCTGTGCCTTTTAGAGAATTCTAATGAATCTGTGAGGTCTCTCCTTGTTAAAAGAGTGGGTCTGTGATTGATGTCAGCTGTAACATCACTGCCAGTTGCACTGCAGCTTAAAACAGACATCACCAGGGGCTTTTAAATGTCATTTCTGCAGAGTCAGATCATGAAGCCCAATTCCTTGCAGGATAGCATGTTGCCCTCTTCACTCAGCTCTGGCCCTCTTCCAGTGTAACTACTATAAATCTTTGGAACTTCTGATTTAATACTTTTTTTTTTTCAAACCAGAGTTTACTTAACAAGAGATAAATAAAAAAATCCTGTGCAATTTGCAAAACATTTCACAGGAAAAGTGCTACAGAACATAAAGCAGCCTCATATAAGTGTGCTGTCTGCTGAGACACACCAAGAGAATGGCCCAAAAAACCTGAATTCACTCATCAGAGATGAGTGGAAAACTGGGGTTATAAATACAGCTTAAATACCAGAGTTATTAAAGGTGATGTGCAGGAACATTCCCCACACTGCCTCAGTTCAGACCCTCAATAAAAGCTCACCTGCTCCCAGGGCTGGAGTGAGACCTCTCTTTTCTGGCAGCCCCAGTATCAGCTGTAAACACCCTGTGTGAAAACATTATTTGTTCAGGGAGAAAACATTTCACAGAGCCACGGAGCAACTGGGTCTGCAAGGTCCCCTCATTCCCCACCTGCTGATTTCTGCTTTATCCTGGAGGCATCTGCCTTTCTGTCCTTACTCAGTCTGGAACAAGCTTTGGAGCCTGGATGGCAGCTTCCCTAGAAGAGCAGAGGGTGAGGCTGTCCCTCTCACTTTCACCTGGAAACTACTGTACCAAATGAACTTAAAAGGGCAGGGAGAAAGTGGATTGGCCACAGCCAATACCTGAAAACGACCAAAAACATTTTCTGCAAGCAGATGTTGATGCCAATCCACATTTTTCTTATTTCCCAACTGTAGAACTACCCATGACTTGGGTTTCATTATTTCTAACCATCTGTAGATGCCTCTTGTTTCACAACTTTATTTTCTGCTCACAACTTACTCTTTTAATTATCTACTCCCAAACTTACTCTTAACCATGAAGTGACCAGGAATTACTTGGAAATGCACAAATAGTACCTGCTGCTTAGAAAGAAGTGTAGGAGAATTTTTACTCATTACTTCATTTCTCCATTGCAGATCAAGATGGATCTGTTGGCCTAAATGAACATGCTAAGGTGTAAAAATATTCTGAAGACATCTATATACATTATGGTTCCCTTTTGATTATTTATTTAACATTTGGCCAGATATGAAGCTTTTCCTCAAGGATTTTTCATTCCAATGAAATGACAGTAATAGGATCTGAGTACTGGAAACAATAGATTGTTCTAGGGGGCTTCCAAGGGCTGCAGAGACGTTTCTCAATTGGTACAGACGTAAATGATGGCTTTGTGCTTCTTATAGGTTTGTGTATTTGAACCATTGAGTATTCTACAGGAATGAGAAATTCAGAATACAGTTCTAAAATCCTGCAGAAAATACAATTTTCCATTAAATTTCATGGTTTTTTCCAGAAGAGCTCATTTCTTGAATGGGGGGCAGGTCAAAGGAATAAATAGTGAAAGGGAGCATTAAGACTTCTTTAGAAAATTAGACTTCACAGAATCAAATATACATTAGTAAAACTTTAAATTGGCTTCATTAACTTCTCTAAATTAGTCATGCATTAATGAGATTCTTATTATTAATTCATGCAATTGTTTATACTGCTTTTTTGATAGGGCTTTATTTATTTTTTTATTTATTCCTGCCATTCCAGCATTGCATTGATGAGACTCATTAAATGTAATGGCATTTGGCAATTTATCACACAGATTAAAAGCCCTTTCCAGATCACCTCTACTCACCCTTTCTTTTGGAGAACATTTTTGGCATATATCTGGGAAGCAATGAATTGCACAATTTTCTTGTATGCAGCATTTCAAAACCTGCATGCCTGAGCAACATAGTTGAGTTTTTAAACATCATTCTTTCATTTTCTCTCATTTATTCTTATTTTAAAATAAATCTTTCAGACTTTAGTGTTAATTCTAACTACAAAAAATATGCTTAAAAATGCATAGAGTAGTATAACAGCTTGGTTAAAGTCAATAATGGGCTTTACTTGACTGTATTTTATCAACTGCATTCAAAAGGTGCTATAGAAGAGCTTTTCAAATACTAAAAAGCTCTATTATTTAACACCATTGTAACATCAGCAATATATGGAACAATGTATTCCCAGTAATGCATAATGAGGCTGTAAATTCCTTCAAGGGTTCTGGCAACATTATGAACCACCAGAGAAAACTTGGATTTTTAATTTTTTTTTGTCACCAGAGTCGGAGCAATCAATTTATGCAGCTCTTGAAGCAGATTTCACTCCTTCAGAGCAAGGTGGGACAGCAACCAAAGTGTTGCAAACCCCAGCCAGGCTGGATGGCAAGGGGGCAGTGCAGGGCATGGGAGATGTGAAAGAATCATCCAAAGTCCTGTTGTTTCTCAAGTGTAAAACACTGAGTGAAAGGGTGCCATGTGGATATTTTTTTCCAAAGGCTCAGCTGTAATATTTTCTTACTGAAAGTCAGGTTTTAATTAAAGAGTCTCCATTTCAGATGTATTCCTGTGCTCACAGGCAGCAGTCCTGAGCAGTAGGTTAATACAAGATTATGTGAGGAAGCCAGCAGTTGCTCTGCATAAATATACATACACCTCAGGGTGTGTTTGTCCTTCTGTTACAAGCTCATCTTAATGTTTTTCTTCTATTACTGATGATTTGAGAATTGCTTAGGCCAGCAAACATTCATTTGCATAAAAATAAAATTTACAAGGTGATCTATAGATGGGTAGTAAAAATTATGAGGATCACTTGTGAGGAATGAAAGAGTGGCAGAGGATGATGAATGTTTTGAAGTTTTTAAAGATCTAACTATTTTTCTGCCTCTGTAGTTTTTGTCCCTTCCTTTCCATCCAGCATTAGCAGGGTAGTAAAGGACATCACACCCGCAGCAGCTTAGTGGCAGCCACACAACGATGACCTGAACTGCAGAGTCTGTGACTGTCCATGCCTTTAGATTTTATTTTTGAGCTTTCACATGAACAGGCTTTTCTAAAACAGCTCCTTGGATTGCAGTTTCCCTATGAAGCTCTTGTTTTTATGAGTATGTGTCTTTGCTCCCTGAAACTTGCTGGGTTTGTGCTCTGATTCTGCCTGAATCAGGAGGGATTTTCCTACCAAATCCCTGTGATTTCTTTAGCGGGATCTTCCATGGTGGAAAAGCTTGGTATGTTCCTCTTTTCTTGTCCACTTGTTATGCAAAATGTGTGTTTTCTGGGACAGTCCGAGCCTGGGGAAGGAGGGAATTTGCTTGCTGGTGTGGGGAAGGGCTAAGCCATGACCTTGGCTGAAAGCTGTGTTAGCCCCTGGTTATTGTTATCCAGGCTGGATGTCCCCAAAGTGCTGTCCCCACAATTGTAACCTGTTTGAATTTATACCGTATTAGATCTCCTTCATGGGAAATCACAAATGACTGGAGGCATTTTCAACAAAGGAACTTTATATAAGCTTTAAAAATATCTCTGATGCATTCTTCAAAATATGTACATCACCATCACCCTGCACCAGTTCATATCCATCTGCCTAAAAGAGGAAACAACCTTGTCCTCTGTGCAGTGCACAATTTCTGTGTTTATAAACCCTGTTTGGTTTGTAACATCTGGGCAGGTACTTTCTCCAAATCCCTGGGGCAGTGGAGAGGAAAGATTCAGCGGTCACTATTGTGCAGAATTATCTCAAACACAATAGGTTTTCCTCATGACAAATCACACATAATCTCCATAGCAACCACACATAATTATGCACAAGATTTCAATGTAGCAACAAAAATAAGTGTGGCAAGAATTGTAAAGAATAGTTATATAGTGTGAGACAGATGTGGGAGTAGATTATGTGTAGAAGATTGAAACACAACTGTTCTCAGATGTAAAAAATGAACAAAAACCAGAAAGATTGCCTACTTTGTATTTTGGAGAGTGGTGATTAAGTCAGTGTATTATCTGGAAATTGGAGATGATGGGCTCAAATATCTCCTCATAACATAGAAGTTCCTGATAGGGCCACAACAGTTTGAGGAATGCCAGCAGCAGTTTTATCCCACTTTCATAGGATTATTACAGATATAAAAATTATCTCTGAGTTGTGAATTGGCATGCAAGAGTTAAATGTAGCAGGATTTGGTCGTTGAGGTTTTTTCCCAAATTGTGTTTCAGTCTGTTTGTACAGATGTATTAAAAGGAGTTTAAAAATATTATGGGCAGTTTTGTCATCATCCTTATTTATTTATCTACATTTATATAATCTATGTCTAATCTATCAATCAATCAGTTGATCAGTCAATCAATGAATCTATTTGTTATCTATCTGCTCTTTGGAACTCAAAGGCTGGTGATATCTTCCACATGAGCAGATTTCTATGAAAGAAGAACTTTCACAGCTTTTTTTCAAAACTGTACAAGGATTTAGGGAGAAAATGGAGAAACAATTTTTTAATTTTTTTTATGCCTCATGCAGAGTTTTTGTTTCTCCCAATGCTCCTGGTACTTTGTACAGAATCCTAAATTAACAGCCAGCCCACCTGTGAGCACATTAGCAGTGTAAATGCAACACACAGAGTATATATTCTGCTTATGTGTTCCCATGCTGATGAATCCAATGATCTCATTGTTGGAGCCTGTCCATCTCAGAAATGGGGGCATCTCAGAGGCCCTGGGTATTTTGAGCTTCAATGGGATTCAAGGATACCCAGCAGCAGATTCAATAATTAAATTCACACTTCAAGGGCAATAATTCTGTGTCAAGACGTATCTAGGATTAAATCATTCTGATGGTGATTTTCTTTTAATTATCATGGCCTGATCCAGAGCACCACATTTAACCTGGCTCTTTTGAACTCAGTCAGGTTGTCTCCAGCTGATTTTGACTAATGCCACAAAAACACTGATATAATTACATTAATTAAATGTTCAGCAAAAATTTGAGAGAAGAAGATATATTAAATCAATCCATAAATTTTCATTCAACTATTTGTATTCAGCTAATGTTATGTGCTTAGTCAAATTCAAAGATTCATTTTGGTCCAGAAAATATTTAAGCCATAGCAATGGATAAATTCTTACTTTCAATATTTTATGCAACTTCATTTCAAGTCTATCTTCCTCAAGTACCAGATCCCATGGATTGCAGAGATAGGTTTGGTATTGCTAATGGTGGTTTCAGTTTTGATAATGTGCCTTATTGAAGATCTCCAGTTTTGTTCATAGATGAGAAAAGACAGACCAAGAACTGAATAATTCCTAATCCATGAGGTTTTTTCCCCCTGAAGCATTCATAATTTTTAATTGGAATAATTTTTAATGCGAGGTGAAACTCCCAAGACATCTCTCTGCTCTTGTATCTTCTAGAGATATCTTTTCCTCTTTGGATCTCCTGGATCATTCCTTTATTTAAAAACTAAAACTCTTTTCTTCCAAGAGCTGTTAAATATCTCCACTGTCCTTCCTGGCCATCATTTTGGGCACCTCAGGAACAAATTAGGGCAAAAGTCTGTGTGTTGTGATTCTTCCTCCTTCTCCTGAGAAACAAAAGGTTTGTAGGAGTGAAGGGTGCAGTTCAGAGTGGAATGGCCCTGGCTTGCCAATGATGAGCTCTGCTAAATCCAAGCAAGGTTTATCCCAGGAGTCTCTGGCTTTTGAGTCCACTGATTTGCACTGGTGTAAATTACTTGTTTAGAATCCTCCTTAATAGAGCATTCACGATAATTTTACCTTCTGTTTTTAATTTATGTCACTGCTATTCAATTGGTTTATTAATGTTAGGTATTAATGAGTTTTAGATATTTTTCTTGCATTCAATATATCCCTTTTTCTTACAATATAATTAAAATGCTTTTCAAATGAAGCAAAGGTGACTACAAGAAAATAATTGAAAGTTTGACTAAGATTTTTCTAGAAACAAGGAAGCAAGCACTGCATCCTGTTGAGGCCTATTAACATTTCCTACCACAAGATGTTCCGTCTGCTAATATAAAACATAATAAGATGATTTGTCAGTAGATATATGCTGAACTTCTTATTCCACTCTCAGTCCATTTTATTTGCATATAAAGTGGCACATTTAAACTCAACAATAACTAGTCCTGAAGGAATGATATTTAAGGGGAGAATATAATTAATCTATTCAGGCCATAAACATTTTCTTCAGGGCAATGGGCAACCATCTAAGACAACATTCATAATCATTCATGGACATTACTAAAACACTTTAGAATGAGCTGACAAAGCTGACCATGGGCAAAATATTGCTATTTTATTCCAAGGACATCTTTATGTTTGTCTTATGCAGCTTTTTGAGGATTATATTAATGAAAAAATCCTTTCTATTTTTTGTATTTTGCTTTGTGTTAATGCTTCATTGTGTTCCACAGAGTGCTTAAACATGATGCAGGTATTGTGTTTCCCATCATTTTATGTCAGAACTCACAAAAGCATACAGGGATTTTGCTATTTTTCAAATATTATGACCAACTTAAACAGAAAATAGTTACAGAGCTTTTCAGCAGGTCTGCCAAATTAGAAGGCATTTCTCAAGTACATTTCCATGCTGCTTTATCTTGGGTGTCTTGGTACATATTTTTATAAACTTCAAATATTTCAGAATTCTTTGAAAGTTACCTGGAGGGAAGAGAAGAAGGAGGAGAGGAGGAAACTGGACATTCTGGTCTGCTGAATATTGTAGCACCATGCAGGATTCTGCTGTCCACTGAGTGTATTAACTGAAGGTGCAAGAGGGGCTCATGTTGGTACCAAATGAAATTCAGAGGATGATGGTGGGTTAATATGCAAAAGCTGTGTGAGAAAACCTGGGGGAGCCTGTCCCAGCTACCTGAGTTCACATGTGCACGCATTGTGACATAGTAATTTTAAAAAAATGAAAGATAAAAGGAAAACAATCTTAAGCAGTCACAAAAGCCCACAGTCAATAGCATTTGCTAAACCTCTCTATTGCTGTGGCATAAGCTCAAGCCTGTCTACTCAGCTCCCTTTAATGACAATGCATGTTTTTAAGGCAGCTTTATGAAATAAATGTTTAACTTAAAAATATATTTTTGAAATTTATTTTATTTTATTAGGCACAAAATGGCCAACAGATAATATTTAAACCTGGAAAGGAAGTACACTGAGGCACTTGTGAGGCATTGTATAACCCTGTGATGAACTGGCTTAACCACACACAGATGTCACAGAAAAGTAACAGTCACAAGAGAGACCCTGAAATAACTGGTAATTACTGATCACAGTACAATGCAAACCTTTCTTATGTAGATTAACTGTAACTAATTTATGTGAGTTCATCATCTTTATAATTGATTTTAGCTGTTTTGTGAATGCTGCTAAAGAAAACAACAGCCCACATTTACCAGGCAGGAACCACTCAGTTATTGTAGATGCAGCAAGTGATTCAATTTAGTCTTTAAAGTCCAGATTTGCTTTAATCTCAGCTTTAATTTGTTCCCAGCAAATTCCAACTGTTCATAGAGGACTGGCCACAGCAGATGATCAATTTGTCATGCTCTTATTATCACTGCACTTCAACTTGGAGGAAAGCAGAGTTTGGTTTGAGCTTGATAGACAGAGGAACCAGGAGCTGCATGTCTCTGTCATAAGGCAGATGGGTTGGTGTCAGTGTGTGCAGTTTGCTCTGGGAGAGAGGGAAGCACTGTGCAGCCACCCTGCATGATTCACAGCATTTTCCTCGAGATTGCATTTTTAATAGGCAGACATCTAATTGGCCAAGCAGACGGCTGCTCAGACAAAAATGAGAGGGCTGTAAGGGCAGAGCTGTCTTTCTGAAGGCCACACAACTATTTGGGATTTAGGCCGTCTCTGAAAATGTGTTTCTAATTTTGTCATATCTGTGGGAAAAAAAATTCTGAGCCTAGGCGAGATGGAGTGAAATATTTTACTTTACATATATCTAGAGAGAGAGAGAGAGAGGGTTCATGGTCTTAATGGCTTTTAAAAATGTAATCACATTTATGCTGTGAGCTCTTCATGTTGTCTCACTCTTGGTTTTCTACTGACACCTGTTCAGCTGTGTGCTCAGCACCTCTCCCCAAGCAGGTGAGCAGTTCTGACACTGCTGATTGCCACCCATGGGGGGACTCCCCTTGTCTCATCCTCCCTCTGCTCTGCCCTCTGTGATGGGTTTTTACCCTCCTGATGAGAAATCAAGCCCTCAGAGTGAATGCAGTGGGGCAGCTTGCAGGAAGCAAATGGCAGATCTGGCAAGGAGAGGGTAACAGGATTTTCCAGTGGCTCCATCTCTGCACATTTCCACTGGCATAAAGAGAGCTGCAGCAGCAGTGAAATTCATTGCACCTGGACCAGCTCTGTGGAAGGAGGCTTTCTGTCTGTGCTGTGACAGGAGAGGCATGGCCGGGAGAAAATCAATGATGAGGCAATTGAGAGCAGTGAGCTGTTCCTACAAAGTGCAAAGTTTTCAATCACCATTGTAGGCAGGTAATAAGAATCTTTTCATTTATACTGTAGAAACATGTTCAAGGCAGCAGCAGAGGTGTAATAATAGACTTTGCTTCTGGAGCTGACAGCAGGGGATTGAGATAATCCTCAGGCAAATACTGGTCTCTGTGATTTCCCCTCTTATTTCATGAAAGGTCCTATTTCTTTCCTTAAATCTGAGGCCCGTTTGAGCTTCCTGAAATCTCGAGCCTTCAGTGAAAGAGCTGGATGGAGCCAGGAGTTCAGGCACCTCCTGCCTAAAGCCTGAACCTACCCCACATCACTGGCAGTGACAGAGATTATAGAAATGGATTTTACAGGAAAAGCCACCTCCCCTTTGCCAGCCCCAGCTCCCTGATGGCAGCAGCACAGGCAGATCCAGTGCTGCATTCCCATCTACCCTGTTCTTGTCCTGCTGGAAAGAGACAGCAGTGCACTGTAATGAAGAGAAAATGTTAAATGCTTGGATAAAAGGTAAAATTCACCTGTATTCAGTCTACCTTTTAAACATCATCAACCCTGAGAGAAATTGAATGGTTGTTTAAGTAATTCAGGTATTTCCCAAAATCCTGCAGTAAAACTTATCTTCTGCAAGACCAGTACCACTGAAATGAGAGGACCCTGAGTTCTTCACCTCTGTTCTCCCTTCATCACCATCTTTAATGTTTTTACTCTGAAGAAGTGGGAAGATATCATCTGGTACATAACACTTTGGGAATGTAGGAAGAATCACTGTCAGGTTATTCTGCCTGGAAGTCTGGGGACAGCCCAAGATTAAAAGCCTTCCAGGAGAGGTGTGAAGGGTGTGCTCACTTGTAATGGGGTTCTCTTGAGAAATATAAAGTCCCTCCTGGGATCCTGATGATCTGCCTTGAGTGTTTCTTTCTAAATGCATGCACTTTATTACCTCCTAAGCAGCTCCCAGGGCTCCCAGTGAAATTTGTTCAAGTGTTTGCAATCACACCAACCCACCCAGCCAGCCCCATGAAGTCATGCTCCAAAACTGCAGGATGTCAAGTGTCCTTGGCATTCCTTCATTGCCTCTGGAGCTCAGGATCCTCCTGCTAGCCCTGACCCAAAACCAGGCTTATTTATGACTTACAACTACAGCAATGTATGTGGTTTTTATTAAGCAGAAGCCCAGGGGACCAGTTTTTAAATGAAGCAAAAAAAAAAAAATGCTACAGGAGTCTAAGTATCAGTCATTTCTGTAACATACCAGGCTCTCCAGCAATTCATAATGCAATTGATGCACAGCACAGTTTGTGTTACAGACTAATCATGTTAAGGTGACTGAAATGGGCTCTTCATTCATTTACAGCCTTTTCTGTGTTGTCAAGGATCTAATGCATTCACTTTAACTATAATAAGGATGAAATGCTTAGTTATTTTATATGGAAACCACTTTTATGTAATCAAAACCCTTTTGATAAAGTAAACATTTTGAAATGTTTATGGTCCAGATGAACTACTGGTCTTGCTTTTTCAATCATTTTACTGACAGTGGCTGGTTACCCTTACAGTGAGTAGAGTGAGTTACAGCAGCAGGCATGAGGCTGAATTTTGCCTTACATCACTGGAGTTGACTCCTGGACAGTTAATGATAAAAATTTTACTGCAATAACATTGTCACTTGTAAACTAACAGGAATGTTCTAAGTAACACCCAACATCATGTGAAGGTTTGAGGTTAAGCACCCACTTGTTTTAATGGCTTTATTTGTTTCATTTAGCCCCTAGAAGCCATCATTGACACTGGACCATTGCTTTTAATTGCCTCACTTAAAGAGCACATTTCAAAGGCTGTAATTGTTTATAGGGTTCATGATTGTTAAAAAATTGGTTGTACAACTGATATAAGGAAATTTTATTTTTGTTTTACACTTTTTGAATTTTCAGCCTGGCAGGTAACAATAAGTAACACTCAAGTGAGCTGTCCCATGGAAAACAGATTTTCATAGTCAGTTTTCTTATGCAGGGCAGAGGCAGAGAATAGCTGTGGAGTCTCTGGTATTTAATGTGAGCTGGCAGGAGCACAGCTGGCCCTGACATGTGTCACAACACATAGAGCCAGCACGTGCATGGAAGGCAGCTCTGGTGACTGGGGAGGTTCAGCACTGAAATAGCCTTTGGCCTCTTTATTCCCTCTCTGTTCATCTGTTCTTGGCATGAAGGTGCTTTTAGTTCCCTGTAGAAAGGGCTAGGATCCTTTCATGAACATATTTTCACTCACTGCTCTGGGACATAGTGATCTTTTTCAGGACAATCCTATTTTTTTTCCACCAAAATCTATTCTCATACAAACCTGTACATAAACTGCCTTCATTCAGATACACAATCTCTAATCATTTCACTCTGCCTAAAGAAGAAAAATTTCATTTAAATAGAAACTTGTGTTTACAGCATCTTGGATAAACTCCCTGCTTAAAAATTCCTACAAAATACACTGAGGTGATATACACTTTTTCATTTACATGAAATAATGCAAGTGGAAATTTCTTGACACTCAGTGTCAGGCATAAAATGCAGTCATGCTGCCAGCTGTGCACCTGCATCCACAGGGGACACCTGTGGATTGCACAGCCACTGAGATCTGTCACTCCAGCTTTCTGTGGAGTTATTTCCCCCTTCCTGGTACGTGGAAATTCTGTTGACATCTATAACTTTGTGAGTGTTCTCATTTCAGTTCCTGCTGTCGTTACTTATCGCCATTTATTTGGGTAATTTAGCAGTAATTATGCAATGAAAATGGGTGCACTATGTTCCATGGGTTGGGACAAGGGCTCATTGACTGGGGAGACGATTATCCTGAATTGTTTAACAAAAACCTGCCAAACACCAGCAGCAGGCTCTTGGCAAGCAGAATGGAGTATGGAGAACCACAAGGATGTAATTTATCCATGGCTTGTCTTCACCCTCAAAGGAGGGGTGGTTAGCCCTCGATAGAACCACCATGAAGGTGAATTTTGCTCCATATTTGCCCTATTCTGGGCAATCAGGCAACAGGAGGTGTGGTATGAAATCCTCCAGTAAATTCATCTTCACTGGCATAATGCTTCCCTACTCTTTCATTTCTCATCCCCTTTGCAGCCTGCTTGTTTCCATGTATGCAGAAAAGAAGCATTTATGACATGAGAGTGAAATGCAAAACCTCACCAAAGCTCATGCACTCCATTACATTGGTACCTCAGAGCACTAAATATTCAACAAATAACACTGTGACACTGGCTTTTTTCCTTTTGGAAAACAATTATTAGAAAGTAAGTTCTGGTAAAAGGTCTCAGATTTTTTGATGGACCAAGATTTATAAGTAATTTAGAGATGTAAAGAACTGTATACATTCTAAGTGTAATTATTCATGACTAATCAACCAAACAATTAACATAAAGAATGGCAGTCCTCTTACTTGCACTTTTGATGTTAAATGAAGGGAGACCAATAATACATAATGAATGAAGATAAAGCCAAATGAATTTCTGAATTTTGTTTGTAGATGAGTACATACATCAAACGGCCATCTGCCCACAGAGAAAGGATTAGAGGTCTGCTACCACTTCCATTCACAGCTGACAAAGGAAGGGAAATACAGTATTTCTCTTCTGTAGCCTCAGTCCAAATCTGTTGCAGATATGAGTGTGATACTTGTGACTTAACATTAGAAGGCCATAAAAAAGTTAGAAACTAAGGATACAAAGTGCCATTTCAAGAGCCATTGTGAACCTCATGAACTTTCACAGAACAGACTGAAAGGTCTGTGATTCACTGATCAAAGCGGGTGTAACACTGACTCTGGAGTTAAAAGCCAGCTTTTCTAGAGAGTTTTAGGAAAAGAGAAACAGAATATAAACAATGAAATGAAATGAAATGAAATGAAATGAAATGAAATGAAATGAAATGAAATGATGAAATGAAAATACATCCATATGCTATACATGTTGGCAACTCACATCCAAAATGATTTGGAATGGAGAAAGCCTTGCATGCACATTATCACTGAATCTTTTGGTACATCTCAGCAAAGACCATATGCTGTATCACAGCTTAGCAAAGATTTTATAGGTCAAGCTGTTAAATAGCAATTTAGTTCATAGGCTGCAGTTTTGAACAGTTACCTCTGCAGAATGTTCAATCTCATTAAAAACTAAAAGCCCTTGTTTCTAGCAGATCACATGAAGCAAAACATTTAATCTGTTCTGCAATGTTCCTTCTTCACCTCAGATAAATTTTTGGCCAGCAAGAACTAGTGTCTTTGGGAAGGTATACTTTGAATGTTCATGCAACACTATGTACACTTGTGGTAAAACAAAAGTGAAGAAAGGCTGTCCATGATACAAAACACTGCAAACAGAATTTGGCATTTTTTTTATTTTAACAGGTGGCACAACTCTAATTTTCTTCACACAGTTTTCTCTTTGCATGTTTTTATGTTGTATATATAGATTTAAATGTTAAATTGCAGGCTACTATGGATGTTGTACACTGTGTAATACACATCACCTGCAGCCTTCAGAACTGGAGGAGGATTCAGGTCCTTTCGGAATCCTACCAAACACTATCAGCAAGTAAAAAGTGTTTTTGTCTTCACCACTAAAGGCATTGCAACATCAATGATAGGTGACTGGTTCTGCACACTGGGTCTGAGGGGAAAGGTGATCAGAAATAAGGTCACTTATTTTGGGAATACTTGGCATATATATTTGAGAATTTAATCTCAATCTCCCTCTTCAGTGCAAGCTTGTTACATTTTCCTAATTCATTGAAAATTTGTGTGGTTTTGTTAAGATATAAAAGATGGCAAAAGAGTGAGTATAATTATTACCTGAGTAAAGAGATTCCAGACCTGTGTGATCTATCCAACATGGTTAGCATAAGACAAATACTTAGAAAATGCCTATAAATTGAGAGTTGTCTTCTAGTATTTTCATATTTTTCATTTGAAAAAATGGCTTTGCTGTTTACACTTGTTAGAAATAAAAAGATATATAAAGGTGTGTTTTTGTCTAAAATCCCACAGAGACAGAGACAGTGCCTCCTAAAGTGCTGGGAGATGATCCCTATTTTAAATGTTAAGTAACTGTTAAATTTATGCTAGGGAAAATAATCTTCTTGACTGTTTTTATTATTATTGGCTGGGACCATATTGTAGTATAAACTGAGAACACTTTTCCTTTAATTCCTGAAATAATGCCCAGTACTGAGGTTACTGATCCTTTCCCTACAACTGATTTGAGATCCTCTTCCCTAAATCTTAGGATACTGATACTACTGTTAGAAACCTCCTTTCAGAATTAGTGGAAGATCAATTTTTTTCTTAAATTTAGTTATAACTCTGCCCTTTTCTATTCAAGTGTTTATATATGTTTTCTTCACTTCTATGAGAAAAATAAAATTAAATAGCAACAGACTCATGAGAAACAAACTTTGTATGTTAAGAGCTACTGTCTCTTAGCACGCACCTCTACATCCATTTCTATTTCTATTTCTATTTCTATTTCTATTTCTATTTATATTTATATTTATATTTATATTTATATTTATATTTATATTTATATTTATATTTATATTTATATTTATATTTATATTTATATTTATATTTATATTTATATTCAGTTAGTGAGTTTGTTTCCTTCACTGCCTTTGGCCAGCTGCAATGTAAAAGTCCAGTTGTTTTAATTCCCTTTTTGATTCTGAGACTCTTTCTGTTTGATAACTGGAGATTGCACAGAGAAAAAAAGCATCTGACATTGTGCAAATAAAATACCTGTCCCTTTGTCAGACAGGTTTACAGCCACATAAAAACACCCAAAAGGAGTGAAAACAACTGCTCAAATGTAGAGCAGGCATAAATCTTGTTCCAATAAAGCTGAAAAGAATTAACTGACTCCTGGAGTAAGGGGGGAGAGGGAGAACATAATTTTTTGAGGTGTCCTGTGCTGGAGCTAAGCATTGTTCACTTTTAATTTCCAGTGATCAGACACAGTTATGGGAAAGGCACTCGGGTTTGGCATCTTTCCCTGTGCTTAGCAGGCGCTGGAGGTGACATCCAGGGGATCCCAGCTGGGATTCTGAGTGTCTGAGCACTTACACTGGCACTCAGAAGGATGTTTATATTTTTAAGCTCTAAAGCTCTACACAAATAGGCCGAAGATTTAGCGAGGACACAATAATTGCTTTTCTTTCAACAGCAGGTGACAAATTTCCCACTGAGAAAAATATAAGCCTGCTGCTTTTAGTCATAACAAGAGCAACAGGAGGAAAATAGATGAGAAGGTGGGAAATGTCACCAGTTGTGTCTTGGAAAACATGTTTGCAGGCAAGAGCGAGCCTCTAAGTGCACGAAATTAAAACATTAAATGACAGGTCTATGTTTATTGTTCATGAGCCAAAAGTCCCACAATTTTATCATTTAATAATAATAATTACCTTAAGTTTTTAGATTTCAGAGAATGGTGGGAAATCTTTTTTTGTTCCTTTTCCTTGCTGTGTGTAGCACACCTTGACTGAGCAGGGAGCATTTTTGTGTGCCTTGGGTGGTGTGAGGACAGGGAGCAGCCCCATGGGCTCAGAAAGGGCTTGGATGCTGCTCCTCATGTTTAGCAATGCAGACACACACTGCACTATCACCGTATCAAGTTAAGGAATAGCAATAACACTACACCTCTCTCACTGAATATCTGATATTTGTAGCACACTGCATCCCTTTCCCTGTTGTTTGCACTCCCTAAACCCGGAGTTCATTTACAAACTCAGTCCTCCTTGTTAGACTGAGACTTTCCTCTGGCTTTCCAAGGCAGGGACAGCAGGGTAGCTGGGCTCCACATCTGACTGCCTCTCTGGGAGCTGATACATGGTGATGGGAAGAATGATGTAAATTGGTGGCAGAAATGGGGAAATCCAGCCTAGAATTGTGCTCAGGTGTCACTGGGATTGCAGTGCTATCCACTAGGAAGCTTTCCCAAGGCTTTAAGGGCATACAAATAATCATTGTGAGACAAATTAGTGCTCTCATATAGATTACTGGTTGTAAATACTTCTGAGTTTGCAGTCATGTTCAAGAATTTCCTCTCGATGGATATTATTATGTGCCTCATGTCTTTTTCAGATAAAGCAGTTGGAGCATATCAGTGCCATAAATTCAAAATCAGATGTGGAGGAATTCCTCAGATGTCCCAGGAGAATAGTACATCTCCACATTATTCCAAATCCAAGCTGCATTTTTGATGTATTCTATTGGCTAAGAATTGAATACTGCCTTTTTTAAAACAAAGGTTTTCCCCATGTTGCACTAATCATGGCTAAATGCATAATTATTGACTTGTGGAAAGCAGAAAACTCTGCCATGATTAATAACTAAGTATTGGATTTGAAAGCAGAGCTTTAATCAGGAGCATTTTAGGAGACAAATAATCTAAAGGTCTTTTTCAACAAAATTTGAAAGATAAAACCATTCAATATGGCTTGAGACTTATCAGCTGATACATATTGGCACAGGAAATGTAATCTGCCAAAGCAGCAAACAATCACCTGTGCCTGAGATGTCTCCAGAGCTGATTCTGTGACTCCCTTATGGAAAGGGCCTCTCCAGGTTTCAGGGCTGTAAGATTAAGTCACAGGATCTGAATTAAACAAACACTTTTTGAATTAGCTGGTTTTGTACATATGTGTGTGTGTGTAATGCACAAGCACACCTGGCATGTTTAGGATGTCAGGTTAGGATGTAACCAGGCTCAAGGACCAGAAGGACTGAGCTTGTCTTGTTTTCACCCCTGGTCTTGCCAGGGTGACTCCGAGGATGGGACTTATTCAGTGACTCAGTTTCCCCCAGTATGCAGATCAGTCCAATAATCTCTGTGAACTTCTTAACTTTTATTGGCATTGCAAGAGAGCCTGAAAATTTTGCAGTCTGAAACAGCAGACTCGTTTGCCTTGTCTTAATCCTCCTGTGCACCATATTTACTTTGTGGCTAGACAGATACTCTCATATTCAGCATGTCCTTCTGGCCCCAGGCATGTGATGCATGAATGCAAAGTAATATAAGGGGGAATTCTGCTATCCACACAAGTGATTGAGTCTTTCAAATATGTACAGAGGGAATTTTTCTTCACCTTATTCAGTATGAATGCAAGGAAAGGAATTTATAAGCTTGGCTTCCTTGCCCTCCTCCTCTCAGAAAATGAGAAGCAAAGCAGTGGGATACACAGGGAGGAATGGGGACAGAGTTTTTAAAATTTACCAAAAAGTCAAGAGGCATTTCAGAAATCTCCAAGGAAGCAGAATGAGCACATTCCCATTAAAATCTCATCAGGTGCCTATCTATGTCTTTGGCTGTTTAAATATCCCATCTAAAACTGTGTTGTTTTTATTCCTTTGTGATTTGTGCTTCTCCTTTCAACAACTGGAATGACACAGGCAAAAGTGGCTGGACTGAGAGACCCAGGACATACTGAGCCCTGAGATTTGTTTGTTTAAATAAACACTGCAGGGTCAGGCATTGTCTGAAATCCTACCCCAGCATTCTCATCAGGAGAGGCTACAGCAGGAGATCTGATCAGGGTGTCAGTCACATCCCAGGTGTATGGAGACCTTTCCTTTGGGATCCATCAGGATGTCAGGTCCCATCCCAGGTGTATGGAGACCTTTCCTTTGGAATCCATCAGGGTGTCAGTCACATCCCAGGAGCATGGAGACCTTTCCTCTGGGATATATCAGGATGTCAGATCCCATCCCAGGAGCATGGAGACCTTTCCTTTGGGATCCATCAGGGTGTCAGTCACATCCCAGGTGCATGGAGACCTTTCCTTTGGGATCCATCAGGGTGACAGGTCCCATCCCAGGAGCATGGAGACCTTTCCTTTGGGATCCATCAGGGTGTCAGTCACATCCCAGGAGCATGAAAACCTTTCCTTTGGGATCCATCAGGGTGATAGGTCACAAGGTCCCATCCCAGGTGCATGGAGACCTTTCATTTGGGATCTATCAGGATGTCAGGTCACCTCCCAGGTGCATGGAGACCTTTTCTTTGGGATCCATCAGGATGTCAGATCCCATCCCAGGAGCATGGAGACCTTTCCTTTGGGATGCATCAGGGTGACAGGTCACCTCCCAGGTGCATGGAGACCTTTCCTTTGAGGCTCTATCCCATCACTGCTGCACAAAAACCTTTGGGTGGAACAGTTCTGTTTTACAAGACTCGGTCATAAAGGGTACTTGGAAGAAAGGGAAATAAGACAAGAAAAATGGCTTTGCTCACCTGCAAAACTTTTGAGTGCTTCCCTACAAGTCCTCGACCATGAAGTGTTGAGGCACCTTCCTGCTAAGAGCTCTTGCACTGCTGTCACAGTGTTCCACGGTCTCCACATCCAAACAGTGACTGTGGGACACTTGCCTGTGACAAAAATGTCCACTGAGTCCCAAACATGATATTACTGCTGTGTAGCGAGGTGTTTGGTCTAAACTAAAAAAAAAAAAATGGAAAGGAGAAGGTGATAAAGGTTGGTTTTCAGTGTAATTTCTCTTTTTCTTCAAGAGAGAAATGGCAGAAGTACCCATGATGTCCATTTATATAGAAGTAATTCAAGAACTTTATACTGACTATCTTGCTTTTCTTCTTAAAGCTTTTGTAGATGATTTATGAAAAGTGTTATTTCTATTATTCAAGCATATGAAAAGAAGCAAATTAACTCATTGCATTATGTGGACAGTCAAAAGAAGAGTTAAATGGACCATACGACTTCCCCTTAAAACATTAATTTTCTTGTGTTGTCTTTGATTTCCTTCATAATAAAATGTTCACAATAGCCACTGGGTATTACTGTATGAAAGATAAATTAGATCATTCCTATTAGATGTAAATCCTTTTCTAGACTTGTCATCAGGACATGATTATTGTAAATTTCTCTATACATGTGAAATGTCTCTCCCTGAACACATTTCCTGTTGGAAAACAAGAGATTTTCTGAGTCTTTTCATTTAGATACTGTCAAGTTGATGGCTATGGAAATGCTTTTTAAATGAATGATTAAGGACTGTATCTAAAGTTTTGAAATTGGTTTTTCTCCCCTGAATAAGTTTAATTCTGCAGCATCAAGGAGACCTGCAGATGCTCAGCCCTTCTCGCAGCAAAGCCACACAACATTACATGGGCACAGCTCAGTGGGGGCAGCAGCTCAGTTTTATGACTCTCTGGATGTCTGTAACACCTGAAAACCACACTTAAATGGGTGGGCCTCTCTTTATGTGAGGAGTGAGGCATCACTCTGTGATTTCTGATGGGAGCTGGGCATCTGGGAGTCCTGCCCTGCCTGAGCTGTGGGGCAGGGCAGAACCTTCAACTCTGATCAACCCTTTCAAAAATAATAGCCATGAATGGCATGTTGGTGTAGATGATACAGATTTGGAAAGGAAAGAAGCACTTTCTGGGCTGGAACCTCTCTTAACTGCTAAAGTTTCTTGAAGGTGTTTTTTGGGTATTTTTCTCCTCTGATTTAACGTGAGGTTGGAATTTCTGATCCAGACTATGCATGCAAACATCCTAAGGCTTAGCAAATGAATCTAAATCATTAGCTCTTGTGAGAACCATACAGTAAACTGTCTGTGAGTCATGCATGGAGCATCTACACAGTTCAGTTGCAGAATTTCAGCCTTTCTGTTGTACATCAATTATTGACACTAGTTTTGAATAGTCAGAAACACGAGATGCTTAACAAGTGCTAGATAATAGCAAGAGGCCAGTACATTCCAGAGTGTTTGTGTACAATAATTACTATCCCCAAATGAAACTTTTTTAAACCAGTGTTTGAAAATCTTTTGGTCCAATTAGTCTAAAAATCATGCATCAACAGTAGAGAGTGAAACCTGACTACTTTTGAAGTACCTGACTAATTTTGAACTGATGGTGGCTTCAGTTAATTCCCTCATGGTCAGCATTGGTTCCAACTGAAGCTGGCCCATAACACCCTTACACACTGGAAATGGGATGTCACCTTCATGTGAAAAAAATGCTTTTAGGTACATGATTGACACGTGGTGGGTTTTATAATTTGCTCTCTCTGCCTCAGAACAATGAGAGCCAAGGCTTCTGCAGGAAATTGTGTCTCTGCCTCTGGTTCCCAAGACAGAGACACTGTCTAAGCATCACAAATTTGGCACTAGAGTAGTGGGTAGGCTAGCAGGACTCATCACTGGTTGCCATAGATTTTCCAGTTGATGATGATAAAGGTCTTTAAAATGTAATTCAGTTAAATATCACAAAGAACTTTTCCAGTAAGCTTCAGTTAACACAAGATTGTATTACCGGAAATATAAAGATTTATGCTTATATATTTCCACTTTTAATTCCTATTAAGGTTCCTGTGGATTAAAGATTCATGTGTAAGAAACATGGACAGCTAAGTATATCACTTTGTATAGCACACATAAAATTAAAGGCATTTTAAAAGTTACATTTTGCATGCTAACTGGCAAGATGGTGTATAAAACAAAAAGCTGTCATGTAATCTGAATTGTGTCTATATATCCTGTGTAGCAGCCAACAATGAATATTTATCTAAGCAAATATTTTCCAGCCTTTCATGCTACAGTTTGTGTTTGTTTCAGTCTGATTTGAATAAACAGAATGCTCTGCAATAACTGTAACTAATATCTTTAGGCACATAACATTTGAGATGGATCTGCAATTCAGTGCGGTAGTATTCAATTGCAGAAAAATTATTAGCATAAACCAGGAGGTAAATTACAGCTCTGATTTCACTGCTGCTGGATTGTACCTGTGAATTCTATATTGCTGAATGAAATTTAAGTTTCACTTTAATTTTTATGAAAAGGAAATAGATTATTGTTAAATTGAGCAGCACCATTATGTTTGTTTAACATCTACAATACATGGCATAATGGAGTCACAAGTGTTCAGGAGACAGAGAATAATAGTGAACCATATCACTTATAAAAGCACATGATAATAATGGTCATTAATGGTTAGAACTGTAGTATGCAGGATTTGAGGAGGGAGTTTTTCTTTGTATCATAAGTTAAGGGGAAAACCTACCAATTCTTATTTTATGAAAGGCTTTGTATTAGGCTCAGTTACCCCTACACATTAAATTCAACAACTGGCATTCAAATCCACCCCAGGAAATGCCCCCCAGGAGCTCTCCTGCTGCCATTGGGCATCTCCCACTTATCCCACGGGTCTTTTAATTGTGCCAGTGCAAATTGCACCATCCCAGACTGTGCCTATGGCTGGGAGTTTTTACAGCCTTGGTGGGATGACAGGGTTGGGGTTGCAGCCCAACAAGAAATTGTCCTTTCAGTGCTTTTGTGCTTTCTGTTCCACACAGATTTGACTTGGAATTAGTGTCTGTAACTAAAGGCACTGCTTTGGCTTAGGTAATTAACAGGCCTACAGAGCATAACACACAGCCTGTGTGCTGTTTGCTGACACAAATGTTCCAGTTCTTTTTTCCTTTCTGGGATTTTACTGAACCCTCTGCTTATAGCTTGCCATTAAAGTGAAACATTTTCCTTCCACTAAATCCACTTTCACTAAATCCCTGATACACTAAAAGTTTATCTCCATCCAGGATCACATGATGCTGTCTAGCCTACACACCACTTAGGAAATGCCAAACTTCTTATGATTAATCCCCTGACCCAGAAAGTCAGGTCCCATTGTGCTGCCTGCCTGTCCTGCATGGGGACTGTGAGCTCCTCAAGAGAAATCTGCTTTGCAGAACAGTGCACCTTCCTCCCATATGGAACTGAATACTTATTTACAAGAAAATACATTGAATGTTGCAGAGGTGTTTTTAAAAATTTTCCTACCTTCAGATATCTACAAGCAGGGCATTAATGAATGTTTTTAATGCATTAATGAATGTTTTTATTTACTTGGATATCTCATGGAAATTAGTCCATGAGTTAGACATGGAGGGTTGAAGAAAAAGTGTGATTTGGGCAGCAGTTTACAACTGATCCATGCCTAGACTCAGTTGTGTTCTACAATCATTCAATACCCAAAGCTGAACCTGATGCAAGACCTGGTAGTGAAAATAAATGTATTTCAAGCAGAGTTGACAAAACTCCCTATAAGCACAATTCCTGCTTTGTTTATAATAAACTATGAAAATTTAGAGGTATATTTTTGTGTTAGCTTCAGATTAATTTCTTTTTTCTCTGTGCACAGAGTGAAAAATGAACAGGGGATGTTTAGGAGCATATTTATTAGCATGTTCCATCATTTTTCTGTGTGTTTGTGTTTATGTATCATGCAGATGAGATGGATGGATGTAAGTAGTCCCACTAAATTCAGCATACCAGGAAGGGATGGAGTGCTAGAAGCAGCTTCTGAGATTTTCTGAGCAATGTTCCATTATTAACTCAGAGACAATCTTTTCTTGACTATAGATATGCACAGGAAAGACATTGCAAACAGAACCCTTGACATGGAGATTAATTTTCAAAATGTGCTATAACCAGTTCTCTCCTCTTTGTGAAAATGGTTGTGGTTAGAGCAGAACACAGTGGCAGGTGGACAAAAGAGGGGTGGTTGGAGAAAACAAATGAAATTTGTCTGGAAAAGAGGTCCCAGCCTGTGGTGATGTAAATGATCTGCTCATCTCCAGATTCCCTGATTTCCATCCATACATTACCCCAAAGATAATTTGGGGTTTGCTAAAGCTCAAGTTATCCTTGTCCTTAGAGTGGGGGTCAGAATCTAGAGATCCTCAGAACTTTTCCTCACCTTATTTTGTCTTTGTTTGGACATATTTCAGCATCATCAGATTGACGTGTCTGTAACATTGTGATGGATTTTTAACCTTATATTGAGATATTTTATATATGGGAATGGAGCTCACAAGAAAGACAGAGATAATGTTTTTACAAGAGCATGGAGTGAGAGGACAAGGGGGAGTGGATTCAAACTGGGAGAGGTTCAGATTTGGGGTTAGGAGCCCGGGCACAGGGTGCCCAGAGAAGCTGTGGCTGCCCCATCCCTGGCAGTGTTCAAGGCCAGGCTGGATGGAGCTTGGAGCAACCTGGGCTAATGAAAGGTGTCCCTGTCCATGGCAGGGGAGTTAAAACTTGATGGTCCTCAAGGTGCTCTTCAAACCAGGCCATCCTATTACTATTTATAGTATATACTTTATAATTTTTGCTGTTGACTAATGGCATCTACTGAACGAGCATCTACTCTTTGTTTGTTTAAATTGCTTTTAGTAGAAATGAAACCAGATGAACATAGTCCTGACTTTTGTTTATGTACATTGTTCCTCATCAGAAGCTGCCAGGATAAATGTGAGGACAAGTGATAACAAAGCAATTACAGAAAATGGTAGAGAAAACTTCAGATCCTGAGGTATTTGTTGTTGGATAGATGGCAGTGGTTATTCCAAGCGAGTTAAAAAGTCTGGTGCATTCTGAGAATGAAGCATCTTTATCTGTGAATCCCAAACATCCTGAATATGCTCAGAGTTAAATTTTCCCAACTCTACAATAGATCCCATCAGTGTTTTTCCATCCTTGTTGTAACTCCTGGTCCTCTTTAGACAGTAGGAGTCATATGCAAGTGCCATATGTCTACATAAGTCAAATGCCTCCCACCAGCAGTTCTTCCATGTGTTGAGGTTGATTTATATTCATAAAAAACATTCAAGAAATGATTCAGAAATTGTAATTACTTGGTAATGTCAGGAATTGATTAATTAAATGCTCCAGTGTTTACTCTGCATTTTTAAGGCTGCTAACATTTCTGGGCATTTTCTTGCAGCATCAGAGTGTTTGCTGGGTGAAGTTTATTAATGTAAATTGGATTTGACATAAACAAGACTACAGCTAATTATTTCATGTAAATATACACACTGTGTAGCAGCAAACTTATAAAATCTGCACATCTTCCTACTATGTTTTTTTTAAACTCTGGATGTCTGTTTTAGCTAAATAGCAAATTGTCTGTTTTAGCTAAATAGCAAATTTCTGTTACCTTAAATGATACTGTCACCTTTTCCTTCATGGAATTGCTGGGCTGAAAACATTTGTGTCTCTCTGACACCTTCTTAACTTACACATGGTCATCAATAACTTCCAGCAACCAGGAACTCTTACATGTACCAATCTCTGTTCATTTTTTATTTCCCTGCAAGAGAGATTTTATACTCAGTGAGGACCAGAACTTTCCATAAGCTGCAGCAAATGGGAGAGCAGCCCCAAACCTGCCCAGGAGACACAGCCAGGGTGCTCTGACACAATCTGCTTGTCCATATTCTTTCCTCTTCCTGGCCAAAAGACAATTTTTCCCATTTCCTGCTGAAATCTTTGGCTGGTCCAGTGGTCTTGTTGACATTTTTAGTAGGTTAGAAGTTCAAAGGGTTCTTGGTGGTTTTTTTCCTCTGGGACAAGCACTGATGAGTGCAGTCCATACTCTGCACCATCACCTGCATCTGCTGCAGTTCCTGCTCTGTGGCTCAGGGTCAGGCCCTACCCAGCCTCTAGAACCTCGGGATAGGAGGGTATCCATGGAGATTTGGCCTTTATGGAGACAGCTTTGGCTCCACATCCAAATTAAGGGCATCCTCGTGTTGATGCTGTAGGGATGTATTGCTCAATCACTCTGCTCATGGGTGTTAAAAGCTCCACAACTTAGAGGATGTCAATGCAAACTTTCCCACTGTTATATCATCCTTTTCTATTTCAAGATGACTCTAGTAAATTTCAGGTAATGCTTTGTATTTGTTTTTACTGATTTATACTTTCAGGGGAAGAAAATCAGCCAAAAGCAGCATTGATTTGCCTGCTGGACAAAACGTCGAGTTTCCTTCTCTTCAGTGGAAGAGATTTGCTCAATATTTAGCAGAAAGAGCTAAATGGAATGATTTGCTCAATATTTAGCAGAATAACATAATTTACATAGCTTGCTATTTGCATAGGAAAAGTATTAATTTGTTTTCAACTACCCAAAAGAGCTGCAGATCTGAACAGCATTCCTCTGAGAAATATCCCTGCATCCCTGTCCTCAGGGTGCAGAATCTGTCTATCAGCCAATGAGCTTGTGCTGTTTCAGGTTTTATTAAACTCTGCTGTGTCTGTGGATGGTGCTGGTTAATAGGGTGCAAAGTGGAAGCCAAGCAGCAGCAGAGGGAAAACCCAGCTGATTGTTTATGAAAACAACTGGCTCCAGATGAATTGGCAAATCAGTTTTAATCACTGCAGCTGAGATGTAATATGAACTGTTCACTGAAGCTTAAGTGATTTTGAACAATTAAGAAATTTGCTCAATATATTTATTAAAATAATCATTACTGCTTTTTCCATAATGGTGTAATGTGCACAAGGGCTCTTGCCAGCCTCCTGCTCCATTGCAGAGGCTCTCAATGTACATTTTCATGCCAGTTATTAATAAACCTGACAATTAAAATATTGACAATTAAATCAGCAATAATGGCAGTTTTAAAAAAATATTATTTTCTCCACATGGTTTAGCTTTCATTGTTGTTTAGGAACAAAAGTGAGTAGTAAGCCAGGTGTGGTATTGAAAGGAGTGAAAAATTACTAATCCTAAAGGGTTTTATGTTTTTTATACCTGATTTCTTTTTAGTGTGCAGCAGAAAGCTCTCCCAATTCTCATTGCTATTGCTTTTGGATATGAAAAACATTGTCTAGACAAGAACACATATATATATATAAATATATGTGTGTGTCCTCTTAGGCTGCTGGAAAAACGTCTATTTTCTCTCAAGGGTTTATGCAGCAGGATGAAAACAAAAATAAATATTTTACAAAAGTTATAATATTCACTGAAGTCACTCTCCCTAGATTTAGAGCTTTACCCCAGGGCACTGTTCCAAGATCCTTCAAAAATTACTCATGTAATTCCACACTCAGTGTAACAGCTTAGATGTCCCCCTTTTTGCTCTGCTAATTTGCTCTGCTAACATAATTTCCTAATTGCAACAGTCTGCTGTTTAGCTGCAGACAGCTTTGTTGTTGTTTGATTTCTAGTAACCTTTCCCTGTGAAATTGTGACTTCCTGAACTGCAGCAGATGATTGTGGGCTCTCCACGGAGCTCCCTGTCTCCAGGCTCTTGGAGGAACTCGTCTGTGCCCTTATCCCGTTGTTCACTCGGTTTTCTCTGCTCCCCAGTGACCAACATTTTCCTCTGTGGAGCCCAGGAGCCTGAATCTGTGCTGAATCCTGCCTGCTTCCAAATCCAAATATTGGGGGAATCAAGGGGAAGTGTTGTGGAAGAGTCGGCTAGGGCTGTGTGCACAGAGTTTGCTCCAGCCGAGCCAGGAGTGCAATTAGATGTGCCAGGGGAAAATGGAAAGCTTTGGGCTGTGCAGGCCTGGATATGATGTTTACCTCCCAGCCCTGCTTCAAAACCGGTCTGCAGGAACATGAGTGCCAGCCTAGTCTCTGTCCCAGTTCCCTGTTTTCTGCACAGCTCAGGCATCTCAGTGCCCGAGGAGCTTGATCAGGACAGGAGAGCACTGGCAGGGGTGCCTGGCTGAGGTGTGTGGGTTTGGGGCAGCTGAGCTGGGGTGTCCATGCTGCAGGAGGGGCCAATGTCACAAGAAAAGCAACACTCCATTTTCAGAAGACTTCAAACCTGTTTTTATTACAGCATGCATGCTTTTTATACATTCTTACAAAACACGTAAGTTTACACTTCACTCATTGGCCATGAGAGACAATCAAAGTGCTTATAGACATTTGCAGGTTTCTCTTATTTATCCTCCTTCCCTTCTTGGTTTCTACATCAATGACCTTGCTAGAAAATTCTTTCAGGGGTAAATATGGATCCTCTTATCAAACTTTTCTCTATCTCACAGAAGTTGCTGTAAAACCTTTTCCACAGGCCGGTCCCACCCATGGCCCAGCTGCCCAGGGCAGCCAGGCAAGCTCCTGAGTGGCCCTATTGAATTAAGTACGTAATCAAGTGATTTGCTGGTATCCTTAATCCTTTTCACATCTCACTAAGCTCATTAAACTCTCTTTGATACCAAGCTGTGCAAGTTCCTTAGGAGAGGCAGGGACTGTGTACTGTTCCTTTGGCTTGAATTTATCACCTCCAGCTTCCAGCCAGGGACTCCTGTGCTGGGAGCCTAAGGTTGCTTGAAGGGTTTGCTCTGCAACAATGGATGGGAAAATGTTCTGTGTGCTGGATAATTTTTGATACCCTGCCCAGCACAACAACAGGGATATGCCAGAACAAATACCCAAGTAACCAACCAAAATACCGAGCAGTGGATCCCGGGCCTCAGTGGAGGCACTTCATTTCCTTTCTCTTCTCTGTTTTTTCCTGACAGCCATCCAGCTAACAAAGAAAAGAAAAACAAAACTCTAAAAAACTAGCAAAACAATTAAGCATTGCAAAGTGAGATATTTAGTACTGTCAAAACCCCCATTTTTAGGTGTGTTTCTAGGCTTGTGCTTCAACTCAAATCAGCAATAATCTGGGTAAAGCACTTCTCTAATGCTCTCTAAATTAGATGAGCTCTATGTGACATTTGCATGCCATCTCTTCCTGTATGCCAGAATACATGCAGCTGTTAGAAAGGTTTTCTACTGCATTTAAACATATACAGAAGGTTTTGTCCTTAAAACAGTGCCATCACAGGAGGATAGAGGGAGAAGTTAATTTCTCATGGCTGCAAGGTAACTACATTAGAAGAAAACGGACATGTTTCGCTCATTATTCTGAAAGGGATTTTAATTTTTTGTTTGTTTGTTTAAATTTTGAACTTCTCAGTAATCCTGGAAGTTGTGAGGAATGGCTGGAGGTAGGAGGGGGACTCCAGGCAGAGCCAGTGCAGGCTGCTGAGCTCTAGTCCAGGTGTGGACAGCAGCATGGATGGCACTTCCACCATCAGCACAATTGCTATGAAACAGCATCAAATGTACATAAATACTTGAATATGGAGTCTACGACTTCAGATTAAAAATGCTGTGTCATTTCAGAGATATTGGCTTGGTCTTACAGAGCTTTACCCCCTCCTGCTCTGCAGTGTCCATTGTTCTAGGGGGAGCAGGAAGAATTGTGACCCCCTTCTGAAACCCTGGGGCAGCTGTGCTTTTACAGCCTCTCTCTCATTTGATTGCTCTGTCTCATTAGTATCTATTATGAGTGACATCATGATTTTTATATAGTTTACATCAGAGAATGAGGCTCCACATAATCTTTCACCCTCCAGTTTTCTGTGCTACTCAGAGCCTGCATGGCACAAGCATTCACAGGACAGGGCTCCAAGAAAGCCACCAAATACTTGTATTTCCCCTCTAGGTGTGATCTATTGGGCACTCTGAAGTGCTTTAATGAACTGCATACATCATCTTGTTGAACATAAAGTCAGAGAATCATTTAGGTTGGAAAAGACCTTTAAGGTCATTGAGTCCAACCATAAACCAGTGTGATTACTTTGGGGTTTTTACTCACATTTTCTGCTGTCACTGAATGTGCCAAGCTATTCTAAATCACAAAGTTGCTCTAAATCTCAAGTGACTGTTTGCTATTTGCTTCCCACTGACAAAATAACACTGGGTCCTGATCCAGGGATGGCAGAATTTATCTTATTGGGACAGTTGATAAGAGAAGAGAGCAGAAACCTGGGCTTAGGGAGAGAGGCCTTGTCTGGAGCAGATGGCTGGCTGCAGCCACAGCTGGCACACGAATGTGCCAGGAGAAAGGAGGTGCTGCTAACCACCATCAAACCATGGCTGACTGTTTTACATCACTTCTGCACACTGACAAGATTACATACTCCCAGGTTGCTGGCTTTTAAAGACAAACAGAATAATATTTCTGATCTGTCACAGGAAACCCTTAGCATTAAGTCAGCAGCCATATAGGATAAACACAGGCTTTTCTTTTCCCCATTGTCCTTATTTCCAGAAAACGGTTTTAAGAAAATTGCTTCAGACTGAGGGTTTTATATTATCGTGGTAGAATTGATGCAGAATAAAACTGCTGATCCCATCTTTGCCTGTAGGGCAAAGTGCACTGATGAATAAATCAGGAATATTGTTTAATATTACATTAAAAAGATGTAAAGGTATTAATACTAATTTATGCCAGATTCATTGTAGTAAAAAATATAAACTAAAATAGGCAACTTGTTTTAAAGAACTAGGTACTGCAACTAATCATCATTAGATATTTGTACAGTATATATTTGGTGAACTCTAATATATGTGTATTGCAGAATTTATTAGAATAAGCTTAGAAGAAGCTTCCTGTTTAATTGCCACTGAAGCTCATGGTGTTTCTCAGGATTTCCATTATTTAAGAAACAGCTACGTAATGCTTCTATTTACAGCAGTTTGAATGAAATTTAAACTTGGGGCAATC
Organism: Melospiza georgiana; assembly: GCF_028018845.1. NCBI lineage: Eukaryota > Metazoa > Chordata > Aves > Passeriformes > Passerellidae > Melospiza > Melospiza georgiana. The sequence continues at coordinate 33,897,559 of NC_080436.1, read as the reverse complement.
ACAAAGTTTAATGGAAAGTTTTGCAGCACCCAAAGCTTTTCAAGCCATGCAGTTTGAGCAGGATATGGCTGAAAAGCTTTTGCAGAGGCTCCTTGGGAGCTGAGTCCTACTCTTGCTTACCGTGGACAGAAACATGGAATCACTTGGAACAATTCCAGTCCTGAAAAATAAAAATGTACATTTATATATAAATTATGATCATTAAAATCAGCTAACATTTATCTTCACCTTGAGGAGACACAATGATGTACAGTCTCTGTAGTGGCTGTCTCATAGTCCTGCTCATGAAGACAAATGGCTCAAAAGAACAAACCACTTTGCAACAAAATCCATATTTGTACACAAAAGAAATAATAACAGTGAAGAGACAACTTCTAATACAAACAGGAACCTCACAAAGTGATTCTGTGATGAGTCCAAAGGTAAAACAGTGGAGCTATAAAAATGGAGCTTTTGTCTCCAGAAAGTGGAGATGGATTCTTTACTCCAATACTTGCAATTTCCTGCAGTATGAGGTTTAAGAAATATTTTTGCTGTGCTGAGATATTTCAGGACAGTTATATTATTACTGATAGACTTTCAGAATAATAGTAATGTGACTGTGTTGGTACTGCTGTCATCCAAATGTATCATATTATATCATGTTATTCTGTGGGCTCATTCTGAAATATTTGATATAAATAACACTGATGTTGCCTTCCTCCTGGAAATGAGGTGGTGTATTTCTATTACTGACAGATTTCTCTGCTGAGAATAAACATCATCTCTTTGCATTGCGTTAAAGAATAGGCTTCAATAGGAAAAAATCCAAATTTTTCATCTGGTCAAGATTATTTATCAGAAGTTCTGTCTAGACACAAGTACAGGAGCTTTCATAGAGATGATATTTCAAGTTATTGCATCTGCAAAAGTTGGACTGGAAAATAATATAGGGGCTGAGTTATAGCTTCATTTTCAAATAGGGTACATTCTATAGCATTTTTCATACTTTCCATAAAATAAATATTTGAGTCAAATATTCAGTTCACTTTGATTAATATCTAAAGTAAACAAAATGTGCACCAAAACCAATGATTGCACTGCTGGGCAGTTATTTTTCAGTCTGGATCCAGGGAATATTATTCTGGGCTTGGAATATGGATATGAATTTATATGTACACTAATTTATTTGTGCTGCTTGTGTATCCTTAGTGCCTCTTGTCTTCCCCTCAAATAATCTCTGAAGTGTGCATTAGGCTACTGCCCTGTTCATGTAATATGAATCCAAATGTGAATTTAACCTAGATTTTTACATCACTGGGATTTCTATGTATTTGGGATAACTTTGGGAGCAAAATCAAAGTGCACTCCACAAACTGATTCTGACTGCTTTTTACTCAAGGTTTTACAAATACTTTGAACATTGAAAAACTAATATTGTAATAATTTTTCCTTTAGGAATACATGGACTCCAACAAATACATAGAGCATTTAGTGACTCAGCTGGAAGAACAACGCTGGAATTTATGGAGGCAAGTACTGTGCCACACATGGTTATTTATGTTGCTATTTTGGAAATGATACTGCAATCCACAGTTTCCATTTTTGAGTTCAGATGAATGATTGGCTATTCAGTTTCTCCATTTTTTAATTCTTTGCAGAATACCAAATCTTAGCTCATGAAATAAGCAGGGCAGCACACACGAGTGGAATCCTGCCTTTGTTAATCAGGGCAGTTTCACACATGTACAAGTTTACTCATGTTACAGTCTCTAGGCAGTGGATGCTAACTCTCCTTCAGATCCTTTCAACTGGACTGAATTTCAGAAATTGTCTTATATCCTTGAATATAAGTGTTTTCATTGAATGGCACACAAAATCTAGCCAAAATACCACCATAGCAGCATGACCAATTGAGAGTTTGGAAATTAAAATAAAGACAGGGTTACAATTTTGCAGTGCTCTTGATAGTCTGGATTTTCTACATCTTCTCTGTTCATGCTGCCCAGACTTCACCCTGGTTTAAGCAGAGTAGAGATTCCACATGCTGGTGGGCGTTTCTATGCTGTCTACAGCAAATTTGGTAACTGCTCAAATCCTATCTAACACAACATTTCATACAAAGGAAATGGGATAATAGCAGTGATAAAATTCCTTCAACATTCACAGCAATTTTTTTAATGCAATATTTAACTTTTTTTTTTCTGAAGACATATGAACAATGACAGTCTTTTAAAACACAGTCAAATATAAAAGTATCTTCAGGGAATAATTTAATGTTCATAGACTGAAACCTATTTCACCTTAGTTCCGATAGAGTGAGAAATAATGATCTGTCTGATTTTTCAGGTGAATGCCTCTCATGTACAAAAAAAGAGCGACTTTGCACATGCCAGTATTAGTTCTGCACCTCACAAACTTATCTATACAATATAAAGTAGTATCCCAGCATTTACAGCTTGCAGCATTATGATATTGACTCTTACTTATAGGCAAACTCTTAAAGTTTGTGCCTAATTCCCCCTTTTCTTAAAAAGTAGCCAAATATAATTGGCACAAAAAGGTGAAATTTTCATTTAACATTACAGAGTTAAGGAGACTAACTTTGTAAGAATGAAGGTGATAACATTATATGCAGATGACACTACTGTGATTAAATATAAATGAATTATAAAAATTTAAAATATTTAAAGGTCTTTGAAGAGTAGCAGGGGTAGTATCTTTATTATAAACAGACATACAGATGCATTCTGAAAATTCAGTGGTTTTAAAAAACCAAAACCATTACTTTATTTTAACATTATTTATTTTTATTATTATTTTTATGGTGTGTTGGCATAAAAAGTTAAGACTGGTAATGAGCACTACAAGAAAAACCCTTCTGGTTCAGCCAGTCCTCTTTGAACACTTTATTCCTCCCTTTGAAATCTCTGAGAAGTTCCATGGTGAGGATTATGCTAATAGCTGGCACTGCACAGGGGCAGTGCTGGGCTGTCCACAGGCAGACAGATGTCCCAATAAATCAGCAGAGCCCTCTCCTCAGCCTTCATTATGCTGCTGATTTGTGGTGCATGCTCTGAGCCCGGTGGGTCAGCGGGCGCTGAACCTGACATTGAGCGATAACCCCGCGGTGTCAGGGCGAGCCCATAAACCTGACACTCACAGATCCTGCCCCTTTGGCTCCCCCAGCCTCACCCACGGCCAGCACAGATTTATAGTGCCCAGGCTGAGGCACAGGAGGCTAAACCTAAACCTGACACTCACAGATCCTGCCCCTTTGGCTCCCCCAGCCTCACCCACGGCCAGCACAGATTTATAGTGCCCAGGCTGAGGCACAGGAGGCCAAACCCGCTGCCATGGCGTGCATATCAATTTTACATTTCCTTTACATCTCCACACGTACAATGGGACCCTAAAAGACATGTGGGGGCCAAAGTTTCTTTTCAGTTTAGAGGACAAACTGTTTACACATAGCATTAGCATCTGCTGTGGAACATTTATTGCTGTAATTGCTGTCCCAGGAGGACTGGCAATGGTTAGGTCACGTTTTATGGCTTTCCACTAAAGCAGACCTCTAACCCAGCTTCAGATTCCTTGTTCTTAAAACTTGACAATACCTCAGTAGTTTGTGAAGATGCAGATTTTATTAACACAGCTTTTCTTATACTGAACATTTCACAGCAGTTATTTTCACATTACTGATAGCATATTTGACTTGTCAGTTGTTCCTCTATTTCTCAGGTTGGAGCTCAACACATTTACCCAATGTGAGACAAATTTGTTAATTTGATCTCCATCAATGTAAATCACCAACATTTACCATTGGAGGTGATGCACAGTAGTGGTTCTGCATGTCCATGTATCAGTTTAAAAAAAAAGTAAATATTATTTTGGATTTCTCTGCCCTATCCTGTCTGTAAATGGCTTTAAACAGGATGGAATTGGGACAGGTGAGTAGAATCCCCTTGCAATGTTGTTTGTTACCTAGTCATTTAATGCTTAAGTTCAGCTGATGTGTAATTTTTATGGCAGAATCACATGGACAATCAACATGAGAAGCAAAAATTTGCTCCCACACTCTTTGCTAATTGATTTGATGGTAAATCATAATTTTTAAATCTTGACACACAGATCAGTAGCAGCAATTACTGATCCTCTTAACAGAGGAAAGAGGTCATAATTCAGCATAGATGCTTGCCTGAATAAGCAAAGGTCAGATCCTGGTCTTGAGACTTTTAAAGGGAATTTTATGAGTAGTGCTACTGGAACTGGGACCAACACTTCAGTCTGCCCTGGTGAAAGCCTGAGGAGATGCTGCAGCTCAGACATGACTAATATGTAATAAGTTAATGAAGGTCAAACAGCACTTCCCCAATTTACTACAGAAATGTAAAACACAGAGGGGAGGGACCAGAACTGCACATGAGGATTGCATTGCATTTCTCCTATGCTGTATATTCAAAACAGAGTTTGTTAAATAGATCTGCTCTGCTTTCCTCACCAGCATTAGCATGCTTCTGTGTTCCTGGTTTTAATGCCTATATACTAAAGAGGTGCCAAGTATTAAACAGGTTGCCTTTGCTGTAATCATGAACTTCCATTGCGAAGCCTTAATTGCTAACAAGCAAAATAGCTCAGTGAGAATTCTTAATGGTGAGCACAGATTAAAATAACAACTGTGATTAGCTTTAAACTGCTTGACTAGAAAAAGACTAATCTTAGGGGAATAAATTGCATGGCACACAAAGGAAAAACCCTGTGTATGATATTACAGTAATGAAGGCTGAGAAAAAAATCAAGTGCTACCCCAACTAAATAAGGTCATGCTCTGCACAAGCATCTTTTTCTTGCCTGGGTTTAGTAACTTGGCCTGAGGGGAGTGAAGGTGTAAGCAGCCAGGTCTTGGGGCCAAACCCCCATTTTAACCCATTCTGGAAGTTCTCATAACAAACATTGCTTCTGGTCTATGATGCTAATGTGAGTTAGAGACTGTATTTGGAATGAATAATCTTCCAAAATTGTTGCTGCAGTCTATGATTAGAGGTTGGTGTGGTGTGGTGAGGTGTGGTAAGAGCATGAAGCTTCCTTCTACTTTGCTTCTTGATCCACCTGTCTGGCCATACCATCTTGGCAACACACAAAGCCAGGAAAAAGGTGTTTAGTGCTATTAGCCTCTAAAGCCTGTCTCTTGTCTCTTCATCAGTCTTTGGTTTTGCTGGGGTGGTATTTTCTTGGGGTTTTTTTTCACTGCATCTCTACAGTACTGCTAGATGCATATGATAAACTTGTACAACCCATGCAAACACTGATTCCTTTTAGTTTCCTTAGCATTTGAATGAGGTAGAGTAGAACTGAGTTTGGCAATTAGGAGTCATTCAGTCACCAGGTACTAATTCAGATTCTTCCAACTAACATTGTAACATACTTATCTCTCCAAAGCTGAGGTTTCTAATTTGTGACCTTATGTGTGAAAAAAACAAAAATGTAGATAAAAACCACATAAAGCTACAAAGTGGAGCTCACAGTACTCCTTCAGACGAGCATTAAATTGTTTAAATATGTACATGAGAATACCAATTAAAAATGTATTTTATTTTTGGCCAAAAGTGCTTTTCTTTAGCTGAGTATAAATGTGGATGGTTCAGTGAGCGGTGCAGATGTGGTTACAGGCCACAAAAAACACTGCCATCCTATTATCTGTGAATGAGAACCCCTTGCTTCCTCTGGCACCCCAGTACCATGCCCATGTCACACCACAGCTATAAAAGATACTTCAGGACCAGATTGGTTGAGAGCAATCTGAATAGTGAATATAGAGATAAGCAAGATTTTTACTATTTGCCTTTTAGATTGTATTTTTAATAGGGTCATAGGAAAGTAAGAGAGGATTGTTTAAAGATTACAAATGAACCTGATGGACTGTGTAAACCCCCTATAAATACTAAACGTGTAAGCATAGGAAAAGGCTGAATAGCTGCTAGAACTTTTGTTGCAGTTGCAGTGGAATCAGTGCTTATGTGAGGTAAATCAAGAATTACCACTGTCTTTCAAACAAATATAAATGCTTCACAGAAGTTTATACCTGCTCAGATTTTTTATTAGTTCCACTAATTATTCATGTAAAATAATTGTTCTCATCTGATTAAAGTTGATAGCAATTTTATGTGCAGCTCTTTACCAGATCAATAAATAAATCTCTTTCAGCAATGATCCACTTTAACTCCAACAGGGCACATTTTTGTGATGTATTTACTAAGCTGACTTAAAATTAAACTCAACTTGATGTGCCCTGGTAATGAGAAATATGATTGGCATTATATATTCATAAAAGTATTAATTTTAAAGAACATGACTCTCAGCCTGTTTCCTCTAATTGGAAAAAACTCCCATTAACACTGCTCATCAGTGCTGCCTAAGTCAGGAGTGAAGTGTCAAGCCTCAGCATTGAAGTCATTACATAAAGGACTGAGAACCATCTGAACAGAAAATAATCTTGATACAAGCAAATATCTCTGTATCTGTGCTAAACTACCCAGATTTCAGAACTGCAAGCAAAAGATGAAAAAGTGGTCCATAAAAAGTAACTTCATATGGCCGTGTTTATGAAATTAAATAAATTAACCAATGCTAAATTATAAAATGTTAATAACATTCTGTAATTAATTAGGGATTGGAGTAGTTTTGCACAGATGTATACTTGTCATAATAGTGAGACTGCCAGAACCATGAATTGATTTTGTTTCTCTTAAATTATAAACTAGAAGGCCTTGAGCAAAATATATTCTTTAGATATATTTGGTTGAATAAGGATCACAAATGTTCCCTACCAAGTTGAAAGGAAAAAAAACTCCAGCAGGGAAGTATGTGGAAGGTCTATTTGGCATATGGATGTTTGTTAAAAGCAAAATGCATGAACAGCCCAGACTAAATTAGCTCCTCATTTGTATGCTGGGAAATGAAATGTATAATCCTGGCATGGTTCTGCATTTGTTTAAGATTTTTCCTAAGAACAAACTCTTTTGTGTATGCAGATATACATATTACTGTAGTGGCTATTTAGGGTTAGGGGGAAAAAAACCTTCTTTGAAGTGGTTTTGTGTGACGCTGAGTGCGAGTGGCAGGGCTCTGTCTGTCCCCTGCAGGGCAGCCTGGCCCAGGTAGCAGCGCTGGGCGCTGCACAACTGCTGCATCCCTGCATGGGGGAGCAGCACGGACCAGCCCAGCCCTGCAGGGAAAGCTCAGGGCAGCTGCTCCTGGGAGCAGCACCTGTCGGCGTCTCTGGCTTGTCAGAGTGACCCTGAGAAAAGTTGGAAAGTCTCTTTTCTCAGCCTGAGAGCTTGAAGAAAGAGTCAGGGCTCTTCATTTCTCGGTCTCAAGGTTGTTTATTGTTTCTTATCTATAAAATTCTTTCTCCTGTCCTGCCAAGGTCCATCCAGCAGGACAGTTCCAGGCACTCTGCCTGCCTCCAGGACAGTGTTATATCTTTATACTAAAAACTACATGTACAATATTTACAATTACTTTCCAATACCTATCACCTATGTCAGACAGTGAGCTTCTACCCTAAACCAATCTGTAAGTGCCAACATCACAGCAGAAGATGAAGGCCAAGAAGAAGAAGAAGAAAGGCTGGACACGCCCAGCTCCCTCCATCTTGCCTCGTGAACCCCAATTCCAGAAACCCCAAAATCTACTTTTTCACCCCGTGATAACTTCACTATTATTCTACCTAAAATGTTGTGGCTTGGTGATCTTCATACAACGTTGGTGATTTGCTCCACGGGTCATAATCAAACCCACAGGTGTTCTGGGCTCTGTGCCAGGGTCTCTGAGCCCCCTGGCAGGGTCCTGGCAATCCTGGACTGCTGGAGAGATGTTCTAGGTTCCCACAAGCACCCAGAGGGAAAACCCAGATCACACCCACACAAGGATCCAAAGAAAGGAATACACAGTTATTGGGTGTTGGTGCTCTGAGATTACCTCCTTCTTCTTTAGAAATCAAACTCTTCCAAAAGGAAACTGACCCCAGTCTCATTTTATTATTTGCTGCTGAATTTACTCTTCCACTAATGTCTGCACACAGCCATGGTTAGTCAAATTGAATCATATTTCACTCTTCAGATAATCCCAATTAGGTTATTGGCTTTATTCACAGAGCAAAGAATAATTTCAATGAGTAATAGTGGCATTTCCCTGAAGTCTTCTCTAAGACTGAACAACTTTACACAGATCCCTGGCTCCTATTTGGCAGGGAAAACCTATAGATTCACGTCAAGGCAACAACTGAGAATTCAAGTCCTTATAAAACCAGGATGTCAAAATGCATTATAGAAATGAGTACTGCACAGTCACAGGCTATGAGACAGGGTTTTAGATGGCATGGTGGGTTTAAGAAAGAAAAGGAAAACTCATTAATTTGCTATTTTTAAATGAATGGTACCTTACTGATCTGTTTCACTGATGAACTCTACAAATAGGGCACTGCTGATGGCAGATGTAGAAAAGGTCAAGGAGAAATTGTTTATGAAGTTATGCAAGTCAGATTAGCACCTTTCCTTGTGAAAGAGAAGTTAAATAACCAAGTTTCGCATTTCTATTTCATTCTTTAATGCTCAACCTTTTTTTCCCCCTAAATTATATTAAAGCAAGAGTTTAAGACCCCAAGTGAGAACAGGGCCTCATTGTTCCACACAAAGTGTGAAATGGTTTTCATCTCCTCAGCCCCAAGGATGCAACAAGAAATAATATCATTCCCTTTTAACAAAGAAAGGTAATGGAATTTGTATAAGAGATCCATGTGTGAGCCAGAGTTTTGCTGTGCTCAGTCACAGCACTGTGCACTGTCAGCCTGGTCAGTCTGAGGGATGAAGTTCCCACATCCCTGCTTGAATCTTTAAAACTCTATGGCCTAAAACACACTTGGTGGCAGCCTTATCTCATGCTGTGCGATGGGAAAGGGTTTTCTTGCGTTCATACCATGATGAGGCGAGGAAGAGGTGACCTTTCTTTGGATGTCTCCTCTCCAGCTCCTGTCCTTGGCCCTTGCCACTCCACACTGTAAATTATGTCCCCCGTCAGGGGATGGGCAGGAGCAAGGAGGGCAGAAGAGAAGGGCTCTGTCTTGTTCTCTTCAGACAGCTCATTTTAAAGTACATGGATGTCCTGTGCCGATGAAACCATTGGGTTTTTCACATAGAGAAAACTGTGGATGTAGACCCTGTGTCATGGTTGGGCCTGTTACAAGATAAATATGCCTTAAATTGAAAGTAGAACACCTGTGCAGCCAAAATACTGCTGTGACACCACTTATTCCTGCTATTTAATTGTGTGCTGATCCATCACTGTCATCTTCCTGCTTTTTTCCATGGCAGTCAGCAGCTCTGTCCAGGCTTTGTGTGACACTGGCACTTGAAGATCCAGTTTCCCTGAATTCTGTAGGACTTGGCTGATTTCCAGTTCCCACATGCTGCAGGAGATTCAGGGTGCATTTTCTATCAATTCTGCCTGCTGTACAAAGTCCTTTTTATATTAACAAATTATATTTTTCATTGCCTAATTTGTTAATAAAAGGGCATAATTGTGCCTATAGCAATCCAGATTCTGGGATATCACCCATTCACACTTTTTTTTTTAATCAAGAGTACATTCCAACATATTCTGCTGTAGGGAAAATATAATGCATTTATAGCGTAAACCTGTATAAACATTATTGTAATAGGTTCCACTGGGGACAAGGTTTCAAATATAAAGAAGCATTCATCACATATTAAATACATGAACACAGTTTTTTCTTACTTAAATCTGCATAGCTCACAATTTGCAAACTCTTGCTTATGTAGATACTCCCCTGAGATTTTCAAAATTTAATAAAAGCTTGCAAAATGCAGGACTCTTAGTTTTATTACCACCTGATTAGCTAAGCAGAATTCAGAAAGTATAACTCAAATAAGCAAAAAAAATAAAAACCCCACACTGAGTTCCACCAAATGCTTTGCAGTAAGGAGATGCCAGCTTTTGCAGGTTATTCAGTTTGCTGTCATTTATGTAGCATCTTTAAGGATGGCACAGGGAGTAGCTGATCTGCTTCTATACCCTGCCAGAATCAGCACATGCCCCCACTGCCCTGTACTGAGGAAACTTGATACTACCTTACAAATTCTTCCCAGTTCTTAATAGTGCTGTAATAAATCCATTATTGTTCTTCATTCAGTAGATTCTTAGTCCTCTGCCAGGCAAGCCAAAAGCCTCTGAAGCCCTTTTGAAAGTTACAAGTATGTATGTTGTGGCTCCTACTCCCTGTATTTTTATGATCTTCCATTCCTCATGGTTGGGAGACTTCAAATGCCAAGGAAGTATCTAACTTCCGGAAGAGCCCTGGGAGAAATTGGTCCAAAAACACACCAGAGGTTGTAAACACTCTCAGTTCCTCTAATGACAGCTGTAAATTTTTGAAAAAATGGCCAAAAGCTGTGTCCTTGCTGTGACAGTAAAGTCACGACTTCCCTTCTGTTCTGCAGTGTGGAAATGTGCAAGTGACAGCACTTGACCCTTTATTCAGCCAATCCAAAAGATACTCAGAATTCCCATGAAGAATCTACATTCTAACTCCACTGAGATCCAAAGAAAACTTTTATGGAATCCTTTTTGGTTTGCATGTCCCCATTAGCAGCAGGAGATGCTGCTAACACACATCAGCACGAGGCAGCGGCCGGACTGCCTGCCTGCTCTGCTGCACTGGGAAACTCCAGCATGGAATTTCCACCTTGTTCTGCCACGTCTCCTCCAGTGGCTGATTTTTCCTGCCAGCACAGGGCACTCCTTGAGTGTCCCTGTCACTCCTGTTGCACAGCTTTATGTGCAAGGGCCTGGCCTGGCAGTTTTCCCAGGCGTGCAGGCATTGGTCTCCAGAGCTGGATCGAAGCCCTCAAAGGGGCAGAGCTGCCCCAGGTCTCACTGAACAGTGCCCTGAGTCAGCCTGAAAGAGCAACTGTTTCCATTAATGATGTCAGCTCACATGATTTCTACCCTGCTCATGTTTAACAGAGCTCCAGAACACCACTGGTGTAACCTTGTGGTGGAGCAACTGAAAATCTCGTCTTTCATCACCCATACACAGCCTCAGTCCTGTGTAAGCAAATATAGAAGTATTAATGGAAGGACAAGAAGAGGGTGAAGTTTAATAACTGCATTTCGGGAGATTTCTTCCCCCTCCCAGATTTTTGAGTATGAAGTTTCTCTGTGAAGCAGAGACTGCCTTAAAGGTTCTTTTGGTTGATTTGGCATTATTGACTACTGTGCAAATGCGTCACCTCCAACCTGCCAATATTCCTGTTCTTTCCTGGTCTCTCCCATTTGGAAAATGCAGCAGTGAGCAGAGGTACATCACCTCCACATACATGCATTATTCCAGCTGAGAAGCAGAAATAATTTTAGGAAATATTGGTCCCTCCAATGGTACCTTGGTGTCTCTGAGAAAATGAAAAAAATCCCCCAAATCATTCATTTGCCCATGCCAGTTATTAGGTTGGGTAAATTAAAACTATGGCTAGCAGCAATGTATTGAGCTAATGCTATCATCTACTTCATTTTAGTGTTTTGAAGTATGAGCACTGCAGTTTTTTGTGTCTCTCAGAAGCAATGGTGAGCCAAGTCGTGAATTTTGTTTGAAGACTGTTGTATTATCTTGTAAATGCCTATGCTAGACAAAAATGTGCAAGCCTAGGGACAAGAAATAATGATTTGGAACATATACTCGTTGCTGTGTATGAAATTGAGATACTACTAATCTTGAAGAGACATAGAAGAACAGTATCTCAGCAGTCAGATACTGTGCAGCTCCATATGCATAAAAAACACTTTCAAGTTGTAATTATAGCTTTAAGTTGTAGATAAATATTGGTTCTTTTCAATTCTAAATCACTTCCAGTTACAGAGTAAGAGACCAAGTCTGTCACTCTTGATTTCAGTGAATGTAGGCTTAGGCCTAAAAATAATTAACGAACTGGCAATATTTTAAAAAAATATTTTTTATCCCTTTAGCTGCTGTTAATCTAGCAGATTTGGTGAAACTATTCCATGTTTTCACTATGAATTCAGGAAAGGAGAATCATGGAGTGATGAGGTCTTCAAATAGAAACTTTGTATGCAATAATTTGCAGACTTAATAGAAAGACTTGACCCTGAGTAGGATATTAGTTTAAGATCTGCAGTACAACCCCTAGGAAGGGACCATGATGATGCCAGTGATTTTACTACATCTGGAGTACCAGTTGCAGTTCTTGTCCCCCACTTCAGAAAAGGTGCAAAAAAACTGGGTAAGTTCAGGGGAGGACAGAAAAGGGTAATCATAAACAGGACTTGGTTTCCATTCATGGAACAGCTAGGACAGTTCAGTCTGAAACAGCAGGAACCCAGGCAGGGGAATGTCAGCTAAAATGTGAGCAGCACGGAGAGGAGCTGCTTGTCCACTGCTCCTTTCAATGCAAGAAACACAGGCTGTTGGATGAAAACAGGCAGCACATTGAAAAACAAATGAAAGGAAGACTTTTCATCTAAACAAGCATCAGGGCATCCGCAACATGGTTTTTATAAGTGTATGTGGGCTCAGTTAGGGGCTGGACAGCCATGGAAGGGAGCTGGTGAGATGTACTGAACACACAGAGGGCAAGCTTGGGTCAGGAGATCCCTGAGCTCCCAGGGGGCTGGAGAGAGGTGAAGTGCTGGATCTTCCCCTGGATACTGGGCTTTGCCAGCGAAATGACACCAAATTACACAAATTTTCTGGACAGATCCAGTGCAGGCTCACATGTTAGCCAGGACTCAAAAAGCACGCTGCATTTGCAGTCTCAATCACTAATTAGAAAGGAGCAACAGGCATTATAGTGTGATTATATTTTATTGGGATTTTTTTTCTATTTAAACAGAAAATTAACATATCTTCCACTCAGTAGGCAAACTGGCTCTTACAAGAGTTGCTCAAGGTGTTTTCCTACACTACAAAGCAGTTAAAACACATCAGCAGACAGGGTCATGGTTTAAATGATGAAATCATGCTTGAATGGAGAATAACAATCTCTTTGGAGACTCCAAATTCTACCAGATTTGGAGAGGACCTCTTGTGTGCCATGATGCTTAGTTCCTGTCCCGTGCTGCTTTGCAGCTTTCTGTCACAGAGTTTTGCAGTAGTTAAGAACATCGCTGTATCATCTGTGTTTCACTCATTACAGTTAATTAAACCCCATATCTTTGACTAGCCCAGGACCCTAGATCAGCCCTCAGAAAATTGATCAATTGTGTCTTATTAGGAGAGAGCAAGGTGCCTGTGTCCTGGAAAGTACAAACTTACAGGTTTGACAGATTCAAGTAATTTTGAAGGTTCTCATTTCACACTGGAAAAAGGAATTGCCAACTTGGAAGAAAACCTGCATTGAGAGATCTGGCTATGGGTTTACTCAAGACACCTCAGCAACACATTTAGCTGCAAGGAGTGTTTTCTGTACCACCACAGGAAGAGATTCCCCCTCCAACTTACTGCACTCTCTTCAGCCACAGCTAATCTGTTGAGTAAAATCTGAGCATTATCCAATGATTTGTTCTTCTGAGCTCCTCTACTAAGAAACCTCCAAATTCAAAATCCAGAAAAACTCCTGCCACCTTAATTTTTGAAGTTCTGCTTCTCTAGTACTTGTCTTTGATTCTCAGATAGAGCTCTACCTTTTCCTTCTTGTCTCAGCACCACAGATGAGGATTTACTTTGCACCCTGGTTCCTGCAGTCTCTTCACTCCAGTGCACCCACTGCCTCTCATTTGCATTATGTCAGTTTTTCTCACCGTGTTTCCATGATCTCTCACTTACCCTCTTTAACCTGCGAAATCTTGCCTGAACTCTTGCTCACGGTTCACTTAGGTTCTCTCTTAGGTTCTCTTACACACACCATGTATCTACAAATAACTGGCTCATGTACCACTTAGATTTTCTTCTAACCAGGAAAAAATTTAACTTGCTATTTTTGGACTAACAGATGCCAAAGCTTTCAGCGATTCTTTTGGAACTGCTCTTTCATATACTCCGAGGTTTAAAAGCGTGCCGTTCATGTCTGTGAGTCTCCATCCAGCAGAACTCTTTCACCTGTGTGTCACACACGGGGCCCTCAGCAGCCCTGTGGGCACAGCCGCTGCCCCTCGGCGCATCCAACTCATCCCTCTCTGCTAACTTTGGAGGATGGCTGGGACGGCACCGGCTCCAGCCGAGCATTGCACCCGGGGCTGTGAGGGAAGGAGGGCTTTCCCCACGATGTTCCACGCCGCGGGCAGCGCTGCCCGGCTGCGGTGCGGCCAAGCGGAGGCTGCGCGGCTCCGGACACCCCGGGCAGCCCCCGCCCGCCGCCCCCAGCCCGGGGGCACCCGGGGGCCGCCGCACACAATGGCCCGGCCTCCGCCACCCCCCCGCCGCGCCGAGCCCCTGCTGCCGCCGCAGATTTGCCGGAGCCACTCACTTGCGACCGATTGCGATCGCGGCAGATGGGCTGGATCTGACAGCCCCGCTCCTCCGCGGGCCCGGGGGCGGAGGGGCCCGGCCGCCGCGCTCCCCGCCCCGCCGAAAGTGCCACCCCGGGCAGCCGCCCGCCCGCCCGCCCTCCCCAGGCACATGTTACGCGTCCCGCGGCTGCGGCGGCAGCGGCAGGAGAAGCCGCCGCGGCGGAACAAAGCGGAGCGGGCGAGCGGCGGCGGCGGGGCGGGCGGCCCGGGGGGCGGCAGCCGCTCGGCCCAGGCGGGGGGCGGCCCCGGGGGGCTCCCCGGCCCGCCGGGACGCGCGGCCCCCGCCCGCCGCAGGATGCGCCACCGCGCCCCAGGTAAGGAGCGGCCGCTCCCGCGCCCCCATCCATCCATCCATCCATCCATCCATCCATCCATCCATCCATCCATCCATCCATCCATCCATCCATCCATCCATCCATCCATCCATCCATCCATCCATCCATCCATCCATCCATCCATCCATCCATCCATCCATCCTCCTATCCCTTCCTTCCTCTCTCTCTCTCTCTCCCTCCCTCCCTCACCTGCCCGCCGCGCCTCCTGCCCGCCCCGCACAGCGCCGCCGTCTCCTCCCCTTCCCCGGCGCCCCGCGCCCGCCCCGGCGGCGCCCGCCGCTCCCCCGCCCGGGCCTGCGGCGCTGCCGGAGCCGGGCGCGGCCCGCGGGCGGGGGAGGCACCTGCAGCCGCCGGATCCCACCGCCGGCCCGGCCTCCTGCCCGCCCCGCCCGCCGTGCCGCAGCCAGCGCCGATGGGATCCGGGTCCTGGAGCGCCGGGCGGGATGGACCGGGACCGGGACCGGGCCGGCCGGAGCCCGCACCGCCCCCTGCGCGCCCGGCCCAGCCCCTCCTCGGCACGGGGGAGAAGGACAACGCGCTTTTTTCATGCCTTTTCCTCCCTGATCCGCATTCGATCCCTGTTGCTTCAGAGGCAGCAGATTTTGTTCCCGTTCTGTGCCTCTTGAAGGAGCATCCTAATAAGTTTTATTTCTGTTTTAATTTTATTCCTGATTGTTTAAGGCTTGATCCCTCCACATTGCGTGGATGGCTGGATGCAGACTGTCCCCATGGAAGAAGTCTATTAAGTAGAGAAAAAAATGAAATAAAACTAATTTCTGAAATGAGTTGAAATACACAAAGCTGTAGGGCGTGAGGTAAACGCAGAGTGTTGAGTGACCCACTGCTGGCCATGAGGCTTTTGGCTGTTCATTCTTCTTTTTAGCTGTGGTAGGATGTTAGCTCCACTATCCATCTCCCGAGATGGGGTTAACCAGGGAATGACAGAAATAAGGTGGAATAAGTGTGAGTGGGCCTTGCAGCAGAAAAAATGCAGAGCCACTTAAATACCATATTGTTGCAAACTTTATTTTGCATGTTAACAACTCTTTTTCTCCATGTAACCATTCAGAGTCCCTTATTGAAATGGTTTTGTAAGTGTCCACCGCCCATCCCTTAAAACCAGATATTCCAGATAAACCCCCTGTTTATCATTAGGAAGCTAGCAAAGTTTTAACAAGGGAAGTATCATGAAGTAGAGAAGTGATTTACATCGGAGGGGCTGGCTGTATACATTACTGGATTGCCGATAAGCTATGTAAGTAAACAGAAGCACAGTGCTCTGTTATTGTGCATGACTATGGAGATATCATGGGACTCTTTTGCTAGTTAATAGCATAAGGCTTCGTGGGAACTGTTTGATCTGCAGGACTTTTGCTTGGCAGTAGTTTACTTAAGGTTATTACACTCTGTTTGGAGACTTGTATTTGTTAGCCATTATTGCATTCTTAGCTCCAGGCTTCCCAGAGTTACAGGTTAGTAGGTCAATAAAAATTGCACTGAAATGCTGGAATGGGCAGTCTAGAGTTTTAAATGTGGTTGGGGAATAACTAGGCAGTAATCAGAATAAGGATTTTTTTTGTACATTTTTATGCTGGTTATTGGTGGTGAACCAAAAATACCTTTTTTTTTTGGCCATGAATACCCCAAATGCTTTTCCATTTCTTGTTAAGAGAGGAAACAAATCATATAAGCTAAATACAGAATTCCCTTTCAGCACAAAGCAATGAGTGCCCTTGGTTGAATTTACCAGGACTTGGTTCCTTTTGCTAGTGAACACTGGGATTAATGCCACTGGCATTGCATGGGGCTTGCCAGGAGCAAGAATCAAAATGTCATCAGGTTTCTGCTGCTATGGATTTACACGTTTCCTTTAGAACCTGCAATTTGCTGTGCCGTGGAGGGAAGCAGTGCGGAAAAGTACATTTGTGTTACAAATGCTCCAATAAAATTTGGAGCCATCCAGGTTACAGAGCTCGTTGTGACCCGCTGGGTTCTGGGTGTGCAGAACGAGCCTGAGCAGGGCTGGGCTGCCCTCTCTGAAGCCCTGCCTCTTCCCAGAGCAGCTGCAGCCTGTGCTGTGATCCCCATTCCCACCAATCCTTGGACAGGGAGGTTCCCTGTGCCAGTGGTGCAGTCCCACTCGTGTCACAGCACACAATTTGCAGAGTTAAAGTGACCCATGTGGTGTGTGTCCCCACTTCAGTGGTGTGCTCATCAGGGAGGATGGATTGGATGGTCAGGGCAGAGCTCTGATGGAAAAACAAAACGTTCACAGTGGTTTCAGCATCTCTCTTATTCTTTCCCCTTTCACTGAACATCATGGACAGGAAGATTATATACTTTAGCTCAGAAATATTGTATGTTATTGTATACATTTGTATTGTATACATACATATTGTATGTATTGTACTTTTTGGCTTTTTTAGTCTGGTCTCTTTTCTAGAGTATTTCCTAGGAAATTTATTCCCACTTCACCTTTTCCTCATCTCTATTTTTGCAGTTTATTTCATTTGGCATGCACTTACTGACAATTTTTTCTTGTTGATGTTTAAATGTATGCTTTGTAGCACTTCATGTTACACTCTAGCAAAAAACTTCCCTTTCTGTAATAATTAATGGTTAACTCTTCTTCTGTGCCATGTAGGGTTGGTTACAACAGTTGTAGAGCCTTGTTGCTACACCACTGCTTGTCTCCACCAGATAAATCCCTACACAGATAAGCCCAGCAGCAGCAGCAGCCAGGTGTTGTGCATAAATCCACTTCTTACACTAATTAATTTTCCTTTTAAGACCCTGATTTTGCCACCAGTTAGACACCTGCTTAACCTGGGAGTTACAGCACTGAAATAGATAGGCTCCTCTGCAGGCAAAGCTAAGTGTGTGTGTTCCTGTTCACTTGTACCTTGCAAAGAGGTGCTGTACAAAAAAACCCCAAACAACCCAATCCCCTTTGCTTTGCTCCAGTTCTCAGGAAGGGCAATTCAATAGCTGCTGTTGGATTTAGCTAAAACATAATCCCATCAAGTGGTGGAACTGACCAGGGACTGGTGTTTAAGACAAAAACATGGTGTTTCTGCTCTTGGCTGATGTTTCCATGGATGCTCAAACCCTCTTTTTCCACCTGAAACTGCACCATGGGGAAGTTGAGGCTCTCAGAGCGTGATGCAGAATTTCCACTGCTCAGAATGGAGGGAATGAAAGGGCAATTTTCAAAATATTTGTGTAAAAACATCAACCAGAAGGTTGATGGTAGGATTTGTGTTTATGCTTTCATTCTGAAGAAGGTCTGAGGGATTATTACAGCAGCAAAATTCTGTTTCTTGGTTTTAACTATTTGATATTTAGATGTCACATATGGAAACTCCTTGGAATTATGAAAGAATTGATAGTATTAGAACATTAGGTGATGGTTAAAGTCTCAAGCTGATGTGAATGGAATTTTAAAGAATATACATAAGAGTTTTGATATATTCAAATGATTTAAACCTAAAAAGAAAGTTATGCAGCAAGACTCATGTCAGAAACCCTCAAGCTGTCTGTTTCTTTGAGAGTTTATTTTTCTTCTATACTTATCATTTGAAATGAAAATAGGAAGCTTCTTTTTTTTTTTTTTTTTTTTTTTTTTTTTTTTTGCAGAGACAATCTTTAAAGTGCAGAAATTAATGGCTCATAAAGGAGAATCAAGTACTTCTGCATCTTGCTGTGTGGTGTGTGCACTGACAGTTGGCATCTGAAACATAAATTATTCCTCAGAATAATCAGAATGAAAGTAAGATCATGAAGGAAAAACCAATATGTGAGGAAAAAAAAGTTTGATATATTACAGAAGCAAAGTTCTCAACACTGCTGTGTGCTGTGAAAGAACAAAAAAATGTGTTCTTCTTTTCCCTGTCTCTCTTTATAGGATTTCTCCTAAATCCATGTGGTTCCAAGTGTCTGAGCCAAACATATACCAGTTGCTATCCGTGTACATCTTTTTTCTACCTTCTAATAACTTCCCTTGCTTTGTGTATAAACCCCTCTAAAAAGGCTCTTGGCTCCTGATGGCCTGTGTTGTTCTAAATGGACAATGCAGCTGCTCTCTCATTATGTCCACTTGAATCCTCTCAGTTCTTCTCTGTACCAAGGTTTTACCCATGCTCTTGATCTGAGCCACTACAGGAAGCTAAAATCCTTATCCCATTGTAGAGTTGATGATGATAAAGTAATTTGTGCCTGAGTATACCACATCCTTATTCTGAGTGGGTTTTTTTGTTCTGAAAATGAGCTGCATGCTTTAAGCATTTCAGATTATAATTTCAGGTTTCATTGCCATAAATAGTCATTTCTGTGGCAAAAGACATCGATCTTTACAGAACTTTTCTTCCATTTCTTTCCCTCTCTCTCCCCTTCTTTGAATCGGCTGCCTGTGCACCTCTTCTGCATGCCCACTGTGTGTGTGTGTGCATTCCAGTGGATGTTCCCAGTCTCAGGCACAGGAGCCAGCTGGCATTTTTGCAATGATGAGCTCAGTGCCTTCCTGCACCCTGAAGGGCAGCAGTGTCCTGGCTAAGGACACACCTGTGTGGCATGTGGTCAGAGGGGAATGTGGGCCAAACCCAGTGCAATAAATGCATCTTTCTGTTGGGTTTGGGAGAGGACCGGAGCTACCAGGGGAGCCACAGTAACCATGTGTTGTGTCCTGGCCTTCTTGGCATCTGCAATAAAGTGATTCCTGGTGGCTACTGAACAGGAGATTGAATTGCAGGCATTCCTGGTGGTGTTAATGGGAATCTGACGTGCCAACCTTCAAGCATATAAAAATATTTTTTCATGTAAATAGCACATGTGGTAGTAGAGAAGACTGCTGGGAATGCCTCTCGTATCTGAGCTCTAGATGGGTGTTTGTAGTTCATAACATAGGAACAATTTGCTCTAAGTTTTGCTGCAGGGCTCTCCCTCAAGTAACATTGGCTTTACTCCTACTGCTAGAGCTTGTATCCTGGAGATGAGTAAGTTATTAATTTTCAATCTTACCTAATGGAAATTAACAATTACAGTGGTGTTGTACATGGCTATGGTTTGATTTTTATTTTTTTTTTTTTAATGCTCACTCTTGTTAAATAACTTTATTTACATTTGCTATGGCACTGTAGTAGAACACAGACAAGAAGTACTGGTATTACCAACTGACATGGCACAAATGAGAAAAAACTTGATTATTTGCTGTGATCCCTGGTGGGTCCAGGACCACACCTCCACTTCATCTCCCAGCTGGCCCAAGAGGTTGCACCAGCTGCTGTCCTGGGCATGCAGCAAGGAGTCAGCTGCTGGGGACCTTGCTGCATCTGTGTTGTATCTGGGATGCTCAGGGTGTTGTCCTGGAGCACAGCTGCAGGGGTAAATCAAGGCATGCTATCATGAATGGTGGGCCCAAAGCCTTAAGTATCAACACACATCAAGTTTTCACTGAGAAAATTCCCCCTTCACATTGAATTGGCACTTCAAATGCACCTAATGTCTTAAAATATGATCACAAAAAATGTCTGTGTCCCAAACTTTACATTGTATGTGTGAAACACAGCTCAGCAAATGATGAGAGATTTAGGCTGCAGGATACAAAGAAGAATGAGGAATTGTTAGTCAGAGAGCAGGAGTAGATTTGTTTTGATGTCACAGGTCCTGTTTGTTCTCAAAGCCTGACATTCTCACTAGGCTGGATATCTGAAGAGCTGCTTCAAAACTGCTGAGCCTCCTCCTGGCACTGTGTCATACAGGTCCCAGTGTGACTGGTGGGTAACAGGAGCCTACAATGCTGATGTCTTGGGCTGCCTCTGCCCAAACTCCATACCCGAAACCCAGGAAGTCCCAGCACATCCCAAGGTTTCCTGTTCTGGACTCCGTGTAAAGCAGCTCCTGGTTTGAGAGGAGGAGGCTTCACGGCTCCCTGATGAGGAGTTAGGAATTGCTTCCTGAGATTGCAACTCACGGAGGGTCAAACACCACTTCTGGTATTTTGATAGGAAAGACTAGAAGAAGGATGAGGATAAATGGCAGTGTAGTTGTTCAGTGTTCAGAGAATGAAGTAAAGTCAAGGATGGCTGTTGTTTTTAAGCCAGGAAAAACTGTAATAAACCTGTATGGCAAGGAGCTGGAATCAGGGACAGCAGAACTCTGAGAAAGAGTAAGGAGACCAGGTGAGAGGAGGGACTGAGATATCAACATGATCTTGGCAGGTGAGGAGGAAGGAAATTACCTTCTTGAATTTTGATTTGCTTCCTCTTGGAAGAAAATGTGAAGTTGTGCTCAGGAAGAGAACTGCAGGTTTGCGCAAATTAATCAAAGACAGAAAATACTTAACTGCAAAGGGATATTCTATTAAGTTTGAAAAGCTGAGTTAGGAAAGTCAGAACTAAAGGAATAAAAAAAAAATTCAGTGTTAGAACCTGTTCAGTCTCAGGATTTGTGATACAGGTGTTGCAAGGTGTGAAAGAACGTGTGGACAAAGATATTAAGATCTGCAACAGCATGCATTTCAGTGAGGGGTGAAACCAAGCCATAAAACTGTAGGACAGTAAGTGTGGCATTAACAGGTGTTAGAAATCTTTCATTTTACTGGGACTTGTTTTCTAGGGTAGAGCTACTTGTGTCATAGGAAGAATCAGATTTTTCATAACTACTTACATATTTTTTTGTTTAAAACCAATGCTCTTAACTTACAGTGTGCACTGTTAAAGCTAATAGTGGCAGTGGTTCCTAATTGATTTATTTCCTAGAGTAATGAAAACATGCTTTATTATTTATTGTGAATTTTTTTGTCTGATTCTGGGTTTTCTGCAAGGGTGGAGGTTGGATAGTATGGGATGTATCAATATGTGAGTTATCTCTCCCTTGCCATGTAAAGGCTTTTCTAAGAGAGATATTTTTAGCAATACTTAGATAAATATTATTAGAGTCTAGATTAATCTCCTTAACATCTTCACTCGGCAGCGTGTAGCTGTGATAGCCTTAAGGACGGTAGGCAAGACAAGGTTTTCAGTCATGGGTGTCTCTGATGGGATTAACACAGGAAAAGATTCAGGCTTTTGGCACACAAACCCTATTGTCCCTCCTTTCAGTTCTGTTAATCTCCTCTTTTCTGTTGGCAGCATGGCCCACGTGTTTTTGACTCAGATCCAAGTTAGCTGAACCATAACTTGGTTTGCCTAGTAGTAGCTGGATCAAACCAAGTGTGAGGCATGTAATAATGCTGGTCTGTTTTGCTGAAATTTTCTGCTGGTATAACCATGTAAAGGTAACAGGTGAATTACTGAGAGCTGTTGTTAGATCTAAAATGCAACCCTCAGTTCCAGCCAGACATGGATTTATCGATGGCGCTGGGGGGATCTAGGCATGGCATGATCCTCCTCCCTCCAGTTACCCCAATCAATATGTCAGATGCAGAGCTCCTACATGACAGGATGAAATCACAGCTCTACAGCTGGGTTTCCCTGCCCATCTGAAGCAGTAGTGAATCTCCCTCTGCCTGCAGAAAACTTGCCCCTTTTTGTTGTTGGGTTATTGTTTTTGTTTTACAATGCTATTACAAATTATCCCATCAGTGAGGTCTGGATAGGATGTGTGAAAGCTCCTTTCCCAAATGGTGAGGCACTCAGTCAATCAGTGAAATAGTTTGGACTAAGACTGCATTGAAGGTCTTAATTTATTTCTTTGACTGTCTAATAGGTAGTGTAAGTAAATAAGTATTTCTGAGATGCTGCATCTGCTGCTTTATAGAGAAAGCTGCTCAACACTGCTAATTTATTAAAAATAAGGAATAGGCATGCATTTTTAGATCTGTAAAAATACAGGTTAGGCACCTTCTTTCCTCCATAAGAGAAAAACACTTTCATCTGTGGAAAATCATACAGCACTTGCAGGATTGTTGAAGGTTGTGACTAAGGTTACAAGGAGACAGACCAGGGTGAGTGGAAAATTAATATTTGGGTTTCCCTGGGGCTGCCCCTGTGCCACCTCACCTAGTCAGCCCCAAAGGGGAGGCTGTACCATCCTGAAGAGGGACCTGCAGGGGTCAGGATTGGATCATTTGTTGTGAGCAAAAGAAAATGCAAAAGAAAACATGGTCTTGACCTACTTGTTATTTATAGTAATTCACATTGGTTTAAAAGCCTGAAAATCACTTCCTTTGCTTGAATTTGGAGTGAGCTGGGCAGTGGAGTGTTTGGGTTAGAGGATCTTCAGCAGGCAAAATGGGGATGCACAGGCTACTGTGAGTGCAGCTGGGTCCCAGCTCTTACAGCAGGTCCTGGTGAGCTGAGGAGGAGATGGGTCACAGCTCCTCAGTGGGAGCAGCAGCACGGGGATGCAGGCATAGGTGGATAACAGCAATTGAATCTGTGAGCTAAATTGAATTTTAAAGTTGTCTAAATGTGCTGTATTTTAGTACGTGCCTTATTTTTTATTTTCTGCCCAGAGGCATAGACTTTTTTGAATGAGGCCATCATTGATTTGTGGCTGCTCAGAGGTTACCAGGATAACAGGCTGACAGCCCAGTGCCTCAGCCATGCTCATGTTTGGTTTTGTAGTGCATGTCAAGGTCCCAAGGTTTCAAGTCAGATCCTTCCAGAGGTTCCATTTCCAGAGCCCCCAGCAGACCCAGCCAGTGCAGGGTGGCACTGGGGAGAATTTGGCTTTTGACTGGACATAAACCTGCTCTGTATAACTCTGCCCTTCCTGGGTAGTCTTCATAAGCCTTTTAAATAAGAATTGCTGGTGTCAGAGCAGGAGTTTGCAGGGAAACTGGAGAAAGGTATCACAGGGAGAGAAATTACCCACTGGAGAATGTCACAGAGTCACAAAATTGTGTGGTTGAGTGAAATGCCAACCTCTGTGTATATGCTTGATGTGTATTTATACTTCAGCTTTCTTCCTTATAAGTGAGTTTCTTATTGACTGAAATCTTCCTGCTTTTTGAGTTCTGTTCTAGCTGGAATACATATTTCTTCAAAGGTTTGAGTCTCATCAATGACCTGTGACTACATTTCCACAGGACCTCTTCCATGGCAGGCAGTGAAAGTGGCCACATGCATTTGCAATAATGAACCTCTGGCTCCTTTGTGTCTTATCTTTTTAGGGAAAAATCCTTCATAATCTCTCAACATTCATAAAAAATGAAGATTTTGTCAGACTGTATTAGAAATCACAGCTTTTGTTCAGGCTAGCTATATGGGATAAAACCCTTCAGAAAGGAGAAGTTTTACTTAATGAAATGTGACAGTTAAATAGCATCATTAGAGATTTCCTCTTCATCTGCAAGTATTTACCTGAGTATTTCAATCATAATAAGGAATAAAATATTTTCTGTTAGGAGATTAGATGGATATTTTAGACAGTTCTTTTTATACATTTTTATGCAATATTTGACAGGTTATCATGATGAGTATGAGGACAGTTTATAAGGCTCTGTGTTATCCAGGTCTGTAATAGTGCTATAATATCAGCTTTGCTCCCAACAACATCAACCAATATTTTGCTGTGGCTGATGTGCAGCAGCATTATAGATGTTGATAATTATGACTGGTGCCACTGACTAACCCTCTAAAAGTAACATTTTGATTTTTTTGTGCTGCACTGGGATGGCGGCCAGTTGGCCTCTGAAGATAGTTTCCATAGCTACTGTCCTACAGAGAAAGAAAATGCTGCCACAGCATTTTTCCTTTGCACCTTTATGGTTTTTATGCAAGCTGTCAAGACAATTAATTTTCATCAGATGTATTGGTTATTAGCTGTTGAACGCAGGGGGGCACGGGCTGGTACATATGATGAAAAAGAGCACTGAACTAAGTAAAACATCAAGAGATTTCTTTATGTACACAATATGAATGCATTTCAGATTTACAAAATCCCATTACTGCAGCATCTGATATGCCAAAATGCAATCTATGCTCAAATGACAAGGTCCTGAGACTGCTCAACTTTATTTCTGAGAAATAAGCAAGTCTGGCACTGACTTCCACTGTTGTTTGTTGTTGGATGTTTATGATCTAGATTTTTAATTCCTTTTCAAAATGAAATGAAAAACAAAATACTTGCCTCTCAGGAAAGCTCTCAAACTTTGCCTAGTTTAAAATAAAGACAATTTTATGTGCTTCTGTGCATAGAAGAGCATAAAAAGGGCAGTAAATAATAGAGCAGTATGGTGTGTAACAGTGAGCATTGAGTAGGAGATTGTTTCTTGTGGTTGGCATTTCTTTCTGCAGTGAGGCCCAAGGCATGTTGTTTCAAAGTTGCCTGGTTCAGAGAGTCATTAATGTGGTTCCATTACCACCTCAAACTGCACATTTCCTGTAGAGTGCTGAGGTAGAAATAAGTGTTTGAGTACTCAAATTTTAATATTTGAGCAATTTGTGAAAATTTATGACACCTTTTTTTCATTTTGTGTAAAATAACAGGAGGGGCTCTGTCAGCTCCCTGCAATTACTGATCCTGCTGCTTTAACCTCTTCAAAGATTGTAATGTTGGCTCTCCCCAGGTTTGTCCTCTCCTGTGATGTCCAGGGACAGTACACAGATGTTCCTGAGTGGATCTGCCCATAGTCATTGACATCAGGATCACACCAAGTTTGCTTAGGAGAACCAGCACCAAACATGTGTATTAGAGCTGGTGAGAACTCATTGACTTCAGCAACGTTAATACCCTAGGGAAAAGCAGAGTGCTTTGTGGGAGTACAAAAGGAGAGGATGTGGAGGGAATTATAACAGGTACAGAGAGGATGGACCTTGGGGATACTGTTAAATAATAAAACATGGCTCTGGCCTTTAGTGGGACTGTTTGGTGGTTGGCCAGGGAATTCCTGGGAAAATCCTCTGACCATTGAGGAAGGAGCAGATTTATAACCTAAGTGAAAAAGTCCAGCCAGAGTGTGACAGTGGCTGGAGGTCTGTACTGAATAGGCTGAAAGTCTGAAGATTCAGAGGGAATTTTGCTTTGTGGCAGGGACACAGGACAGGGTTTTATTCTCCTCCCTTTGCAGCTAATCTCTCCCTGTGTGGTTTTTGGCTGGCCAGCTGGGCCCTGGCAGAGGGATGTGTGTCCTCCAGGGTGGCAGGAGGCAGTGGAGCAGAGGGACTGTCATTAAAAGCCCATCTGGGGGATTGTGGCTGCCCTGGAGGAATGTCCTGCAGGGCCTGCTGAGCCACTGGGGCTTCCAGCAGGTGCCTGACTTGTCCTGCTGGCACAGGGAGCAGGGCTCAGCCTCTGGGCTGCCAAGGGCTGCTGAGCCCCAGCCTGAAGTAATTTCCAAACCCTGCTGGTCTCCAGATCCAGATATCCCACTCCATCATTGTCCTGCCCTTGGAAATCCATGCTGCTTGTTTGTCTGGGGTAACTCAGCTGATTAAATACATGTCAGTGGAAATGGGCTGACTGAAACCAGCCATCTGGCTGCCTGTTTGAAGTGTTAAATTACTGCTTGGTGTCATGGGCATCATTTTCTAGTGGTCTTAAATACTCTTCGTCATTAATACTTTTGACTATCAGTACTTGTCTGCATTGAGAAACATTTTCCTTGTAGAAGAGAAGTTGATTGGTATTGTTGCAGGTAATGCTCCAAAAATATTGCTGCTTTTAAAGAAAGTATGTCTTTGGGAAACTGTGTAGACTATGATCTGTGTATAGGGGAAAAGAGAAATTATTCCCCACCTATCTAGAAAATAAATTGTTTTCTCTATCTGTCACCTGCAACTCTGAGAAACTGGAAGCTCAGGATTTTTAAAGCTGTAGTTTTTATAGATGCATATGGAAGCACTGTCTATATGTAGATACAGTTTTTCATAATGGTTTCACAAGGCAGTGCTGGGGGAAAGTACCTGTTGATAGACCTCATATACCTGGAGAGTTTATCCTTTTCTTTCCTTGTCTTTATCTGAGACTGGGAAAAAAGCAGCAGTATGCTAACTAAAATAATTTTGAATTTAGCATGTGGTTTTATTGCCATCTAACACTCTGAGCTTTGCAGACAGAGGCCAGGGAAATGCTGCTGGTGCTGGCTTTACCTTTGTAGGGTAAAGGCTTTGGCTAAGGGCAAGGCAACACCTCTGTGTGTGGCTCACACCTGCTCACCAAAAAGGGATGAATATGTGGGTATTTTGTGCAGAAAGATATCCTAGCATTTAATTTCCATGTGAAATTAGATGATAACAGCTTTCAGTGTCAGCTGTGAAAACTGTTTTTGTGGGATGTGCAGTAATGAGCAGGTATAATAGGGAAAGATACACAACCTAAAAACATATGGGCTTTTTCTGCTTCACTAAAAAAAATCCTTAACTTGTCTTCTAGATAACCTCCAAATGGCAGATGAAACTAATTAAGACAATATCTTGTTAAGGAAAATATGTCAACATGGAAGTGTCTCAGCCTATCAAAGTCTGCTGGTTCTTGCAGCCTGGTGAAAAAGGAGAAGCAATTCTATTTTGCTTTGAGGACTTTTGGGGAGGAAAGTGAATCCAAACATCTCTTGGATATCGATCCCCTGAGTTCTGACCACCTGTATAACAACTTAGACCATTAGTAACATATTTCTGTGCAGACAAGAGCTTCCAGCTCTTTATGCACTCTTGTAAATCACTGTGAAAAGCCACAGTTACAATTTTGCTTATAAACCCAGGGATTGAAGGAGTTTGCTCCTGTTGATTTTCTCTAAGACAATGCTGGTTATTGGGAGTGGGTGTTAAAGTAGGTGCTTGTTGCAGCCTCATTCTGACCCTTTTATTATTAAAATAAGGTAAGGAAATCAAGGTAAGCTTAGGTTTAAGTAGAAAAACC
The DNA here is from genome assembly GCF_028018845.1 of Melospiza georgiana. Classification (NCBI taxonomy): domain Eukaryota; kingdom Metazoa; phylum Chordata; class Aves; order Passeriformes; family Passerellidae; genus Melospiza; species Melospiza georgiana. The sequence continues at coordinate 33,869,906 of NC_080436.1, read as the reverse complement.
TCAAGGTACCAATGTATGAATTTTGTCTCAGCTGTTTTGATCTTATATACTAAAGGCATGGCCCTGATGTGGGAGATTTACCTATAAAATTAATTACCTGTTTTATATGTGTCTGTTTTAATTCCTACTCTAATAACTGGGATACTTAAAGTGTAGTTCTACTTTATGATCTCTAACATCAAAGAAATTTAAAATCAAGATTAGGGTCACTTACTTAATTGGAAAATGCCCTTTATTGGATTTATTTTCTTGTTACAGCTTTTGACTGCGGGATTAAATTCTGAAATAATCAATACCTTGATTTGAAATGGAGCTTTTCCTGATTCTGTAAATGAAGTAATCCTTGTGGTGATGCTCTGTGAGCGCTGTGTGATTTTTATTTTGCTTTCTGCCAAAGGTGATGTAGCTGGCTGTGGTGATGACTGTAATAAGTTATTTCAGAGCACAGTTCATTACCCAGATACAATGCATCTGCTGTGGAAAATGGCAAAGAGCTTTATTCAAACATCAAATGATTTCAAAACATGTTTTTTTTTTTGCTGAAACTGGAGAAATGTGGAATTGCCTAAGTGTCTGGTTGACATTTGAACTGCTGAAAGCATTTCCATTTTAATACTTCAGACAGTTAGCATTTCTTAATATACATTTAATATGTTTGGAAATGCCTGAACACTAACACATCTTAATTCTTATTCATCCATATCTTTTAAATGACTTGTTTTGTTTGAACTTCCATTGAAGTTGATGCTGTTTGAGCATCAACTGAGGAGCTGGCCTCATTCACTGAGCAGAGCTGGCTGCTGTCCTTGGGGAAAATTATCTAAAATGCCCCAAGAGGGTTTCATTTGTCTGGGGTTTCATGAAGGTGTTTGCTTCCCTGATCCAGTTTCTAAACAGAAAGCCTTTTTTTTTAGATTGTGTTTACTTTTGAAAGGATGACAGTACACTCCTTTGTAGTAGCATTTTCAGTCACATCACAAATAACTGAAAAAGTTCTAAGTAACAGTTCTGGCCTAGCTTTGTTGAGCTACTAGCTGGAAGGACCGACAGTACTGAGCTTTCACCTGATAATGTTTTGTCATTTAATATTCAGAGAGCAGGTCTCGAGATGTACTGAGGCAAATTCAGGGTACCACATGTTGAATTTTTTAACTGAGCTCAGTAAAACAACTTGAGCAACACAAGTAGATCTTTGTGCCTGTTGTGCCTGTTGCTATTCGGTCTTCCCTGTTTTATTCCTAGTTGTGATTTGACAGTATGTGAATTTAAACACCTTCATAAATATAGGAATACTGCCATCACCCCACTGATATGTCTGGATTTCATTTTCAGTGTTGTTAAGTGTTACACTGGTATATTATGTGGTAAAACTGTCACTGATAACTTAGTTTCTCCATCTCCAATTGAACATGTTGGGAAGTGTTTTGCATATATTGCCATATGCTGTTTCCATTATTTAAAGTGACAGCTGTAATTTCTCTGGTGGCATTAGGCTGTGTGCAGGGCTGTGTGCTCACTGCAAACACTGCTCTTTGAGGAGAGCTCTCAGGCTGGGCTGAGCTCCCTGTAGAACCCTGTCCTTGCAAAAGCAAAGCTTTTCTTCTTCTCCTCCAGGTCTACTGAGACAGCAAAGCTTGGGTTTGAGGTTTCAGTTAATCATCTAATTTGTCAAAACACATAATCAGCCAGAGGCTACTGCCTTTGACTTTATCTAGTCTTCTTTTATAGACAGAATGATAGAAGAAACAATTATATCATTAGCATGGAACTGATTTTATTGCTATAAGGCTGCATGAATATGAATTTGTGTGTTGGGTTGCTGAAGGATACATCAAAGTGATTTTCAGCATACTGCTTGTTTCTGGCCTGGTGAGATGTGGTGTAGAGAACATTATTTTTTTAAGGCACAGTGAAACATGTTCCTTAGTCTGGGGGAGGACAGCAGGAACTCCACCAGTTTATAACTTTTCCAAGGAAGTTTGTGTTACAGCATCACTTTAAATTAAAAAAAATTCCTTCTTATTAGCTTTCATCTGTTTTTCTCTTCACAAAACTGTAGCTTATCCAAGTCCACAGAAATTTATATGAAAGTCTGAATTTCTTTCTCTTTTGAAATCTTTGCATTCAATAAACAGGATCACATTCCTGAAACTAAAAACTAAGGGGCAATTATTGCCTGTTGGTAAATCTTTAATATGTTTGATGTAGACAATTAAGAAATGCTCTCAGAAAATAATTATTTAATTTATTTTATCTGTCACTTGCTGAGAATCCTATTGGAAGGCACCTGCAGGGGCTGTATCAAAAGTGCTATATCCAAAAGTGTAATCTCAATGTTCAGATTATTTGCTTTTCTGTATAATGATGTGAGAAGAAATTCTTTTGTATCTCAGGTGGGTTGGTAGAGGAGAGCAGGGATGGGTTACAACAGAAAACATTATTCCAGGGGTCTGATCTGAGTTTCAGCTTCTTTGGCCTTAAAATATAGACAGTTCCCAGCAAAAACCTGTCTGTCCCCTGGCTGAGTAGTATTTCTGGGTCTTACCAGAATGGTATTCTTGAGGGTGCAAAATGAGATTACAAGAAAAAAAAAAAAAAAAAAAACAACAAAAGCAAAACAATAAGTAAAGAAAATTACTCTTTCTGACCAGGTTTGATCCTTTTTTGTATTTTCTCTGTGAGTGGAATGTCATTGCAGATTTGTTATTGATTTATACCAAAAATATGTAAGTATTGAACAATTGTGTGAACACAAAAAGTCAAGAGAAAGGGTTGTGAGCAAAGTGGGCAAAGCATAAAAATCACTTTGGTCTTATTTCTTATCCACATGGTTTTTATAAGGTATTTCAGTGTTCATTTAGAACAGGACATGAGTGACATCCAGAAGGTTATAGAGTGTGCAATAAATTTAGCTCTGAGAGAAAAAAGACATAGCAAATGCAGCCTGTTAAGAAAACCATAAGTCCTCATGCTGTGGGCTTTCTGCATGGATAGAAACACACCACACTGTGTAACACCTTCCTTTAAAAAGAGATTACAAAGGATCCCAGGAATTGTTGTGATTATCTGGGAACAAAGGAGTGGAAAACAGAGGTAAGAGGTCAACCAGTAATGAAGCAAAATGAGGTATCTTCTTTGAACTGTAACAGCAAAAGTGAAAACCTTTGTAGAGAGCAGGGAGGAAAATCTTTCTGAGCATTCTCACAAACAAATGAGAACTGGGTGTATCTCTTGGGCAGAGCCAAAGGAAAGCTGGTTATGAAGAAAGCAGTGGGATCTAAAAGTTTGGTGGAGCTTAGTATCCAACACAATGAATTTGGGGTTTGTGCCTTACACCCACTTTCCTTCAGTGTTGGGTTTCGTCCCTTTTATTTTTATTTTTTTGTGTAAAAATGTATTTCTGCCTTTATTTTCTTAGCATACAAGAGGTGGCTTAGGGGTGAGTTTCTGGGATCTCTGATTTACAGACCCAGTTGCCTGTAGTCTTCATCACTCTTTAGGAATTTGTTGATTTTCTAAAGATAGTAATTTACTGCCAGGATGTGGAATCAGTACTTTGCATGCATGTTACCCACAGAATGTAAAATAATTTAGATTAGGGGCAAGCAAATACTTTCTGGTTCTGGTAAAAGGTTTGTATGGAAGGAATAGGTGCTGTGAGAAGTCACAGCAGTGTACTGACATTTCTTGCTGTTAGTTTATGAAAAAATGTTTCCATGATTTTCAGCTTAATGTGGAACAAGAGTTCTGACTTCATTTTCATAGAGGACAGCCATATAAATTTGAGCTAACACCCTCTCAGACAGCCTCAGGGGAGAAAGAGGGAAGGAGTGAGAATTCTTCTGTGCTTTGATGCATTGGTTGGGAAAGTTACACTCCTGTTAAATGTGATGCATTTTATGTTAATAAACAAAAGATCATTAAGTGAAGACTGAAGTGCTGCCAATCCTGAATCTTTCATGAGCAATAAATTCTCATTAAAAAGCCCTTAGGGAAATGCATGTCCTTTCAAAAGAATTTCCACAGCACATCATGTCCATGTGACAAATCTCCAGAGAAAAAATTTATATGAGGAAAAGTGATTGGGGAAATTTGGTAGCTCAACTTGTGAGTCCTTTGCAATAAGAAAACCTTGTTTGCTCGTTTCTTACTTTGTTTTTCATTTTCCAAGGTCGCCTTGTATCCAGGTGAAAAAAATAATTCACTTCTGTTAGAAATGGCTGAAGGGGTTTGGGTCACAAACCAAAGAATTCATCATATAGCAGGAGATAGATATCTTCTGGATTCTAAATAGCTACTTAAGAAAAAAGCCCCAAAACATAAGTAAACCATACAGTAAAAATGGTATAAATCTGTGTGCTGTAAGGATCTGACACTGCAAACCATCCATAACACCCCAACCAGAAACACAAGGAGTGAGACTCTGTCTTGTCTAGAGAAAGGCTTGACCCAGATTAAAACGGAACAGCAGACAGAGAGATGAGAATTTACACACTCACAAGCTGGGAGACACTGCTGAGAGCAGTGGCACTGAGAGGAACAGCTTTGCTTGCCCTGACAGGAGTTCTGTGCATGACCTGCAGCTGCAGGCTGGTTTGAAATCTGGAGTAGAGCAGAAGGGCTGAACAAAGTGCTCCGGGCAGGCAAGATGGGAGAGCTGCCCTTACACAGAGCGGTTCCTATCTGGTCCTTGCTTTGTCTCCTCTTTCTTGAATGTGCATTAAAAAAAGAAACTTTTGATAGCTCTATAGGCAGAGCTTTTCCATTCACATATCTCTTGTTGCTTTCAGTGTCACCAAGGGCCAGAAATAAAAACCTGCCTATTTAAAAGCAACATCTGCTTCAGCAGCACCTTCCTTGTGTTGGTGGCTGATGTATCACCAGGCCCATGGCAGCTCTACTGAACAGCCCAGTGTCACCAGCTTTGGTACTTCCAGCAAAGAGAGCAGGTGGTTTTGGGGATTAGGACTAAAAAAAGCATCTTGTGGGCGTGTGAAATGGAGAGTGACACTTTGTGTGTGTTGGGAGTAAGAGGGATTAGGAGGTGGTGACTTACACTGTTGCCTCTCTCTATGGGCAATGACCCTGGGCCTCTTTCTTAACCCACTCTGACCTCAACTGCATTGTCAAGCTAAACTGGGAAGTCTGGAACAACCTGTATGGTCTCATCATCCCACTTCAAGAGCTGGAGCTCCTGGAGCATGTTCTGCTGAGGGAGGATCAGGTGAATTGGTCATGTACCAGAGGGACAGTTTGCCTTTCACACTCACCTGTACTGAAGAAAGTCATAAGAATAATGGGGCTCTGAGGATGCCATCAAAAAGCAGATAAACACTACAATGGGATTTAATTAGAGAAGTGCAAACTGAAGGCCTTGTGCTGTGAAAGGATTCTCAGGAAGGAATTTGGTACCATTTAAGGGCTTTGATTAAACATGTTTTCATTAGTGTAAAATATTTTTTTAAAGTAGCACCTGAGAAAAAGAGCAAGCAGTAATTCCCTTAGAAAAGAATGAGGATCTCTGTACAACAGCTGCCCATATTGTGATGTAAAGGGTTTTTTTGCTGAATATTCCATACTGACTTTTATTGGTCCTTTCCTTCTTTTTTTTCCCTTTTGAATGCTGAGGTTTCCAGTGATGATAATTCTTTGAGAACTTGGCAGCTTGCCTAATTGCTGTTCCCAATACAAGTTCCCACTATATGCTTCTTGGATTGCAACTTATTGGCAGAAATAATATGGCATTAAATATAAATATCTCTGTTTACGTAACATTAAAATTGATAAATCAGTCACTTATGTCAAAAAATTCCAAACTACAGCAGTGTGAATTTGTCACATTGCTTTTGCTCTATACTTTAGGGTGTGTATTTCAGAACAGAAACAAAAAGTTTTATAGTTAATATATCACTTTTAATAATAAGAAATTTTGTGTGATGGATCCAGTGCCTGTTTATTTTTAGCAGTGAGTTTTAGTAGTTTTGCTGGAACATATTGAGTCAAAAGGTTTAAACAGGGAGCAAATCCATGAGAAATTTGGCCCTGCTAAAATCTTAACTTTGCTTTCTGGTAAATGCAAGGTTTGCATAATGCATGGACTATTTAATTAATAATGTGAAAACTTGTACTTTGCATGTATTTCGGAGTTCAGTATTCTGGTGCTGTTTACTTGGGGTTTCTTGGCACTTGGGTTTGATGTTTCATACTTGAGGAGGGCACATTCAAGTTGATAGCCAGGTGTAACTCCCTTGCCTGCTGCAATTTACTGCTCTTTGTTTGGGCTGTTTATTAAAATTCAGTAAGTATCTCTCACTACTCTCTGCAGACTAGAGATGGTTAGAAAAATGGGAGGTATTCCCTCCATTTTTGTATTTCTAGAAAAACTCTTTTTTTTTTTCTTCTTTGCTCTGGAATCTCTGACCAAAAGAAAGGCTTCGGAGGAATATATCAGAAAAAAGAGTTGCAGTTGAATGCATAATCTCATGAATAATGGTCATAAAGTGAGATGTTCCAGGAGATTTGTAAAATGATTGCTTGGTACAATTCATAATTATCTCAATGATTTGGCACTGTATCACACAGACATTAATCTTTTATCCTCCACCTCAATATGTGCATAATGGGGGGGGGCGGGAAATCACTTTTTTTTCCTATTTTTTTCTTAGTCAAGAATCTGCATTGATTGTGATAGTTGATACCACACCCATGTCTTGCTTGGTGGCCCTATTTCTTGTCATTCTAATTATTTTGCAGTTACTAATGAAAGTTATTTAAAAAGTTATTTATAAAGCTTTTGCTCTTCACTTGATGTTTTTTCTGTATCAGCAAGGTTAAAAACCATTTCAACGTTCAAAAGAAAAAATCCCATTTACACTTTGAGTCTAGACCTTCTCAACTGTTTGGGGTTTTTTTTGCCAAAATAGGTACAAATTTTAAAGGTCGGCAGTATTGTGGAGTCAGTGCTAATAATGAAAGAAGACACTCCAACATTAATAAATAGATAAATGGAGATATTTATAGATAAATAGATATATTTTAAATGTTGTCTGAAATACCAATGAATCATTAAAGTTTGCTGCCTTGCACTCATAATTTCAATGCTGAAAAAAAAAATCAATGCAATGATAAAGATTGCTAGTGTTAGAGAGGATGCTTGTGTTAAAAATGCATTGCTGCCCATTCCCATGCTCATGCCCAGAGGAGGGGAATTTCCCTGCTCAGGTGCCCGTGCTGGGAGAGCAATTTGTCATGGAAACAATTCAGGATAATCTGCCATGGACTCCTGATAACCTTTCCTTCCTAATTTCTTTGCCATGACTGTCTCACTTTTTAGCCAAAGACAATGTTTTTGCTTTTATAATGAAGGCTCTGCCCTCATGATGTTCCTCTCTTTGCCTCCCCCTTTCTGACCTGTTCTCCCATGACTTCTTCCATGACATTTCTCTTCTATTTGGTGTCTTGTTGGGAAAGTGACTAGAAGATTGTCTTTGAACTTCTTCAGATTAATGTATATGAAAATCCACTGGAAATTGGTGAGGACCCCATGAGGATTGCTGATCCTTATTTTAGATTATAGTTATAATTTTCCCTTTCCTTGCTGTTAGTGTCACCCAAAGAAAATACAGTTTAAGTAAGTTACTACCTGTTTTGCTTGTCCGGATTTGACAGAATCATGTCTTATAGAAGAGAAATTTAATGTAAATTGTATTTTCTGTAGGCTTATCTTTTATTACCAATAAGTTAGCAGTGAATAGGAGCTGCTCCTTGCTGGTGGCTCATCCTATCTTTCCTGCTTCTGCCTGACAGCATTAGTGCTTCCATTATTGTAACCCCAGTCCCTGAGATTATTGTAAAAGCAGTTAAATAAAGCCCGTACTTCGCTCAGCTTTAAATTTGCAATGAATATCCTTTTTGTTGGGGGTGACTCCTTTATTGGCAGACCTGGCTGAGGCGCTGAGGCTCTGGAGCCCAGCTCCACAGTGCTCTGACATTCAGGGAGCAGCGAGGAAGGAGAGGAAGGAGCCTCGCCGAGCGCCGCGCCCGCGGTCGGAGCTGAAAGAGGCGCCGAGTTCACTGCAGCCATTCCACCCTCAGCTCTTCCCCTGTCACATCTCATCCATCCCGTGGGGTCAAGCCTGGTCAGCACTCGGATGGGAAACTCCCTGGAAAACCAGGAGCTGAGGGAGGCTGGGCACAGGCTGCATCTCTCTGCACAAAGCAGCACCCTGCCCCTGGGTCTGTTGTTAGCACTGTGCTATGTTTAATATATGTTTGATGGGGTTTAGTTGTGTTTTTTTTCTGGTTCATTGAAAAAATAATGCTGTGGCTACAAATAATGATATAGGGGGGAAAAAGTTAAGAAGAAGTCATTGTAATAGGTGGTAGATAAGGAGTGGTCCCAAGACACAAGGAGGCTTTGCAGATTCAGGTTCTAAGTCTCTGTCAGTCTTCTGTTTTCTTTTTCTCCATGAGAACAAAGTACTTATTCACCTTCTGAATCTCACAGCAATAGTGTAGAGTGAAAACTTGGCTGGGATTTCTCTGCTCCAAAATAGCCTCCAGAAGGTATGGAAGGATTCACTGGAATATGGCTTGGCCACTGTGCTTGGTCACCAACAATAAAACAAATGTTCATTATATTTTCAAAGCTTGACTTTGTCAGTGGTGATTTTATGGCTTTTCAAGTAGTGAAAGTTATAAAAGGACAACAAAGGTGGGCTTCCCTTTGTGGTGCATTGGCTATTGGCTCATGGAAGGACTCACTGGAATATGGCTTGGCCACTGTGCTTGGCCACAGTCACCATCAGTAAGACAAATGTTCATTGTATTTTCAAAGATTGACTTTGTCAGTGGTGATTTTATGGCCTTTTCAAATAGTCAAAGTTATAAAATGACAAGGAAAGGTGGGCTTCACTTTGTGATGCACGGTGCTTCTAAGTGAAATTGCTTCAGAGGGAAAAATTCCAAGACAGGATGAAACACGAAGAAAACGCATTCCTGTTCTTGAATAAAAAAAGGTGGGTAGAGACACAAGTTAGTAGCTTGGAAGCTTCATACCTATTGAATTTTGTTTTGCAGAGAAGTAGTAACTTACTTACAAAATAGGAAAAATTTGAAATCTTCATCAATGTTGACACTTGTCAAAACTGTAAGAGCTGTCAATGCATGCTGGAAGGTTGAGGGGCTGATAGGACAGGAAAGGACAGTGTCAGGGTGGATGGAGCCCTTCTCCCAGGGGATCATGGGGCTTAAAGTTTGCTGAAGAATTAACTTAAGTTTCAGATGATATTTCTGAAACATTTCCCATTCTTTTTGAGTCTTGACTTTGTTCTTCATTAAAGATAAAACTGCATTTCATCATTAAAACAGTACTTAATTACTATTTATCACTGTAAATACATCCTGGTTCTGTATAGCTTAGGTCTTGGCAAATGGATATATTGCAGCACAATTTTACTTTATTCAGAAGCTAATTTAAGTAATATCTTTCTTTGTTAGATGCAGGTGTAAAACCATATATTCTGGCAGTTTCTGAATCTGAGGTTTCCAAATAAAAATGAAGATCAAAGTTTGGGAAGCTGAAGTACACTGCTAGAGTTTTTGGGTTTATTGTATCAGAAGCAATACAAAAAGAACAACTGAGAAAAATGGAGCCTTTCATGGACCCAGCATGGCTTTTATTGCGGTGCTTGATCTGGGGAGATGTGTTACCACATCAGGAGGAGCATCAGCATCTGTTCAGAATTAGGGGATAATTCTGATAATTAGGCAGGGGTTTGTGCCTGAATTGACTTCCCTGCCTCTGTCCTGTGGATGGGGAGAAGCTGGAGCAGAGCAGCTCTGTGGTGGAGCCCTGAGCTGTCACTGCCACCTGATACAGGGATTCTTTTGTCTGGCAGTCAAATGAGTGAACCTGGTGGGAAAGGAGAGTGAAGAAGGAATTTTAGTCTAAGGAGAGTTCCAAATATGCAGAATTATTTAGCACATTTGTGTTTTTCTTGGAATAAATGGGCTTTCCTCAAACTGTTGTTTTTTAGAACAAGCTACTGCAGTATCTACCAGTGATACTGAGATTTGAAATGTATCTTTCTTCCATGCACACACTGACTACTTTTGTGCTTGGTTCCATCTGGAAAGGATATAATTGAATCCTTGTTTGGCTTCTTTAATTATTTCTTTGCAAAGTCTTTGGCTGGGAATTTTGCCACTTACAATACAAATATTCAAACCTAAGAGCATAAAGTGTGCTTTCAAAGAGCATTTTTGTAAACCTTTTATCATTTGGAGGTTTTTCAAAAGAGAACATGAGACCTCCTCAATGAACATGTTTTAATTTTTTAAATCCCCAGAGAAGATTTTGTTTCCTTGCAGGTTGGCTTTAGTTGCTAATTAACTTTGTTAATTAAACATGCTATAGGGATGAAACATGCTTGATTAAAAATAAATAAAGCCATATAGCAACAAAGTGATGCTACTGTTTTTTCCTATTTAAAAGCTAAGATTAAAAAACGAGATTAACTTTGAAGCTACATGTCAAATGTTCTCTGCATTTGAAACATCTGAAAGGCTAAAGCAGCTAAAATCTTATGGTTTTTGCAACTCAATCATAGCAAAATGTTTATTCAGTCGTAACACCATGTTAAAAATGGGGGCTGAGAGTAGCCACTGAAGGTGCTGCCTTAATCAGAACTGACTGAGATGGTGGATAATAACCACAGGGTTTGTTTGGTCATTCTTAGACATGAAGGTCCTTGTTTTTTCCTGTCATCCATCTCATATGGAAACTTCCAGCACTGCACATTAGTTTGAAATGCTGTTGGCTTGTGCAGGGAGTCTGAGCACGCTCCTTGCCCTGCACGCGGGCGTGTTTGTGTGGAGGTGGTGGGAAATGGCTCGCAGCAGGCAGTGGGCCAAGTGCATCCCTGACAGAGCTCAGAGCAGCCTCAGGGATGCCCGTGGTCCATGGGCATGCTGAGCTGATGCCACTCATCCTGCCCAGAGGAGGGAAACCATCCGATGGTCTGGCTCTGAGTCCACAGCTCCTTCACCTGGGCAGCGCAGGTGGCAGGGGGAAGCAGGAGCACAGAGTTTGCTTGCCTCAAAGCTGAGTGTTTGTAGACACTGTTGGAAAAAGTTGGCTCTTCTGTACCCACTATGGCACTGTTTTTCCCCTCCTCCACATAATAGTCAGGTTTCTTTTTCTTTTTCTGCTATTTAAATGTGGTTTTGTTCCTAATAGCAGCAATGCTACAAACAAAGTTAGAGAATGCTTTGCTGTCCTTCACTGGGAAAATTGCTAAGAAAACCCTTTGGGAATATCTGTTTGAATGATCTTCACCCAGTCAGGGAATACCTGGCATTGATGGAGGAGCGTCTTTATGAATAGACCTTGAGTGAAATTCATTCTCATAAAATTCCAGAAATGTGAAACTGATTCCATGTTGGAGTTAACATGGAGTGAGGGAAGTAAGAGTATTCCTGATGTAGGAGACATAGCTAAATAAATCTCTCCAGACCACTGGCAGGAAGTGTATGGAGGAGTGGTTTGTGGGGGGGTTTGTTTATTTTCCCCCACCCCCCACATATTTTCTCATAAAATATCTTTAGGCATTTGTTTTGCAATTAAAAGGTCAAAACCTCCTCAAAGGGAATACTTGCTTTTTCCACTAGAACATATTAGGGCACTGAAGCAGTGCAAAAATGCGAGGGGCTATTTCCAGCAGATGAACTAAACCCTAAAAATAGGATTAACCAGTTTTAAAGTTTTCCAGTGATAGTATCTGAGCAAGGAAGGGGGGGAGTGGTACATGTAGTTTAGAAGATGAGTTTAGGACACCTATGTTAAGGCTCTTGACTAATTGCACTTCTCAATTTTCCATAATTTTTCACATGTGCCAACGAAGGTCTAGATATCACGCTGGAGAACACAAACACAATTTCTGCAGGGCTGTGGCTGTATCATCTTCAACTTTTGCTGATATTCAGTGGTTTCAGCATCATCCCTGTGTACAGATCAGGATTTTGGCAATGCCTGGTGCTAATCTGATACCCACAATTGTTGGCTGTATGGGGAATGCTGATGGGTGCTGTGACAGAGACTCAGCTTAATCACCACATCTTCTGCTGAAATGGAGAGGGGGCCTGGTGCAGTGACCCAGGCACACTGAGCTGTGACTGAGTGACAGGAGAGCTGTCATTCCACATGAATTAGGCAGGCACATGCAGATTTTTCTCATCAGGAATGGTGCTTGAGAAATGCTCTAAAGGCTACTTTTTATTCTGCAAGTTTGGGAATACCATAGAGCAGTTAGTTTTTCATGTTGGGTAAGACTGACCCAGTCAATGATAGGAGCATTTTCCAAGCCTGGGTCCTACTTCTGCCCTGGCTTGGCACTTTTGCAGGTTTTTGGGGGATGGAGTTTCCCCAGGCCATACAATGGGAAATTATCTTTCCTTTTCTATGTATGCTAATCACTACTTTTCATTTCTTTCTTACAACTTCTCAGTGTACTTGAAAATGTGTTGTGGTTGCCAAATCCTTAATTAAACAAATTAACTATTAGTTGAGTTGAGCCAAATATTTGTATAAGGATCTTATATGAAAAAAGGCTAATTAAAAAAGATCTAATAATTCAGTAGTTGCAAAATGCATCACAGTGTGTTTATATATAGAATAGATGTTTTTAATTTCAATTTTATGCATATATTTATTGATGGTGCAACAGACTTCAGGCATGGTGCAGAATAAAGCTGATGTGCAGGGCTATAGGAAAATAAATAACACAATCTGATTTGCACAGTCTGCTTCCATATCAGCGGCATGATGAGCTGCTTTGTTGTTTGAGTGAAGCAAATTTGGATTCAGCTGATTTATTGGCAGCTCTGTCAAACTGCCACGGAATGAAATAATGAAATAAATGAAATAAAAATGAAATAATAACACAACCACCAGGTCCTGCAGGGGAGCAGAGGGAGGAGAGCTGGTGGGGGAGCCAGGGGAGAGTGAACTGCTGCTCACAGGCTTTTCTTTCCTCAGGGAGAAGCTGTGTGTGGCTCGGCTGCAGCGGGAGGTTGCCCAGAGTAAGAGCGAAGGAGCCATGGTAAGCTGTGCCTGCTCACTGCTTTGCAATCCTTGTCCTGCTCCCCTTTGGGCTGGATGGAGGTGGTCATTGGAGCATCCATGTCTTGGGCACAACAAAAGGTTGCCAATTTATGGCATAAATTGGCATAAATGTGAGGAAAATGTTCATAAATGTGAGGAAACTCAAGGCTTGGTTTCCTTGGAAAAGCCATGGGAGAGAAAAGCTGCTTCCGTTCCTCACTGGAATTAGAAGTAAGGCAAGCACAGAAATGCAATTTCAGATCAAAAGGCAGCAGATTTACTTGCCTGTTAAATCTTAGCTAACCACAGAAAAATGAAAGAACACAAGCATGGAAGCTTAGAAAAACCCCTCAATCTGATAATTTTGTAAATCATGTAATGCTCCTTGTATCTTCATTTTTTGTGTACCAATTCATGAGATTAGCCTTGTGAGCAAAAGATGAAATGGCAGATTTTTAGTTGACCACAAACCTCAATTTATAGAGTGCCTTATCTCTTCAAAACAATTTTCTTTGGGAGCCAACATGTGCTGAGTGTGCTTAATTACTTAATATCTGAGGAACTGTTTCCATCTGTTAAGGAGTTTGTTTGTCCCTGTCTTCAGATAAAATGTCTTAAGCTTCCATGGGAGAAAGAAGGCTTGTTCAAAAACCTTAAAACCCAAACTATCCCCTTGAACATATGTGGAAGTGCCAGTGATCTGAGTGATTGCACAGTTGGCTGTGAAAGACTTTGGTGGTCCCAAGTTTGTTTAACTTAGTGGGGAGCAGCTGTAGCAGGTCTCTGGGGAAGGGATGCTCTGTGAGCTGTGGGATGCAGGGTCCTTCAAATCCCACCTGCCTCCAGTGAGAGCCATTTATAAACCTTTAATGGTGAGATGAGGTTTGGAGGGACCTAAGTGACAAGTGGGAGAAACCAGCTCTGGGTTTGTTGCTCCCACCACAGCCCCAGATGTGCCCAGCCCAGGTGTGGGAGCCGCTGCCCTCTCCCATCCCAACAACACCCCCCTATTCCTGCCCTTGGGTCTGCAGCATGGCTGGGCTGGCCACAAGGAGTCTTTGAGATGGGGTTTGAGCAGTTGGGAAGCCTGGCCTGTGGGTAATTTATGAGAATGGGCACAGAAGTCCTGGAGGAAGTGGGGAACAAACTTTTATCAGGTAAAGTTGCAATTCAGGAGTCCGTGACTGAGATAAAACTCCTGCTGCCTCCGTGAGGAATTTTGCCTGAGGAAGAATGGCAAAGATCAAGCATTAGATTTGCAATTGCATTTTAGTTTTCAGTGTAAATAAATGTCAAAATCTGGGAAGAGCTGTTTACTCTATTTGAAATATTTCCTTTATTTTTTTTAAACTAGCATTCCCTTGGAGGCACAGCAGTAATATAATATATTGAGTGTAAAATATACTTAGTGGGATAATCCCAGACTGTGTGAAATGAGCAATACTGATTAACCTTCTAGAGCTGCTAAGGTTTTTGGTATGTGCACCCACGTTGTGGTCTCCTCTCTTGCCTGTCAGACACTTCTTGTGCTTTTCACTATGGGTTTGTGCATCACTTCTGTCTGTGACCAGGGTGTAATTTTGTGTAATTTGTTGAGAGGCCAAGTGTTGTAACCCATTAGGAGCTGACAGGTAGCTCTCCGGGGGTGCACTCTTCCCCCAGGGTAAATACTGGGTCGTTTTTTCCCTCTTCCCTGAGGGCAATATGCACAATTATCCTGAGCTAGAGCCAGCGCGCCTGTGGAGACGATTGCTTTGAAGCAGTTGATGTATGGAAAGTTCTTTGTGTCTCAGAGCTGGTGATTTTAATATGAAACACAGCAGTCATTAATTAACATTAATGAACTTGCGTGGCTGCGAGCAGTGTGGGAGCAGCCAGGGTCCAAGGGCTGGAGCATTTGAGCCCAGGGGAGGGCAGGGATTAAGAAAGTCCTGGAGCCGCGTTCCCAGGGCGAGGAGCCGGCAGCACACCCTGGCTTTGGAGCAGATCCTTTCCAAAGTAGCAGATCCTTTCCAAATGCTTGTAGCCAAATTTCAGTGAGGGATTTTGAGCCAGCAAGCCCTTGGCAAGCATGGGGGCTCCCTCCTGAGCGGCACTGGCTGCCAGCAGCCTGCCCGCAGGGTGCCCAGCCCGTGTGCTGCTCTGTGCCCTGTGATGGGCATCCCCTGGGGACAGCAGGCTGGGCAGGGCCACCAGCCAGCCACAGGGCGCCCGAGGGCCTGGCCCTGCTGTCACCGGGATCAAAGCAATGGCATCCCCCAGCCTCCCTGCCACGGCTTTATTTAATCACTAATTAGCTAATCGCCTTTACTCGCTCCCGTTTGCTTTTTGTTTGTTGTGCTGGTGAGATCGGCATGGAGGTTTTCGTGGAAACAGCTCCTTCGTTTGGGAAGGGCGCAGGTGACAGCACGTGGCACCTTTAGTGGCACCTGCAGTGCCTTGCTGGGTCATGTGGAGAGCATTTCTTGCAGTGGGAAGGAAGGCAGGGAGCACAGGGAGCTGCCCTGCATCCTGGGAGCTGTGCAGAGCATCACACAAGCCTTTGGCAGGCTGGCACCTCATGTAATACCCACTAGTGTTTTCTGCTTCTCTAAAGAAGAGAATAGTTTGGGTTTTGCTGGCACAGATAGGTCAAGAGGGTAAGAAGTGCCCACTTTATGTAAAACACATAAGGGTGTGTGTTTGTAAGGCTCACTGGCTGGACAGTGCTCAGGCAGAAAGGGGCCTGGTGGTACTATTGGACAGACAGTTGAACATGAGCCAGCAATGTGCCTTGGTGGCCATGAAGGCCAATGGCATCCTGGCCTGGATCAGGAATAGTGTGGCCAGCAGGAGCAGGGAGGTCATTGCTCCAGTTCTTGGTGCTGGTGAGGGCACACCTTGAGTGCTGTGTCCAGTTCTGGGCCCTCCGTTTGTGAAGGACGTTGAGATGCTGGAGTGTGTCCAGAGGAGGGCAACAAGGCTGGTGAGGAGCTTGCAACACAAACCCTGTGAGGAACGTTTGAAGGAGCTGGGGCTGTTTAGCCTGGAGAAGAGGAGGCTTAGAGGTGACTCATTGCTCTCTACACCTTCCTGAAGGGAGGTTGGAGCCAGGTGGGGTTGGTCTCTTCTACAGGGCAGCACTGACAGAACCAGAGGACGCAGTCTCTAGCTACATCAGGGAAGGGATAGGTTGGATATTAGGAAAAAACTTTTCACCAAAAGAGTAATAAATACTGGAATGCTCTTCCCAGGGAGGTGGTAGAATCACCATCTCTGGATGTGTTAAAAAAAAGACTGGATATGGCACTTGGTGCTACAGTCTAGTTGAGGTGTTGGGGAATAGGTTGGACTCGATGATCTTAGAGGTCTCTTCCAGCCTCTTTATTCTGTGATTCTGTGAGGGTGAGCAGATTCAGGGAGCAGGGAATATGTCCCCTGTCCCTGTGGGTGCTGGAAGGATGTGGTGCAGTGAGTGTTCCCTGTCCTTCCCACTGGGATTCATCCAGCACCCAGGAACCACAGCAAGGTGGACACGTACATAAACCAGAGACTAATAAACACAAAGCATGTGCTGTAGAAGCTGCTACACTGGGGTGGCTTTGCTCACAAAATGGGTCTGTGCATCTGTAAACATCTGGTGAGTGATGGTGGAAAGGATGTACACAAGGAGAAGTTTTCCTGAGGCTGAAGATCAGTCGGTGTCTGCTGTGTGGTACCAGCGTGTGCGACCCACAGTGCTCCCCAAATAATTGGGTTTTTGATCTGTCCCAGAGTTACAGTTTTCCTGTACAGTTTTCCTGACTGATTTGTTACTGGAAGGTACTACCAGTGAAGGTGAAATGAAGATGCTTCATTTCAAGACAAACATCACCAAAGCCATACAAATAATCTTGCAATATGTTTTTTCCATATCTTTGTATGGAAAATCTGATACCTGGTATATTGGATGATGTGGATTTATGACCTTACTCCAATTGTGAACTGAATCATTCAGGCTGAATACCTGACAATTGCTCAAGTTTCTTTATTTTATGAACCACCATCAGTAAATATTGATTGTTCACTATCAAAATGTGGAATTATTACAAATCCATCCCTCGAAAGTTCCAGCAGCACTGACCCAGGATTGTTTGGCTGTTCCTGTCACTCATGGCCTTTTATTTGATAGTCTGCATGTTCACAATTTTCTTAGTCATGTCTCTTCTGACTCATCAAGGATGACTCTTTGTAAAGAAAATTGAGATGATCAGTTCATCTGTGTACACTTCTCACTGCATTTGATGGGGACTGTGCAGGTGTCTGTAGTGACAGAGATCCCATTTTTAAAATAAGCAGCTTTCAAAGCAAATCACCAGTTTATTTCAAAACATTCTGAAGACTGAAAACCACGTTAGTCATGAAAGTATTTTTTGTATCTTTGAAGTGCATGAATTTTCACCTTTGGACACAAAACATAAGCAGGAAAAGTGTTCATTGTGAAATTTTCTTAACAGTGAACAGTGCCAGGTTAGGAAAAATATGAGAAAAATGTTGCCACACTTTAACAGTAGAGTTCTTGTAGCAGAGTGTTATTTTAGCAGAAACTAGTTTAAAAGCCTAAAATGAACCAAAAGGATACACAAGTACATTTTGAAAGCTTGAATAAGTTTAATAATTACCCAGAAAAAAGTTGCATTTTTTATTTCATACCTTTATTTGTATCTGTGCTATACAGTTTTGTTGGTTTGTTCTTTCCATCCAAGTCCTTCAGTTCAACTCTATTTTCCATTAGTTCAGTGGCCTGTAACCTACATAAAAGAAATTGTACCACTCTGGCAATTTAGCTGTGAAGGTTAAAGTGGGATGCTGCTGCCTTTTATATCTACATGGGTTTCACTTAGGGTGGGCCCTAGGCTCTGATTTACCGTGTGTCCTGCTGCGCTTTAAGTGATGCAAAGTGATTATCATGGGCTCTTCCTGGTGCCCATCCATCCCACACCTGCACCCTTTTGTTGAGAACACACCATGTTAAGTGAATGTGAGCTCCCCGCTGAATAGGTTTCCACCCTCTGGTAATCCTTCTGCATTAGATTGATTTATGAATGTATCAGATTCTTTGTTAGCATGTAAACCACTAATTAATTTAAAGCTCTCTGTGGAAAAATTAAAGCCCTGGTTAAGGCTTTCAACAGGCTCAGATGGTGCTAATAATGGAAAAACAAGTTATATTAATGAGTTTTGATGCGATCAGCACAATTCTTGCTTTACAAACAGTTTTTGCAGTAAAACAGTGGAGGCTGCAAGTTTTTAAATAAAGAGTGGAAGAAATAGAAAAGGCTTAAAAAAACTAGCAGAGTCAGTAACATGTCCCATTATTGTAAGGAACTGAGTCACTTCTGCTTGTTACAAGTTTCTTAAATGTGGTGGATTTAGATATATGTAACAATCTCTTCAAAAACCACGGGAAGGGCAAACCACTCTGGTTGCCTGATTGAAACGTAAATTGTAATCAGCTTTGAGAAGATCTGCCTCTTCTCATCAGGCACTGCCAAACTGGAGCGTTCACATGGAGATGGATGTGTTGAAGTGTAGAAAAGGTCTTGACTGAAATTGCATTAAAGTCAGTTGAAAGTTTGACTGCGCTCTCATCTTTCCCAAATTGCCTGGGGGTTTGTATGCATTTTCAGTTGTTTGCTCCTTACTCCCGTTCAGGCTTTTAGCATGGGTGCTAGTTTTTGGTGAGAAGAAAGAGACCATACCCCAGCTTGATGGTGCTCTGTTGAGCTGAGTGAAATGAAGATAGAAAGCAAAATTATTTTTCTTTTAAATTCCTTGTAGGAAGCTGAAAATGCACAGTTGGAGAGGCAGCCCATGAGTGTAGGAAATTGTGCCTCTCCTGGGAGCTGCATTTACCCTTCCTGGTGCTCTCAGCTCTCCCAGGGCACTCAGACACCGGAGTGATGAATCCCGCCATCCCCTCCGGCCGTGGGGGAGGCTGCTGTAGCAGCAGCACCCGGGTCATTTAAAAATAGAGGATATTTAGTAATAAATGAAGTGTTAAAGATGAGGTACAAAAGGCTAAATGTTCTTTCCCACCTTCTGGGTCCTTATGTTCTAGGAAAGCATCTATCTGTGCTTTAATTAGAAAGTAGCAGAGAGAGCGCAAGTATCCGTTTTGAAATGTCTCATTGAATATGAAATATCCTAAACTAGAAAAAAGCAATCTGGCCCTTGTGCTGCCCTCTCTGTGAAGCTGTGTATTTATGCACAGAGAGCCCTGCTGTCTGGCTCCTTTTTCTCAGAAACTCCATCATACAGCCCTCATGGAAGCTCAGTGACATTAGCAGCAGCTTTAGCATCAATAATGATTATCGAAATTCTTTACAAGCCTAGTTTAATGCTCCTGGACCTCATTAGTTTTTCATACTTCATTAGGCCAGATGCCCTCATTCACAACTTTGCAGTTTTATCTTCAGTGGTTTTCAAACATAAACCCTTATGTCCTGGGTACCTTTTGTTATTTGCTTCAAATGTGCAAATATGTGGATGTGAAAAATGCCAATCACTTGTTTTTTAAAATTTTTAAAGTTTAATAGTAACAAAATGGTTATAAAAATAGTTACACAATTAGAGTAATAACAATTTGGACAAATTGAATTAAGACAATATGAGACAATAAAAACAAAGAGTTACGGACGTTTGGGTACCTTTTTCTGGGCATCACGAGCCCAAAAAAGGACACCTGTTAACCAAGGATTAACCCTTAAGAACAATAGCCCGTTGCATATTCATACACTTCATTCATGATGCATAAATTCCATTCAAACACAGGATTCTGTCTAATCAGTGTCAACTTCTTCCTTCTAATCCTAACAGCACCTTCAAGGTGGGAAGAAGTTCGTTTCTTCTGATAAGAAGGCAATAAATTCCCTGTCTCTGAAAGATTTAGGTGTCCTGTGGCTGCTATCTATCTCACTGCAAGCCCTTTCTGTTAAACAAAGCATCTTACATAGCATAGTTTCTATTTTAACAATTTTTATAACCTAAAACTGTGTTTAACACAGTACGTAAGAAAATTAATACAGCATTGTTTTCTAACAACACATATAATATTCATTCTAGTATTTGCGAAAAGCCAATCATAAAATACATGCATTTTTCACATGGATATTTAGAAATTCTGTATATTAAAGTTATTATGAATTTAGGTATTCTCTATGATTTAAGTTGCTGACACTTTCAGCAGTCAGTTTCCAACGAGAGACCGATTGCCTGTGCTAAGAACCGGCCGCTGTTCCAAGCCAGGGTCGCTCTGGGGCTGGCAGTGAGTTCGGAGCGCGGTTTGTCCCGCAGGCTCCGAGCGGGAGAGCTGGCAGTGAGCTCCGAGCGCGGTTTGTCCCGCAGGCTCCGCGCTGGGGAGCTGGCAGTGAGTTCCCAGCGCGGTTTGTCCCGCAGGCTCCGAGCCGGAGAGCTGGCAGTGAGTTCCCAGCGCGGTTTGTCCCGCAGGCTCCGAGCTCCTGGCAGCGAGCTCCGAGCGCGGTTTGTCCCGCAGGCTCCGCGCTGGGGAGCTGGCAGTGAGCTCCGAGCGCGGTTTGTCCCGCAGGCTCCGCGCTGGGGAGCTGGCAGTGAGCTCCGAGCGCGGTTTGTCCCGCAGGCTCCGCGCTGGGGAGCTGGCAGTGAGCTCCGAGCGCGGTTTGTCCCGCAGGCTCCGAGCGGGAGAGCTGGCAGTGAGTTCCCGGCGCGGTTTGTCCCGGAGAGCGATCCCCATGGATCGGGCCCGGCCGGGCGCTCCCCGCTGGCGCCAGCAGAGGGCGCTGCAGGCACGGGAAAGGCGCCCCGGAATTCCCGGGATCGCCCCGTTCCAAAGGCAGCGCTGCTCTCCCTGCGCCCGCAGCGTCTCCGGAATCACCGGCACGGAAACACCAGCGCTCCAGCCAGAGAGGCAGAAATAAGTTTTTCCCCTTCAGCTGGAGCTCACCGAAGTGGTGTCTCACTCTTCAGCAAGTCAACGTAAAAAAGAAGTCAAACAGAGTTATGTAAAAATCACTGAACACGTAAAAAAAAAAACCAAAAAAAAAACCCAAACAAAAAACCAACAGCAACATCAAAATGCATTTATATAAGGTCTGGAAGTAAAACAGAGGCAATGTGTAGAAAGCATGTCATGTTGGCTAAAGTGCCCTCCAGTAGAAATTGCCATTTTTAGATAACAAAGCAGGGGATGTACGGTGCGGAAAGGGCAGGGCAGTCTCAGAGCATCCATGGGTGGACGGAGTATTGGAGTGGCACTTGGCTCCAGCGTGAAGCAAATCCTGCTTTATGACTGGGAGCAGATGGATCCTGCTCCAGGCAATACCTCACTGCCTAATGGCAGTGATGTGCCCATGCACTAATAACAGTGAATTGCAGGCATTTTCATATCAAAGGTTAAGCTCTCCAATCCTGAGCTCCTCCAGGCAATGGCAGGAGTTGACTCAAGTAAGCCATACACTCACTGGATTAATATTTTTGCAAGGGTGACCTGAATAGGGCCACCAATCTGCAGGCTGAAGAGGCAGAACATTTCTGCTCTGGTTTTAGCTCATGCAAAAAAGGGATCTCAGGTAGGACTGAATTAGTCACAACATCTAAGGATGAGGAACAGGAAAGGTGAATGTGTGCACTGGGCCAACAGTTTTAATTTTATGCAAACTAGGAAGGTAAATTTATACAGATTAATAGTAGTGAAACTGCTGTGGTATACTTGGTGTTGCAACTTTGTTCTTGAAGTACCTGGGGAAATTAGTGTGTTACAAGAAGTAAAATAAGTTGCTAGATTTTTGTTGAGCTTGGTTTGTTTGGTTTATTTTTTGGTGGCCAGTAGTTAAATTATTACTGTAGAATTAATAATACCAGCAATCACTTCTGTAAAAGGTGTGTTTCTGTTGTTAATTTGGGAAACAGAGAGAAATCCATTAATTTATCTTCTTAAGACTTCTTTTAATATTTTTTAAATTAAAGGTTTTTTTCCCTGCATGGGGCAGAAAAGGTTAGCAGGAAGGAGAGAAAGTTCCTGTACAAGGAAGGACAAAATTTATATACCAAGAGTCTCTTGGTTGTGCTGCTTCTATTAATTTCCCATTTATTTAAATTCCTGCAGTGTTCTTGGGGCTTGTTCTGTGAAGTCAGTGCTGACCCTTGGAACGAGTCAGCTCAAGCAGTGCTTTAAATTGCAGTGCTTTAAATTGCATGTGAGAGTGCAAATTCCTTACTGGCAACAAGTTTTTGTTCGGCATCCAGCCCATGAGCCCCGATCCATAACTGCCCCACAGCACCAGGAGAGCAGGGTAAGGTTCTCCTGGCTGCTCAGCTCCCTCTGGGCAGTGACACAACATAGGTATACAGAAAATAATCTGCTGAGGGTGAATAAAAGAGAGAGCAGAAACTGGGAAAAACTCTTGGCCCATTTCTGTCCACTGAACACTTTACAAGTAGACAGGAAAACTATTTACAGCTCATCTGAAAGAGATTTGGACTTTATATTTTGGACAATATTCTTTGTGCCATAAAGTCCCATGAGCTTTTTTGTTGTTTTTCTCTTGGCAGAGCATAATCACATCTCTCTGCAACTTCTCTCCAAGATTTAAAGGAAATATTAAAATGTAGTAAGGAAGTAATGTCTTCCTGTACTAAACCTATTTAGCTTTGTACAAATTCATATAATTTGGGCAACTGTGATTTTTCCTGTCCTTTCCCTTCCAAGTCCAGTTCTCATAAACTTTAATTCAGTTTTTGCTTTGTCAGGAATTTGCTTTTCCATACTTTCTGTTTGTTTTGGCTCCGTGTCCATTGCATTATGATAAGGCATCTTTTGATATTCCACGGGATCTTTCATAATGAAGATCTCATGACACAGTTTTCCAAGTCTGGAGCTGGTGATCAGACTTGCATGTCCTGCAAGAGGAGACTGTCTAGACTGTGGGAATGACTGTGATGTTTGGATTGTGTTATTTCCATACCGCTTGGCATGATGCACTCTCTAGTTAGTCTGGAAATTAATGATGGTGCCAGGCCTGGTGTAGGGCCTTACCTGGCTGTGAAGTGGCTTTTCTTCCTTCTCCAAACTACATGGAAAAGTTGTGCTTTCCATTAAGTACCTTGCTGTGTGACTGTAAATAACCAAGTGCTTAAAACCCTTCTTCACTACATTCATTAATGGTCATGTTCTTTAACTTTGGTACTTTGGTGTCCTACAAGGTCTATAATTACCTTTGCCACCTAAATCCTTTATAATCCTGGAAAATATTAGATTTCTGATCCAATTTGCAAAACAGGCTTTGTTGTCACTCTCCTGCTGTTTGTTTGCCTGTGTGGGTAGTGAACTCTTTGGGGAAAAGGCAGGGTCTTCTAAATAGTGCTGGTTGATGCTTGGATCCTGGAGTGCTTGTGTGCCATGGACAGTCACAGCCCAGGGGCTTGGAATGAATAGTGAGAGGGGATTTGGCTCAGTGTGTGCTGTTCACACCACTGCCATTGTGTAATTACGTCTTTATGATGCACATTGTGATTGGCATCCATGGTGACATTGCTTATTTAGAAATAATTTCTGAGTGTTGGGGAAAAATCATTATCTCTTGGGAACCTCCTCTTCCTGGTGGTAAGCATTAAAAAGTGCCCTGTGGCAGTGGCTGGCACAGTTTTCCATTTAAGAAGCTTTTTCCATGGATGTCTCTAGAGGAGCAGGTCAGAATTTCCAGGTGCTTGTTGGAAATCTTGAGTTGTGTACTTCTTCCTGATGTCGTTCTTAATTAACCACCCAAAAAGGGAAAACCTGTGATGTAGGAGATATCGTCAGAAAATAGATGCACCAAGTGAGAAGTTGAAAATTATTTTCATACTACAGCTAGCCTTTGAGAGTTGCCAGCTCTCATAGTCTAAAGGCAGGTGTACAGTGCTTGTGTCTTCCATCAGTGGATAAGGGAAACCTGTTCACAAATAGGTGGGAGGAGATAAGTGGAAGTGAAGGTGTGAAGACTGCAAGTGATCTAACACACATCAGAAGGAAGAGCTTGAGAAGGAGCATGAGCAGGTGAGCAGAAATACTCTAGTGAGCCACAAGAAACAAGAATATCAGCTCTGGAAATGTGTTTAATGTGTAAAGGGAGACAGGAAGGAGAAACTTGCCTTAGTTTTGCTCTCTCCATGTAGCCACTGGCTTGCAGCTCAGTGCCTGGGCAGGAGCAGGAGCAGGATCAGCAGTGCTTGGTGGCATTGGTCCCCATAAACCCACAGCAGCTGAACCAAAGCCTTGTGCACCTGATTCCCAGGAACCCAGCTCTGCTTGCATGGTCATTTCCAGTGTGGGTGGTTCCTCTCAGCCCCTTTAGACGAGTTTGTTCATAATTCTCCTGTGTTGAATTTGATGTCAAACTTGATGGCTTGAGTGAGTGGCAGGAGTTGTTTGTTTTGGTAATATATTGCAGGAGTCCCCAGAAGCACTGGGGAAGAACATATTTCCTGTTCTCTAAATGTGCAGCAGAATTTATTTCTTGCCAAAACTGAAAGACTATATAATTACAAAGAGTTTGCTAACCCACTGTTCATTGTGCCCAGTGGGCTGTTCCCAAACTGGCATGGCTGGGATTCTGGAAGCCTCTAAAGCCTCACTGGGCTGCCCTGATTCAGGGCAAAGGGGTCACTCTCCTGCTTTTTTAAAGTTTCTGCCCCAGTGAAAGACAAGGGAGCTATGTGTGGAAATGATCTGAAAATTCAGTGTGCTGGCCAAATGCTACTAAAAAATTCAGAATTACTCTCCTGACTCCTGTTTCAGTGCTCTGCATGGTAGAAAATGTTCATGCAAAGTCCTTCCTGATTTTTAATTATGTGATAATACGTTTTATTGTCCAGGAGCAGAACTTCTGCTCAGTCTAATAGCTGCTGATTATTTTCAGCTAAGTGCTGAAGGTGGAAGTGGCAGAAGAGGCTGCACTACTTGGTTCTAGTAGTTAGTTCTTTCTGTAGAAAAGGAATCCTATCTTTTCTCTTCAGGAATATCAAGCTAACACTTAAAATTGTCAACACTCACTATTAAGTTGAAAAAAGCCAGATTGTTATTTTTTGTCTTAAATGAGATGTGTACATGACTATGTGCAGTTAATTGATGAGGATAAACTAGGGTTAAATCCAATAAAACAGATAATCCTGCCTAAAAAGATTAATGTGGTAATGAAGACCAGAGAAGTAAGTGTCAGAGTTTTTATATCTGGTTCTGACCTTCAGCTGTACAAGTGCATCCAGGCTACTTGTGCTAGTAATAAATGGGACAAAAGGAGTAAAGCCTCTAAAGGCTGGCACTTAGAGTTGAGCTGAATTTGGTCTCTGGAAACACAAACAGAAATTCTAATGGACCTATTACTGAAAACTGATAGTGCAAAAGTATATCAGGTGGAGAAAAAGTCTTTTAATTATTTCATTTTTGCCAGCAAATGAATTAAAAACTGCATGAAAAATTGCTTGGGTTTTGTTTTTTTCATGTTCTGCCAGGTACCAGACCTTTAAACTCAGGCTGGCCCCTGAAAGTTGAGTCAGTTCTTTTGAGTGTCTGTGTTGTCAGCACTTATAAAGATTTTGTAGTGGCAGCTTTGTTAGAAATACCACAGATGATGTGCCAGCAAACAGAAAAACCACAGCATTTCCCTACTGCCTATGGCAGTGCCTGCAGTGCTAGAGGGGTAAATATGGAAAACAGACATGTTTGTCAGAAAATGAAAGCAGTAGGACTCTGGAATCAATGCAAGCAACAGCTGAGTAAATAAGGCACCTTTTTTTGCAGTTACTTATCAACCATAAATGGGCTCTGCAAGTGGACACAGAAAAACTGTAATAAAATCTGACATGCTCATGAGGAATGCTGTAAAGAGCCTGAGGAAAAGAAATGCTGTATGGAAAGGTAGCAGCAAAGCAGTGATGCCAGAGGTGTTGAATGTGTCAGCTGAGAAAGGCAAATAGAAAAGTGTGTGTGAAAATGAAATTATTGTTTTATCCCAGATCTGTGGGGGTCTGAAGGCACTGCTGACTGCTCTGAGCTGCTCTCTGACTGGCATGGTTAAGTTCTGCTTCTCTCAGCTTCATAAACTTTCTTTAGCCTCAGATCTGTTTCAATTAACTCCTTGACATCCTGTTTACTAGCAGGAAATACGAACACGTGAATGAGAAGTGCAGAAAGTGAAGAAGCCCTAACACTCCCCAGCATCAGGACAAAATACCACACACTATCCTGGCCTGTGGTAAATCCCAGAGCTCCCTGGAGCACCAGGGTTCCACTGACCAATCTGTTCAAGCCGAATAAAACTCTCAGAAGTGTGTTTTTTCCTGGTTTTATCCTGCTGCCTTAACTCCTATCTCAGGAGCACAGATCCGAGTGGGAAACGCTCGATTCAGCCCCGTGCCCGTTTGTTGTGTGAGCATTCAGTCCTTTGGCAAAAAAAGCATTGCTATCATCTAAAAGCCACCTTGGGCAGGGGCAGAGGAGGCACTGCAGATAAGCAGGGGGCATTTGGGACGTGGCTGTGTCCCTGCTGGGGGTTACTGTCACCCTGGCTGGGCGGGCTGGCATTGTGATGCTGCTCCATCTTCTGCTGCATCCCAGGTTACTTCAGAGCCCAGCTGGGGGCTCAGCTAAGCCTGGCCTTGTTCCTGTGCTGAGTCTCAGGCAATTCTCTGCTGCCTGGAGAGCCTGGTGGCCTCCTGCTGACCGTCAGGAGGGGTCAGTCTGGGGCAGGGACCTTGGCTGCAGGGAATGGAGCAGGAAATCCTGCATTGCTTCATGTGGATTCCAAAGGTTAAAATCCAGCCCAGGTGTGCAAGTGTAGCACACATCACCTTTCTTTGACTTTTTTACCTGTCCCTTCTTCTTCTGCCCTTTCACAAATTGTGTTTTATTTCTGCTGGGCACTATTCTGTGGGGCAATTGAGAGATGTTTTAAAAGATTTTATTCCATTATCAGTCTTGATGAAGGGTGAGACATAAGAGGTGTAAAACTCAATGCCATTCCATCAGAAGCCAACCCATTACCTGATTACAATACATTATAAATGTTTTTCAGCCTATTAGCCTTTGCCACACAATGCTGCTATTACTTCTAACACTAATCACCTATATTTTGACCTCACATGGTCCCGCTACAATGCATCTTTCAGTTTTAATTCTCTCAAATATCTAGTATTTTTCCAAAGCTGTATTTGAAACTTGTTGAAAATTGTTTCTAGTTCCATCTCTCTCTCAATAATGTCATCTCTGTTCCATGACCTTCCTAAATCAGCTTCCACTGACTTAGGAAGAACTTCTTAAAAGAACTTGCAAGATATTTTAAATGGACAGGCATCCATGTTTGAGAAATCAAACTCCAGCCTGACAATGAATTCATAGTCTTCAATGCATTTCTCTTCCCCCACTCTGTCTGGTCTTCATAGCCATTTGCAAGTATGCAAAAAATACTGCTCTGTGGTAATGTTTACATGGTGGCAATGTTTACAAAATAAAGCTGGTTAAAAGGAATTTAAATAAGTCTTCTGAGTCTGAGCTTTCCACTGTTTGCCACAGTTCATGGAACTATCTTCTGTAGACAGTCCAAACAATGAAGACATGTTTAAAAACACTTTTGTAAATCTTTCTTAGCTGGTTTTCAGACCTCAAGGATTCTCTTCACTCCTTCCTGAAGTCTGTGTCTAGGCTGAAATTTCACCCAAACTGACAGCAAATACCTCTTACTTAGCTAGAAAAGAAACCAGTGCCACATCAAAAATTAAATGTAACCTCAGCAAGTGCAAGTGTAGAAATGACCCTAAATCATGTGGCCTGAGGCTCATCTCATGCACCTACACAGAGCACAGCTGTTGCTGTAGGTCACAAAAAGTGCAGAGAACTTGTACTTGAGAGAACTTCACACAAATCTTCTGGCCCTCGCTGCAAGACTTCTGATCCAAGAGGGAGTTTCTGCCTGCCAAATATAGAGTCCCATGAGATCAGGCATATTCTTGAACTTGGATCCTTCTTGGATCATTTATTTCTTATCTTGGGTTAATTTATTTCTTATCTTTGTGAGTGGGGAGTTCATTCCATGGCCTGTTTGTTCAAATAAATCCACTAGAAAGTGGCTGGGAAGCCTGCAGTCTGTCACCAGCAGAAAATTCGGCTCTGAACTCAGTCTGTGAGCATTTAGATGTGCAAATGCAGGCTATACCTGTGTTATAGTTCATGTTTTGGTGCCAGTTTTATTTATTCACAGATTCAGTTTTGTTTTTAGGACAAACTCAAGTTCCAAAACCTCAGTTCTATTTCTGATTTCTGTGAGCTGGAGCATTTGTTTTGCCAGACAACATTTTACCTTCTGTTTTCTATGTTGCTACGTTGATATCCCTTCAGGAAATGTTTGAGAATTGCAGATCTGATAGAAAATTGTAGGAGAATCAAACAACTGACACTGAATCAAACAACTGACACTTTGCTGGCCCAGGTGGGTTAGCTCTTGCAACTTGCTCTCTGCACACCTTTGTGCTGTTTTATGGTTCAAACACCATTATTATAAAATTTCTGGAGTCAAACAAGTGGGAAACATAAACAGAGACTGGGGATTTTTGCTTGTTTACAGCTGAAATAGACAAGGCTCTTTGTAAACATATATATAACATTGGTTCAGATAAGAAGATATTGTATATACCTGGTATAAAAAAAAAACCTAAACAACTTTATGCCTATTTAGAAATCTTAAAGTAATGCAAGAAACCTTACAAAAAAACCCATGTAGCAAAGGGCTTGAAATTATAATTACCCACTGTACTCTAAGATGTTTCAGGAATTTTGTTTTTCCTTAGCAGTGCCACTCTTTCTAATTTTGTTATTGACAGAGTTTTTTACTTCACACTTTCGAGTACTAGATGTTCATATGGATTATATCTATCTTAATACAGTTTGCAATTTTTTATTTGAACTTGAAAAATATTTCATTATGTTTAATTTAGAGGAATGAGATTTCTTTAATTGCTGTGTGTAGAAGCTATTAAAAGCTCAATTACATTTGCAAATTCATTTTTAAAAGTGTTATCATTTAAAGATTACTAATTAAAAAAAAATATTGTGACCTCACAATGTGGGACTTCAACTTTACTAATAATATTCTCTCTACACCCTTCAAACTGTAAGAAAATAGTGTTTAAAATGGAGACATGAATTATGCTAAGAACTGAGGCAAGTCTTCGAAATTGGGATAGCAATTGTGAATTTGAGTAAATAGCAATAGTTTTATTAGGGAGACAAGATTTTTGAAACATATATTATATTTTTAATATGTAATAATATATATTTTTAATATGTAGCATTTATATAATATATAAATATATATTTATTATATATTTACATACACTTATATAAATATGAATGTATATAAATATATAATACATATACATAAATATATACATAATACATATACATAAATAAATATATAATACATATAATACATATGTAATATCTATAATATTATATATTATAGATATTGCATATAATACTCATATATAGATATATATTTATATAAAGTATATAATATTCCATATAAATATATAAAAATTTATATATATTTATATATATAATATATATAAATATATTTATATATGTATATAAATAATAAAATATGTATTATAATTATATGTATTACTTGAGTCCATTCAGCACAGCAAATATGACTGAGCTGAGCTTTAAGGAGCTGAGGGAGTGATGGCTGCTGTGTGCAGGTGTTCCAGCTGTGTGGAGCCCACCTGTGCCCCTGCTGCTGCCAGGGGCTGTGTCTGCACCTGTGTCCCCGGGACACAGAGCTCACTTCACTGCTAATTCCTCAAAGACTTTGAGGGGCATTTTTTGCTATTTAATCTCTTTTCCCAGGATGACTCTGATATTTGGTGGCCTGTCATTGTGTGTTTCACAGAATTCAGGAGCTGCTGGGCAGTCAGAGCTCACTTTTGGAGCAGTGGATGCTCACCACAGCTGCTGCAGGGGATGGGCAGGCAGTGGTGCTCACTATCCAGCTCTCAGCCAAAAGGTTTTATTAGCTATTTAATTTTTTTTTCCCTTGTAAAATAAATGTTATCACAACTCCAGCTATATATACAGTACTGCTGGGGTAATAGCCTGCCTAATTCAGATTAATTGTAGGCTTGCAATGATAAAGGAGCTTCAGCACAGCAGTTATTCTGTCGCACAGATGCAATTAAAACCATATCAATGCAGTATAAATAATGCTAAATTAAGTTGCTGTCCCTCCACATGGTGGCAATT
The DNA here is from genome assembly GCF_028018845.1 of Melospiza georgiana. Classification (NCBI taxonomy): domain Eukaryota; kingdom Metazoa; phylum Chordata; class Aves; order Passeriformes; family Passerellidae; genus Melospiza; species Melospiza georgiana. The sequence goes on along the minus strand of NC_080436.1, from coordinate 33,839,538 downwards.
TTGAGCTAGTGCACAATGAAATCTAGCATCTTATTTTGTTCAGGAGGAGTAACTACACCAAGAAACAGTTTCTAATTTCCTTGAATGGCTCTGGAGCAGATCTATCACCCAACAATATGAAGTGTGTAAACTGCTGTCACCAAAATATCACTAATAATAATAATAATAATGAGCATTTCCTGCTTTGTTGTTCATTGTAGAGGTAAGAAAAGCTTGAGGTTTACATCTGAAAGTCATGGGATACCTGTGTTAATCTGAGATGAAGCTAAAGAGACAGATGTGCCAGCATATAGAAATTTCATAGTGGAAAATGCATGATTTGCTTAAAATTATTTAATTTTAGCTGGTTTTAAGGCATTTTTAGAAAATTCTGAAACAAATTATTTAATGTCAGTTAGATTTCCCTCTGTTTTTTTTGGGCAGCCTGTCACTTTTGGAGCAGAACTCTATTCTCAAGAGCCATCATTTTTCCTTATTGGTATGAAAAAGCTAGAAGATACCAGCCTAAAATTAGGATACTGCTTTTTACACTATTTATATCTTACTGTTGCAAAGCTGTAGCAGGAATAAGTTGAAGGAAAATGGTTACATCATAAAATAATTGGGGAGAAAAAGTAGAGATTTAATATAAACCAAGGCAATGTCTTCCTTAGCTTCTGTAGTACAAATCTGTCAGGTGAAAGGTGAAATGAAAAAAATTCATTTTGATTGCAAAGCAGGCACAGAACCTCACCATTAACTTTCTTATTTTGAAGAGATGTGGAAGTAAAGCTGCTTCTCCTTCCATGAACCCTCCAAGTGTTTGTGTTATTGCTGTTTTCACTTCAGTGCTTCACTGTGCTTTAAATACACCTGTAACTTCATCCCTGGGAAGGCTTTGGATGTTTCAGTGTATTTGTCAGTATTCCCAGTGTAGCTGAAAAAGGTAATGAGGGACAAAGGCATATTAACTGCCACTGTTGGAAAGCCCTGCCTTCAATAGCTGATTAATTGAATCAGTCTTTCTTCAGTAAAATAATTCAGCTTTAAGCAGCCTGTAAAAGTTGTAATAAGCACAATAAGCAGTGCACTTCTTTTCTCCCCATTCTATGGGGGAATGTTTTTTCATGCTGACAAAGTCCAATACAAGGAATGCTGCAATGTTCTGCAAAGTTGTTTGTCAGTGCCTGGGTTTATTTTTGCAGAGAAGTATTGATTGCAGAATGAGAAACATTTGGTTTAACAGGGATCGATGAGTGGCAAACAAAGGACACTGAAGTTTGACTCATTTCAATTTGAACAAAAATACAGTACCCGGTGCAATTTGTGATGAAATAAAAAATGGCCCATGCTCTCTGGTTTTTAATCACATTTCTTTCCTCTCATTTGTGAGTGAGATAGGTTCATATGGGGGACTGTGATATCCTGTGTGCTGGATTTGGGGCCAGGTTGCATGTGAGGATTTCGTGGGGAGAGCACTGGGCTTTGCAGGAGGGGGACAAGCAGGTGCACCTGCCTCTGGAGAGAGGGAAAATGTCACCAAAGGGATTCCACCCACCTTCTGTGTGAGAGACATGAGGGAGAACCACCTTGATCTGTTTCATTTGCAAGCCCAAACACAAGCTCTTACAAAATACCCATAACACAGGGAACACTTGTACTTCCCTTTCCCAGCAGCTTGGGCCATGAGCAGCTGGGACTCAGGTGTATTTTGTGGCACTTGAACAAATACCATTTCATCACCAGGCATTTTGTTGGGAGAATTAAAGATTCATTGCATCAGAATGAATGAGTTACTTTGTTAAACCAGCTGGGAGACCAAGTTGTGAATCCCAGTTTCTATTTCAATTAATATTTCATAATTGATTATTGAAAAATGGAACTGCTTCACCATCCCTCTCTCATCTCTTGTCCCAGGCTGTTCTATGGCTGCTGCCTGCAGGGCATACAAAGGTGAAAAATAGTGGGCTTGAATACTTTGAATATGCACATTAATTCATAAGAGTATTGGGCATTGACTTTGCTAGAAAACCTAATTTTAGTGTGCCTCTAGTAGCTGCTATTTGTTTGCTTCATTCAGTTGTCTTTGTTGTCTTCTCTGTGTCTACATTCTCTCTGGCTCGTGGGATGTTGTGTTGTAAACCAGGCTCTGAGTCTGTTAAATTCTGACTTTTATGGCAAGGTATCAGAGGAACAGCATCAGAAAATGCCTTAAAAATAAATACATAAAAACTCAGTTTGGGTTTGCAATGGCTTTATTGTACTTCAAACTCTAAACCAAAAGTATTTTAACCTTTTCTTCCCACCATTTAAATTCATTGCAAAGTATCTGTTTGAAATCAATATTAATTACACAGAAATTGTGACCCTCTTTAGCAAATGCTTTAAAGTAGTTGTTAAAAATTTAATGTGAAGGTTATTAGCCTGATTTTGGGCAACATTAAGCCTGTGCTAAATATTGTCATGTAGACTTTTTTTGACAAAATATTGGTCCCATGTTTGCATAATTAGCAACACCATAGTAAACCTTTTCTTATGGTGCATAGAGGAAGCAAAGAACAAATTCAAGACTAGAGGATTTTTATTTCTACTTAATCAGTAGCTCTTTCCCCTACTTATATTATAACCTTAATGATGAGATTTCATGTGTGCCCCCTTTAAGACATTTTTGATATTTGAACTAATAAGTCAGGTTATATCTAGCTGTTCTGAAGAGCTGCTGTTCATAAGAGCCAAGGATAAGCTAAACAGAAGGAGGAGGGAGCAGTTCCTAATGGAAGTGTTGGGCTGTCCCTGATGGATAACAATGCCCAGTACAGCCTGCATGGTGTGTGTGCTGCCCCACACCTCTAATTCTTCACTTGCAGTCATCTTGACATACAGACACATTTTTCTTTAACATATAGATAAAATTATTGATTGTGATAGTATGATTTTTTATGTGAAAGATAAATTAACAAGTTAAAAAAGAAAATGCTCTGATGTGGTAGGCTGACCTCAGCCTTGGGTCATCTTTGCTTTTGCTTCCCATCTTCAGCAGGACATGGGGTACAAAAAATTACAATAAAGTTTGTACACCAAGATAAAGATGAGGAGATGGAGAGCTTTGGAATGAGAAATCTGCTTGAGTAGTTGAAATGCTTGACTCTAATGAGGAGAAATCGCCAAGTACTTCTCTGAGAAGTATTTTCATGAGGTCCTTTCATTCTGATGAGACATTTGATGAATTTACCTGCAGTAACAGGTAAAGGAGGTAAAACTCCAAGTCCCTGACATGGAAGGCTTTAGTGTCATCCATGCCTAGGTTTAAAGTTAATAATGAAATAGCCCTGAAATGAAAAAGAGGTAAGACATTGGCATTTCTGTGCCAAACCCTGCTGTGCCACACATTCCCTCTGTGTGCTGGTGCCAGGCTGTGCAGAAGCAAAGGAACTGTTGTGCATCCCTCACCTCACAGCACCATGGGCATGTCTGCCTTCCTGGCTGCCACCTGCCCCATCCACACTCACACTTCCTCACATTTGCACTTTGGTAAAATGTGGAAGAACTGGGTACTGACATTTGTGGCACTTCCCAAGGAAAATAAGGGAGACACAAATGAGCTCCTCTTGGCAGACGCTTGTGTGGCTGCACAGGGTTAGTCCTGAGACTGTGAGCACAGCTATTAACCAGTAACTCTGAGAATCAATGGTGCCTCTTGGTCTCTTCATGGAGTGCTGAGGAACAAATCACATTTTTCTGTCAAGCACATGCATTCCTTCCAATCTAGTTATAAATAGTTTCCGTGCATTTTGTTTTGATCGCGAGTAGCTCAGATTGGATTCCTTCCTTAACTTTTAGAAGATGACTTAACATGAGGTGCATGTCCCTGCCTGGGTGAGGAATGAAACATTTTGACACGAACATTTCCACAGCTACACAAGAAGGAGCTTGCTGAAGTGCAGGCTCTGGCTCAGGAGCATAATGAGCAGCCCCTGAAACTTTGTTCCCTGTTAAAATATTCCGGTACTTGCAGGAAAGTATCAGTGGAGTTTGCTAACACTGTCTTTCACTCCAGTTTGTTCACATGAATTTTTTGCCTGTTTGGAAAGTTATCAGGAATTTGTCTGGGTGGTGTGATGAAAGTCAGCCTCTCTGGGGAGGCTGAAAAGGGGAAGCAAGAATCAAGTAAAGGTTATGCTTCTAAGAAGGGAAGGGTACAGCTGTGCTGCAGAAGGCAAGGAGGGGAAGCAGGGGCAGAGCAGAGCTTGTGGAGAGAAAAATCTGCAATTAAAGAGGAATAGGCAAGTGGGAATACATAACTTCATTGGAAGATGGCAATGATTTTTCTAGTGTTAAAATGAATTGAAGCATTTCACATGACACTTTTTTATTCAACCTTTTATTCACATAGCATGCTAATTCTATTCCTTTCTATTAAACTTATGTTCACTATAAAACGTTTAACCAGTTCTGTTTATTTCTTCTCACACACCTTTTTTTTTGCACAGGAATAAAGAGGGGTTAGCACAGAGGAGCCTATAAAGTGCATTATGTCAGCACAAAATTCCTGCAAAGTTCAGGGATATTTTTTCTTCTTCCAGTAGACAAAAAAAATCTAAAAAATCTCTTTTTAATCCTGGCCTTTCTGTATGTTAGGCTCACTTCTCTCTTCTGACACTTCATTATGGATTTTCTGAGTTTGAATAAAAATCTAGTTCTCTTTTCTGGTGGATAAGGTCACTACTGCTGGGAGCTATTTTCTGTGTGTAGTATATACTTCAGTGTTTTGTGTCCTGCAGACTGAAAACTTCCCAAATGTGGGTGGTCTCTTGCACCTTTTTCTCCCCACTTCACAGTATTTACTGTCTGTGATCTGGCTGAAAGCAGATCTGCTTTCTGCCTGCAAGAAATGGCAGAAGCGCTGCAGGGTTGCCAATAAATTCCTGTGAAGAATCCTGGCAGTGAGGGCTGATGGTGTTGTTGCTGTGCAGATGTCCTGTGGGCAAGTCTTGGCCCCATTCATGCAGGAGGGTTTTGGTAGCTAGGAAGAGAACTCAGAATTCCAGGGCCATAGGTCAGTGCTGTTGTTTCTGGTCTCGCAGCCTTGTGAATGGTTTGTTGTTCATCCTAAGCCTGAAAGGAGCAGGAGTTCTGTACAGCAGCAGTACGTGCTCATGTAACTAATAATGTGTTGTAATTCTTGCCCATGAGGTGGCTGAATTGGAACTGGACTCATTTCAGAATTTCCTAATGTTTAGGGATTTCATTCCTGAAATGTTATTGTTCTTGTAATTCACGTGTGTTGCTCGTTTAAGAGTATACTTTTCTAAAGGTAATTCCTAAGTTCTTTCTTTTTAAGAAAAAAGTCCCCATGTGGATTTGCTGATCTCTGTGTAGGATGTGTGTTATCACTCAGCCTTCCCCATGTGAATAGGAGTAAATGGCAGCAACAGCATTCTCTGACCTATCAACAAGAGGTACATGAAACTTAGAAACAGCTTGTACAGCTCTTTGACCTGTAGGGAGAAGTTTGGGTTTGTGAATCTGTGCTGTCTATGCAGTTCTCTTCCAGAAGGTGAGTTTGTGATGAGCAGGAGCGTGGCTGTAAGTACAGCACAGACCTTCTGCAGGACAGGCAGTGGAGCTGTGAGCAGCCTGCAGAACACCTTGACAGTGAGATGGAGAAGAGGAGACTCATCTTCTTTTTAGAGTGTCGCTTTTTGTCTGCCCTGCCTGTGGAGATCTGACTTTGTACATCATGTGGGAAGATTCATTTGGGGACCAGAGCATGGTCAGCGTAGCAGACATGCAGAGGTAGCTGCTGTGTAGGTACACACTTTGTGATAATTGGGAGTGGGGCTGGCCCAGCCTCATCTGTAAACCATGTAAAACATGGTTTTACAGCTGGAAAAGCAGGAGAACAGCACTGACAGCAATGACCCATGGAGTGCCCAGGGGCACTGACCAACCACCAGCGGGAACAGAGGGCACACAGGTGTAGGGCATCAACAGGAGGGGTATAAAAGGTTGGGCTAAAGAACAAGAAGGGCAGATGCTTGAAACTTTCTGATGTGGTATGGTGTTATTCTGTTTGGGTGAATGCTTAAAGCCTTCTGAAACTGTATGATGATGCTCTGTGTATTGTGGCTGTCTTGGCTGTGGCCTGTGCTGTGACATTGCTGTATCAGAATAAGATCATTGTGGCTGTTGTGATGCTGGCTAAGCTTGAAGGCATGGCTGAATCTCTGGTTTGCAGTCCATTGCTGTAGTTTAGCATTACTGTGTCAGGTTTCTCAGGCACAGCCTTGGGTCAGCTTGGACACTCCCATGTTCATAGTAGCACCTGAGTTTCCTCCAAGGTGGCTTCTCAGTTCCTGTAGGAGCAGCTACATATTTGGTTTTAAGCACAGTTCCTGTAGACACCAGTATCTTCTGAAAGCTTTCCTTAACTCCTAGGTGGTAGTTATAGATTTTTTTTATGTCATTTTCCTTGTTACCCACTGACTTGGGTGGTCCTAGATGCCCCTTTAAAAGCGGTGAAACTTCCCTGCAAGAGAAGATTCAGCAAGATTCAGCAAGAGCTCCTGGAGCAGGATCATTTTGAAGTTGGCATTGATGGGATCTAAGCTGGAGCAATACTGACTGCTGTGAATATTCCTCCCATATCATTAACCTGAGTTATCCTCTGTGAGCCAAGTGCTGTCTTCTGCCTGGTGCTGAACTCTCTGCAGAAAGTGAGGATTACTCAGCACCTGGCAGGACATGGCTATGTAACACTAAGGACAGTGATTAGCTAATTCAGTTAGAACAATGTATTTATTTGCCAGTAATTTGTTTCTTCTTGTGCAGTTTTCCATTTTCCAGGCATTACATATGGCCAACCAGACAGAACCACTCTGTTCTCTGAGTAATTCCCCCTATTTTTTCACAAGCATATAGATATTTCATTTAAACCTTTGCAGCCTCCCTTTGTGGCATCTGCTTATTTATCACTGTCTTTAAGATCCGTTTTCCACTTGGCAATGTTCATATTTTTGGTCCCCTGGTTACTGCTATTGTAAATTATTATCCAGTAAGATTTATAGCTGTGAGATTTGTACAAATAGCCTGTCTCCCCCATTTAATGGCTTATCTCTAAGTTACCTCTGTTATTTACTAATGAAACTGTACGGATAATTTTTATATAGGTTTTTGCAGGTATGCCATGAAAATTTAGGTCAGACATGGAATTACATCAGGCTGTCTGACAGGCTGCAAATCTCCCTGCACCATAGGCACAAAGCAGATGGGTGGGGAACCCACTGTAGCTTTACAGTGACCTAAGATGTTCCTAGGCATGGGAACCCCATCACTGACAGAGAATAATGTAGTGCCACGTGAAATCCTTGGGGGTTTTATTGATTTGGTTTCTCAATTTAAATTCACAAGGAGGAAATTTAATTTCACTTCATTTCCGTTTAACAGAGGTCACATGGAAAAGTCTGTAAATACATTTTTTTAAATTGCAGTAACATTTTAATAATTTTAGGTTAATTTTTCTGCTCCTCTTAAATCATATTTAGCCACTATTGAAATAAGATTTTAAAATCTTTAGGTATCTTTTATATGATTTTTTTGGGTTTTTTGTGTTTGTGTTTTTTGTTGTGTTGATTTATGGTTTTTTTTTATTGTTGTTGCTTTTTTTTTTTTTTTAAGGGTTAGGCAATGACATATATAGATTTAGGATGGTGTGAATTGGGTTTTTGGGTCCTATGTTTTAAGAATTAGCAAAACCCATGTCCTACTTGCCTTTGAGAGCTGTTAGTAACATTAATGACACTTTTCTTGCTCTTTTATTGGTTTATTTTATACTCAGATTTAAAAAACATATTCATTATCACAGTATTTCACTAAGTAAATTCAAATAAATTCTGTTCTGCTGATAGGGATCCTCCTCCCAGCCAAAACAAGAAAAGCAGTGGCTGTAGAATTTTCTCCTTGTGAGGTTGAAACATTCAGGGATGGGTGACAAGTTGACTCTTGATTTGTTTCATTGTTCCCATGTCTGCATTCAAGCAAGATGGGTCACAGATCTCAAATATAATTTTTTGTATTTATTTTGAACAGAGGTAAAGGAGAAGCACTTTGAAGGAGAGGGTGGTTGTTTTTTTTTCCATTCCCTGGCGTCCATCAGTGAGCTGAGGAAGGGTAGCTCAGTTTGGTGGGATTTTCTGAAAAAATTCTTCTCTCTGTAACATTGCTGTGCAATAAAGATGGCACTGGATTCATAGGGTGATTGTTTTGATTTTATGATGATTTTTCCCAAATTAAATCTCATTTTTTTTCCTAAAAGTGTAGTTTGTGTAAAATTAATGAATGATTTTTTATGGCATTTCAGCGTGAGAAGCTGATACATGAGTTGGAGGAAGAAAGACATTTGAGACTCGAGAGTGAGAAAAGGCTGCGGGAGGTGACGCTGGAGTCGGAGCGGAGCAGAGCCCAGATGCGGGGGCTGCAGGAGCAGTTTTCCAGGTGTGTACCACAGTAAACCCATCCAAAAGATGGCAGAAACATCCTTTGGTGCAGGTGGTTTCTGCCTTTCTATGGCAGAAACATCCTTTGTCCAGACCTGTTGATAACTCAAATGGATCTAATCTAAGGCAAAACCTGCTCTCCCTGGGAAATTCCATAAACACCACAGGCTCTTGGCTAAATGGTTGTTGGGATACTTAAAAGGTTTATGCCCTCATTTTATGGGGTGGTGAAAATTTTCATTTCTAGGGATTTTGTGTTTGCTGGAATTCCCAATAATTTTCTAAGTGTAGGTGTTCACTTCTCAAGAAGTGCATGCCACGGGTAAGTCAGTTTGTCCTGTAAGCAAGAATGGGTTTGATCAATCTGAATAAAGAGAGGAAGAAAAAGAGAAGCCTTTGGGCAAGCTCATCCTGCTTGGACCTGCTTCAGATCTTTTCCTGCATTTCCTGGGCCAAAGCTTTGGGCTAGAGCAGAGCTCCATTTACAAGAGAACCAGCTTAGAACAGAGATTAACACAAACCATTCGTATGATAATAGTAAGGATTTGAGTTATTTGTTGTTTTCATGATGCATGATGAGATCTTGTAGAGCAAACAGATTTTTTTTCATTGTTTTTGTCATGTGCACAGAAACAAAACAATCCAAAAAATCAAAAGAAATAACAGAATTTCATGTATATTTTCCATCAAGGCTGAATATTAACTCCTTCCCTTAGCACTGAATTTTTAAAAGCTCAAGTTCAGTTTAATAAGTTGAAAAAAACCTGGAGGGTTTTTTTTTATTATTGGTTAGGTATCCTGGGGGTTTTAGAGTTTTCTGCTTTGGGCATTTTTTGTGGTTTTTCCCTTATTTCCTTGGTGTTTGCCATGCTGCTCCTCTGATTTGAATCTGGGTTTCTAGGCAACACTGCAAAAACTATCGACAGCGTTAATAAAATTTGTTCTCTCCTGTTACTTTGTGTTTGGAAAAATTTGCATTAATTCTCTGCAGAATTCAACAAAACTATTTCAAAAATCCTTAAGTGTTCAGTTAATTCTGAAATCTCCATTAAAAATGCTAAGGATATTTCTTTTTTGGTTTTCTGTTGTTCCTCTTCATTGATCCTCGGTTTCAATTTTACTTATTCTGATGAGACTCCTGGAGTAATATACACTAAATAAATCCACCCCATGTGTATTCCTGGTTAGAATATTTTGCTCTCTAGTATATTAATCTTTGTTTAAGGAAGAATTTCCTGAGGTCCTGATTTTAGAACAGTATTACTGCTGCAATAGCTAGAAACCTGTGAAATTAACTTTGAAGGTGATGGAGCCATGGTTAAGAAAAAAGAAGGGGTGAGGGGGAGCCAGTCTCCAGAGTGATGCTCCCAGTACCTTCATAAGATTTTAACTGATGCATATTCAGATCTTTTCAAGAGAGCTCTTCATTATTCCTGTGGAACTGCTGTAGTCAGATTCATTTCTACCGTGTTTCTGAAAAGAAAAACTATTTTATTAGTCAGGATCCCTGAAGTCCACTATCTTCAAATTAATCCATTCTTTTTCTTTCACTTCTATTTGCAGTTGAGCGTGCTCGGGTCTATCGAGAAGCAGAGGGACACAAGTTCTTTGAATTAAAGTTGTTTGTCTCTTTATGTCTGTCCCTCTGATTTAGATAAAGGTGAAGGCCCTCTAAATCAGCATTATGTTCTTTTTAAGGCTGTCTGCACATTGGCTAAACTGTTTGAAGGCAAACTTAAATATCATTTTTCATTAATGGCAGCTTGGTTATCCATGTTATTCCAGTGAGGAAAACTCCTGCTGGCCTCATCAGGCTGTGGCTTTATTTTACTGTAGGCCAGATACTAGGAAGAGAATATGTCACTTAAATATTTTGTTTTGTTTTACATCATATTATTATGATTAATATTAGGGGTTATTTTTGCTGATTTTTAGTAGAATATTAAGATATTTGCTTACACAAACAGACTTTCTCTCTAAATGATTGTATTTTTTCTTATCCTGTTTGAACAAACAATGGAACTGGAAGCTGGATAATCTCGTGCTGCCTAAAGATTCTAGATTGTTTGAAGGATTTGCAACCTTTGCTTAATTTGAGCACAATTAAACAGGACAAGACAAATGATGATGGGAGGAAATGTTAAAACCAAGTGAAGAAGATGACTAGAGAATAATATTTTGGGCTCAATATTTTGTTCTATCTTTCAGATGTGGACAGATCAATGTAAGAACATATACTACAGCATAAATCTTTTAAGTATGTGTAATTCCTGAACTGAGAGGATTTACCTAGACATTTCTACATATATTTCTTTACATTTCAAACTATTTTCTTTGCGTGTTGGAAAGAATGAAATATAATAGTTGGTGGTAATCTGTAAGTTGACCTTTATAATCAGGAGAGCAATGCTCCTTATTCCTAAATGAAATTGTGGGGAAACTTTAATCTGTCATGTAAGCATATGGTTTGAGATGGAGGACTTCAGAAGGTGAGGGGTTTCTTATGGAATGAAGTTTCTGTTGTTACCAAGTAAGCAATATTTCAGCCTAGTAGTCTGAAATAAATCGAAGTTCTCTTTCTTAACACCTGCATAAATCTGCCAGAGCCTTAATGTGACACAGTAGTTAGTTTGATAAATACCTGCTGAAAGAGCTTTTAAACTGAAGTTTCTTTTCCAGAATTGTAACATGTTTCCATGTAGTTTTAAATCTGCGTTTTAATTTTATTAGAGATGAAATATGTTTGAGGTGTGGAGAAACCTTGCAGGAAAAATATTTAATGCTCAGGTTGGGTTTTATGCTGTAGTTGGATGCTGTTATCTTCACATTGCCTTGGTATAATCTCACCTTGAGTTGAAATGCTTTCTTTTCTTTCTTAAACCCCCTGAGATCTGTTGCTTCGCTGCAGCTGTTAAATTCCATAAGGTTCTTTTTGACATGGCATTGTACAGCTGCACAGTTCTCAAATGTACAGAGACCTCCCCTATGAAAAGAAATCAGCCCAGTTTCTTCCAAGACAGTACCATGCACTCTGAGTTTCCTATTTTTGTTGTACACTGTCTCATTTACCTCCTTGCTGTTGGTTTCAGCTGTGCTTTTCCTGCTTTCAGCATTTTCCTGCAGCAGTAGGAACAGAAATGCAGCAGCTCTGCCCACAGCAGTAGGTGTGATTTATGGTATCATTGTAAAAAGCACACTAATAGACACAATATAAATTGATTGCATTTCCCTGCTGTACATCAGTAAGCAATAGAACTTGTTGTCTGTGGAATGCATGCAGTTCAGGTGACTAAACTGTGATTAAATGTTAAAGCAGTAAAAGAAGTCGCTTTACTTAAGTTACTTTGATCACTGTTTTGGTCTGAATGAAACAAGTTCAATAAACACTATTATAAAGTGTATCTGGAAACAGTAATTGAAGACCCCATTATCAAATCTTAAAATCCCTTTTGGGTAAATTTCAAAAACTATTTCAGTTAAAGTTGTGTTGTTTGTTGGTACCAATGTCTGTGACTGGAAGATTGCCTCAGGCCTTTAGATGTTATTGGAAAAGTAGGAAATGGTCCTTTTTTGATCTGCCAGGGCCCTGTGAATGGGATGAGTCCAATTCTCATTGAACTGTATATTCCTCTCCCTTTAGTATTGACTGTAGGGTTAAGCCTGTTGCTTCTGACAAGGGAAAAAATGACTGCTACAACACTTGGCATAAAAGAACAGAATGGTTGTAGGTTTAGGCACATCCTTCATGTATTTTCCAATTATTGTAATTCCCCTAGCTCCACTCTGTCTTGCCAACAGGTGAGTGGGAATGATAACTGTTATCCTTGCAGCTGTGATAAGGAGATTTTTATGCATTGCATCAGCATGTTGATGTGGAGTCATCACATTGTAATTTCCAAGATCTGCTCAATCTGGAGGTCACACCTGCTTTCACCTCACTGCCATGGATGGTAACCCACAGCCAACTGAGGCCATGTCTGGGAAGTGCACACCAGCTCAGCTTGCCCTGTGTTTGGTTACTTTGCCTCAAGTCAACCATTAATAACATTTTAACCTTATTTCTGGGGAGATTAAAATGCTCTCCTGGCAGCTATGGATGGCATTCCTTTGATTCTGTCATAGCAGGGGTGAGTAAGGTGCTGTGTCCTTTTCTCAGAGGGAGATTACAGAGGAAGCTGTCTGCAGTTCTCCTTTGTGTAGCTCTGCAGTGACCTCCTGTCATTCTCCCTGCATGGTGTGTAGGGGTGTTGTAGGAGAATTGGCCCAGAGATGGAGTCTGTATTAAAGGCTGACCTTGTCATCCTGCCCTATGGTTTTAGGTACCACTGGATTTTATGAGCTGGTACTATGAAATGTCACAAGGAGGAGAAGCGGTGAATGAGTGTGACACCCAAGTGAGTTCTCCATGTCTGGGGTGTCTCTCCTGTTCACCTGCTCCTGCCTTGCTGCCAGCTGCAGGATGGGCACTGTCAGACATGGGGAAGGTTGGCCCTGAGGGGCTGCCAGGTGCCCACCCAGCCACTCCCTCACTCACCGTCTTCCAGAGGGCTGGGAGAGCAAAGAAGAGCAAAAAAACCTTCATGGAATAAGAACAGGAGCTCACTCACCAGTCACCATGAAGGGGAAAGATTTGATTTGTTAAATATTAATTTAATTTATTTCTAATTAGATGTAGTGTTACAGTAGGAGTCCTAGTAAAATATATGTACTGTATAAGTGGCCTTGTCCCAATCCTAGTTGCTCTAAATGGGCTGCAGCTGTGATGTCCTTAATTGGGTGGCAGCTGTGGCCAATGAGGATAACTGGGATAAAAGGGGGTGGGCTGGCTGCTCAGGGAGAGCCTTGGAGGAGCTCTGACAAAGGAGTAGGGAGAACATTGCTGTGAAGAGCTGCTTGTGAGAAAACCAGCCAGAAGGTATGGGGCTCTAGAAATATGATAACCACAATATGAAGACAATAAATGGTGATGCTGATGTGATAGAGGATAGGGCAGCCGAGAGCTGGGACTCTAGAAATATAATAACAACGTAGTGTAGGGTAGCAACAAACAATGACAGAACTAAAAACATTTATTCCCACCCATACCTTCTTCCCAGGCTCAACTTCATTCCTTCACTCTTGACTCTTCCACCTGAGCAGCAGGGTGGGTGTCAGGGTTGTGGGGTAAACTCCTGGGCTCTACAAGCCTCAGGACATGGTGTGAGTGCTGCTTTGCTGGGGCTCTGACCTACTGCTTAGGGTATTGATCTTAACTTCTGATTAGAATTGACAGAGTTAAAGAATGAAGTTTCTTTTAGATTAACACTGTTGGGGTGAGTACATTACATTTTAATTTATGTGCATCTACAACACTTAGGTACATATTTCATCTATAACAGTTACTCAGAACTGTCAAGAACCATTCTAAGATCCAAGAGCTTTTGTATGAATAGTTTTCACCTGACAGAAAATAAAGCAATGACTTTACTAAACTCATGAAACCAAGCCCAAAGAGGAGATTGCCTGAAGTTTTTGAGTTTGACCCCACTCAGTTTCTGGTCTGCTTTGTACTAAATTTGCTGGTGTCCTGTTGTTTTACCAGCAAAAAGTAAAAAGAAAATTTTGTCATTTTTGATACTAGACCCATTTTTTTCCACTCTTCAGTGTATGAATATGATGGTTTTGAAAGTACATGCACATGACAAATACCTTCAATGAGTGTGGTGGCTCAGTTTTCTTCAAATACAAAATTCTCATTCTCGTATCAGAAGCCATCAGGTTGAAATAATATTTTCATACTGAATCTGAGAAAGAACAAAAGCAATGAGCTCAGAGTGACTGCCGAGAGCAACTGAAGAACCAGGGTAAACTTGAAACACAGAGCTCCTGCCAGGACCAGAAATTATAGCAGATTTTATAGCGTGAAGTATATTGACTTTTCAGAGAGCAAAGGATTGCTTTGCTCCAGGTGTTATTCAAGATGCACAGGTAGGGACCTGCAGTTCTCCATTTTCTGTGGGCTCTGAAGGCACTGAGGCTACATGAAGAGCCAGCCCTGTCTCAGTACCAGTGCACTGGTAAATTGTGTGGTGTTTCATGACAGCCCTTAGCTCCTGAAAGCTTCATGCATGGGGCCAGGGAAATTGGTAATTTTATCTTCCAGAGGCAAAAGCAGGGTGATCTGTGTGCTCAGGAAATCCTGTGTCTGGCTTGTCTGTGTGCTCACAGGATGCATCTTACTCATATTTCTGCAAGTTTGCATCTATTGCCGTTTACTGATTTCTCAGACATGAAATGATATTCTGCTTCCTGTTTCATTGGGATAGAAGTGTTCAAGTGTAGTTTATTCATGTAAAAATCAGATCCATCTTTCTGAACCTGAACATGGGAAATTCCTTACTTCAGGTTGTTTGCGTACCTTTGTCTTTTAAAAAATTATCTACATTTCATAATAACTGTATAGCAAAGAATATTAAAGAGGAAATGGATGAAATACCCAGACAGTGTGGTGATAAAGGCCTTAAATTGATTAAAGCTAGGTTAGAACAGGTGAGAAAAAGTCCAGCAAAGAATAAATGTTCTCTTAGGCTCTGTCACGGATGACTCTGCTAAAATAAAAGGCTGTATGTTTTTTTAAAGCATCAGTCTGGTTTGTGCTCCAGGATTGTCCAGCAGAGTATTTTCTTATACCAACCCAGTCATTCCATGTCTCTTTGACTTCTTGTCCTACCCTGTCATGTTGTACAATGGCACCTTTTATTAATGACTCCTTCCTGATATGGAAATTATGGCCAATTTTGAAACTTCCATTGCACAGCCTGTGGTCTTGCCTATGCTCCACTAAGTCACACATGAGATGTCCACACTTTGATTTCTGTGCCCACACTATGATTTCTTCCAAGTGAGTATTTGCCCTGGGGAGTCAGAAAGACACACACATTTAAAATCAATGTAAATTAGACTGATCCTCTGATTTCATTATTAGCTTTAATTGCTACCCAAACAACATGGATTCATCCCATTTTAGTTCACTGATCCTCTCAGACTTGTGGTTTCTTTTGTCAAATGATTGAAAACCCATGCTCAATGTGAAATTGGCAGATTATAGACTGTTCCTCTTTACTAATGGATCAGAGAGAAAGATGAGTTCATGATCACAGTTTTTATGGTTGTTTTCCTGCTCGATGCTTGAGGTGGCTTGTATTAGTAATTTTTCTGTACTATAAAACTTGTAAACTGTAAATGTAACATTAATGGGCAGTGGTGTGCATTCAGATTGATGGTGGTAGGCACAGAGCAAATTAAACCATGAGTGAATAATATGAATAAAAAGCTGACATAAAGTCAAATGATCTTCGTAGTTATACTTCTCTTTTATGAACATGATTGGAATCTTCAAAGGTTCATTGGTTGACTGAGTCTACGTTTTACATCATTACAGTTTTACATCAAACTACCAGGCAGCCTACATCCCCATTTTAATTGCAAGCAGATAAAAATCTGATCCTGAAAAGTGCTCATCCTTTTAAAGATTTTGGGGTAACTTCTGTGAATCTGATCTAGTGGGTGGCATCCCTGTCCATGGTGGGGGAGTTGGGAGTAGGTGATTTCTAAGGTCCTTTCCAACCCAAACCATTCTATGATTCATCTCTCATTAAGGGCAGAAGGAAAAGTGTGTTCCAAGTACTTTTGGGGAGTTTAGTACCTTAAATAGTAGAAATATACAGATTTGTGGAAAAGAGGAGAAGATCTTGAAATCCTGACTGTTGTCTCTCCGAGTAGAATAATAGAGGAATACTTAGTTTTGTCTAGATTTAAAGCAAGGTTTTGGGGTATATATGAGGCAGGAAAGAGAAAAGGCATTTCACAAAAGTACTCTAAAGGAAGTGGTACAAGAACAATACAGAAAAATGGGCACAAAGATGTTCCTGTCTGGATACCACCTGTTGTACCCAAAGGTGGGCTCTGTAGATTGAGACTTCTGCTCTCCTCAGCAAGAAACTTCTGTGGAATCATATCTTTACTACAGTTTGCATAGCTGGCTTTCTAATGCTGGTAAAGAGCTGGTCCTAGAATGTGACCAATACATAATTTGCAAATATAATCAATTTTTCACTCTGCTCTGTGTAACCTTTTAAGTATCTCCACTAAGTAATGAAAATAGAATTATTTATCTGCCTGACTTGAGGTGGTAATGCATTTTTTCAACCTAGTAGCAATTCATAGTCTGCATAGATTGGATTGTTTCACAGGAGAATTATTATGGTAATTTTAATTTTGTCTTAGAACTTGTAATTATTCCACAGTATTGTTCTAATGTAACAGATTGTGCAGCAGTTCATTTGTTTTAAAGTGCTCAAATTTGGACAGGGCAACTTAAAAATTTAGTTTTTAATCTTATTCTTTTACCAAAACATTTTGGATCTGTTTGCCTCTCCACACACTTCAAATATCATTATTAAAGGTTGCAGTGACTATAGTTAAAGCTGAAAAGCTATTGTACTAGATGCTCACTCTTGTGGAGTTTTGCTTCTCGGGGTATGTGATAAACATTGAGAACAGGATCGAATTTTTTCTTGATTTTTATTGGCTTATAGACCTAGTTCTTCTAATTGTTCATGCCTTACTCTGATACTACATTTTCATAGTTACTCTACAAGTCTGTCCTCGGGGAATTATCTCCTGAAGGTGTAAGGAGTTTGTTTCAGCGGCATGGATGTTTCTTGTTCATTTTCTTGTCATATATCATGCAGAGGAAAAAATGGGATTTAAAAAAGAAAAGATGCTTGGTTTTAGTCCATCAGTATCAGCAAGGACAGCTGTGAGGTTCTTCTTCTGATTCTCCCAGATTTAGATCTACACTTAGTAGTTTCTTTCCCTTGGAAAGAAACATGCGAGAATGAAGCACTGAGGGAGAAATTGAACAGTTTTAACTCATCTGACATGATTCAAACAAATAAGGAAAATTTGTGGACCAGATCCCCACCAGCTTCTGAAAGGTGCCAGGTAATTGCACCAAAAATGTAACAATGAGAGTAAGGTATGTCTGGCTTATAGCAGAAAGGCATCTCAGTAATTACTGTGGGCTTTGCCTGTAAAAGGGTTAATTGCTGCAATCTTGATCATTTTTGCAGTATCATTAATCATCCTAAACTTACATAACTAATATTGTTATAACTCCTAACTCTACAGGGATTCTGTCACAATTTAGTAATAACAATTACTGTCTTCTATTTCAGATAGCTTCTGTTGTAGAGCATTGCCAAAAATCTTAATGTGATTATCTTTGGTCATAATGTGTACTTCAGTTTGCAGATACTGTGAGCAAATGTAGATTGATTTGAATGATTGTTTCAGTTTAATGTGGCTTTAATTCTGTGTGTAGTGCCCGCCCCATAATCTCAAATTTTACCAATTGGGCACTACTCTACCCTTCAGTCAAGTATCATTAATTAAATATGTATTTCAGAAAACATCCATCTTCTAATCATGCAGTGTAATAACTACAGATAGGTTATCCTGAAAACATTGTCAAAAGGATGTCAGTAGAATATTGTATTGCATCAAACAATGAGCTCCTCTTGTGACAACCAGATAATTAGGGATATGCTGCAAAAGGATGCAGAGAAATTACAAATCCAGTTCAGAACAAGTAATATCATAGAAATCACTTTAGGATGTTGTTACACACTCTTAGTTTATGTTTTAACTTAGAGAAGATTTTTCTTTTGCTTTATTCTGTTCCATGATAATTGAATCCCAGTTCAATTGCTTTCTAGGAAGATAAGGGATTTTACTCTTGGTTCTTACCACCACTCCAGATAGGAAGGGAAGAGCTGCATTTGTCTGAGAGAAGTGGTTGGGTGGAGATGTGAGATCGTGAGACTTAACACTGCAAGGAACAGGGATTTCTGTAGTCTTGTTTGGCACAGCAGGTTGTGCTGCATTTCAGAACTTGACATCCCTTTTTCTGCAAGTGTTTCTGTTCTTCGATACCTGTGGGATTTAATTGTCCATTTTTCCATGTCAGCACATAGCAGAGAAAGGTGTGCATCGTGCCAAAACTGGAAATCCAAGCCTGTTGTGTGTTTTGAACTGAGCCTTCATTCTCTAGGAATACAGATTAGATTATTAAACTGTAGTATCAGTGTCTGCAAGCTGCAGTCTGTTAATTGAATGAATGTGGCACGAGTTGAGTCACTGCCTCACCTGATCAGAAGGAAACATTTTTCTATCTTCAGCTGTAGGTTTCATCCTTCCTCCCAAAGCCTTTTTGTAGGCACTGAATTTATTGTGCTTTTATTGCTGTGCGGTCTTCATCTGGAAGATTCCTTCCAGTTTGTGCCTACTAACCATGAGGAAGCTCATCTGTTATAGGTCACATATGGATTATAAGCAAGTAACAATGCCCTTGCGTATATTGCTTTTTACTGGAAAAATCAGTAGCAAAACAGAAAATTCTGACCAACGGTACTAATTTATGAAAGGCAGGTAAAGGCAGAGCAAGGTAATCAGTAGATTAAAAAGCCAGGGACTTGACTAATTTAATTACAGTCACAATTACAGCCCATCAAAGTGAGTTTGTGTTAAAAGTGGTCTACAGTGGAGGTCCCTCTCTTTGGCTTGTTGAGTACAAGTGAATCTCATCTTATGAATTCTGTTAAAGGCAAAGTGTTTCTTCATCTTCTCAAGTACTGCAAATGTCTGCTGCTGCTATGCTTTTGTTCTCAAACTGTGCAGAGAAAAACCACAGAACCATCCAGCTGTCAATGTCTTCCTTAATAGGCAAATGTCTCTCAAATTCTATTCTTATTTCATAATCTTGGCCGTTCACTGGGAAAAGAGCTTCTTTTGTCTAAGCCTAGGCAGTAGTGTATAGTGGGAGGGTCTCTTATATTGCTGAGAATTTACTTTAGAATGTTAAAATGCTGTTTCAAACAGGCCATTTGGATTTGTTTCTGAAATATTTGTTGACAATTTTGGTGTGTACTGGGGAGAATAATGGGTCGCTGGTTTCACTAGTTTTGTACTTTAGTGAGTGTCCTTGTGAAAATATTTAAAATAGTCTGGGTTTCATTCAGCTGAAATTTATAGCATTGCAAAATAATGAATGATATTTTCCTGTTCTAGACTTGCCTGTGGTTCACTGTGAGCCCTGTGCTGCATATTTTGTGACATATTTAGTGTTTATTGCAGTGCTGTGTGTGTATTCTCAAGCAGTGTGTAATAGTACAATTATACTGGCAACTGCAATGTGGAACACAGGCACCAAGATCCATTGTAGTGCTGGCAGGATGAGAAATGTCAATTGAGGCTGTCATAAGAGGTTTCCTAATCCTGCTGAAATAAAGAGTGAGATTCTTTCTGAATCACTGCCATCTGGAGTATATGAAAATTTGAAATAACCTTTTATCATTAGGTTGGCACATGCTATGGAACAGTATTGGCATTGATGGAGTCCTAATGAAATGAAATACTTTGCTATGAGAAGAATTCACTGCTTCATTATTTTGTCTAGGTTCTTCAAACCCTCCCCCCTCTCCATTTATGAAGGTTATTGAGTAGTTAATAATGTTTTGAATCTAAAAGATACAGTCTCTATTTACAATAATTGGCATTTTAATGTGGACATTAATCTAGTTACAAATACAAACCAACGTGCCTGTGGTGGAGAACAATTTGTAATTCATGCTACAACCAGGTAATTCAGTTCACTTTCTGTATTTTCTTGACTTGCTCTACTTATTTGATAAGTATTTGTTGCCCAGAAATTTTTGTGCCTAAAATTAGGTCAAGAAACTTCACCTTGTCAGGAGCAATTGTGGCACATACTCCTTCCATGGTCCCCCCATGCCCACTGTGGAATATTTGTGTCCAGCTGTTGCACACCTGCTCTGTACTGGGCTCCTCCTATTTGTAGCACACATAAATACTGCTCAGTTTGTGCTCTTATAGCAGGTTCTTTTTACAAATGTATACTGACTAACAACCAGCAGAGTTTGTGAATGGCCATTTTTCTAATTCTTGCATTCAGAACAGACTGATATTTGCTGTTTAATATTTGAGTTTGTGCTGTTTGGGAAGTCTCTTGTGATTAGTCGTGTTTCTGCTTAAATGTACAGAAGCAGTGTTGGAATCTTGGAAGCTTCATCTTGAATCTTTGGTCTGTGCCTTGATTCTCATTTTGAAGGGTTAATCATCATGTTGTTCAGAGAACTAGATGATGGTCCCCTTCACTGTTCAGATTAAACAGTATAAACTCTGAGAGTTAGTGCTGGATTTAGATGATGAAGGATTAGGACTGTTTAACTAATTCCTTTGAGGATGTGATTTCATTCTGATGCTTAAGTTGAAGTGGGCCAGTGGTTTTTTAATCCCATAAATATAGTAGATAAGAATATATTTTATTTTAAGCATCTTGTTTAGGCTCTGTACATTCTTATGTAATTCTAAGAGAAATTTATGTCTGCTGTATTGAGATTAATGCTTAAAGAGTGCCAGCCAATTCTTGTGCTTGTTCTGCTACACAGACAAACCCAAAACATTGCTGATTATTCTGTAAGTGATATTGCTCTTGATTTCATAAATGCATTGAGATTAAACAAAAAAAACCCATATGAGTATAATCTTTTATTTCTCAATGTTTTGTGTTCAAACTTTTTAGTTAAACCTCTGCATCTGCTGTTTTGTGTACGTACCAGTAATAGTAATGCAAGTAATACACAAGAGTACATTTTAGATATTCTGAGAGTTTACTTAATTTACTTGCTTTGTTATAATTTTCCAAGACAAGTGCAGGTTTTACAGTTAGCTAATAGCCTGTGAAGCTGCAGAGATAAATTAAAAAAGACAACACTCCTCCTCCCACCAAAATATTTCAGGGTAAGTCCAGATTGGGGTGGTAACTGATGTGTGAGTGTTCATTGAGTAACACAGCACTAGAACTGGTGCCTGCATCAGTGTATCCTGCATTCCCAAGGGATATTCCCTGGGCTGCAGGGAGCTCCTCAGTGCAGAGCTGCTGGTCAGCATTGACACCAGCTCCTTGGTTGTTTGACCTGCAGCACTGCTTTGGTGAAGAGGATGCACATCCTGCAGAAATGACATTCAGCAAAGCTTGTTGGGAGGAGAAGCAGTGCTTTCAAGGAGAGATCATCTCACTTTCTGAAATATAAAATCTACATTTGAAAAAAAATTAATTAATGGTAACATTAGCTTCATTGCCCTCCTGGTCCATGGAAATAGAGATTTGTTAAATTGGTTGTGTCTCATGTTATGAAAGTTGATACAAGTGTGATAAACAATATGATCTAATAATTCAGAGTATTTCTAGCTTAAAATTTTCTGTTTCTGACCTGAAGAAACATTTGTTGTAAGCATGTTTCACCCTTTATTTTTCTGTTCCTAAATCAGTTGGCTTTAAAAGAAGATTATGAAAATGATTCAAAATCTCTTGGGATTTGTTTCTCTGTTGTCTTCTAAATGAAAATAGTGACGTTTCACAGCTAAACAAACAGATAAATTCTGAACAATTCACTAACTAATGTTGCTGTGAAATTATATATGGAATTAAGAAATAGGATGGGAAGTATTTAAACAGTGAAAGAAAACATTGATAACCGAAAATCTGATCCATCTACCAGGTTGGTAAAAAATAAAAAGTACAAATGAAAAGACAGAAAGGAACTCTAAACAGATGTCGAGTCTTTCACAGACAGATTGCATTTAATGGAAGCCATAAAAATGTTTCAAGTGGCTACTGACCCCATTATTTCTAACCCCATGCTCAGTGGCTGATCATCAGACCCGATGTCTTTCAGAGTAGTTGTACATGGATGCTTACATAAAATCTGGCTTGTGGACCTCTGGAGTAATCCAGCCTGTGCTTTGGTGTTGTGTTCCTAATGATGAGTGAGTAACGAAAGAGCACAGTGCACCTGGATCTGGTGTGACTAATCAAAATCGTGCAGTTATGGTTTGAAATGGGATCTGTGGGCAGAGACAGTGATTATAGCACAGAAAGTGTGTGCCTTTGCTCTGACCCAGCCAACCAACTCCTATTAAAATAGATCCACAGCAGCCAGTGCTGAGGAACTGAGCAGGAAAAGTGACAAAGTGACAGCTCCTTTTGTCTTGTCTCCCTTTCCAGAATCAAGAATGGTAAATTCAGGTAACTTGTGCTTAGTGAGGAAGGAAGTACTGCAGTGCTTCTTGTCAAGAATTTTTAATGGTATTTTAAAAAGCACATTTGAAACATTTATTACAGGAATGTTGGGTTTATGAGGGTTCTTTTAGTTTTGAGATGTTCAGAACAGGGACAGAAGTGCTTCCTCAGGAGTTTTACAACAAAAGTAAATTCCCCAGTAGCATGTGGGTAGAAACAGCTCCTCTCCTTTGAGAAAATAACCTCATAAACAGGCCACCTGATAAATCTGTGTGTTTATTTTTGAGGGGGAGTGGCAGAACAGAAGGCTTCATTTTGCCACCTTTTTTATGAGTGGAGTGCTGGGTTGAGAGGGAAAAGTCCTGATTTCATTACAGCGTTGACTGAGGGCTTCCCTTGCGTGGGTTTGTGATGCAGGAGGGGTCCCTGGGGCCTCACCAGCAGCTGCTCTGGGTAGCTGAGAGCCAAATAACCCAATTTCTGAGATGGGGATTTCAATCCCATCTTCATGCATCCTGTGGAGGCAGCCAAAGAAACTACTGGTAAAGGAAACCAAATTTTTTTGTCATACATATATGTAAATTTTTATACATTAGACTTCTCATCTGTAAAATTCACAGTGTTTTGCAAAGTAAATCCTTTTTTTCAGTAATGTGTCACCTGAGATAAAAGATCCCAGTCTTGACTCTGATGAACTTCATAAGGTGTGTAATAGGGTTGAGTTCTTCATCTGCCTCAAAAACAAAGGGAAGTAGCAGTTGATCAAGCCTATTAAGCAGCATTGAATTAATATTAAAAAAGACCAAAAAGATATTAAAACTGAACATGAAAAATGGGGTAAATGGGAGAGAACAGCATTGGATGTCAGGAAAATGTTTTTCAATCTGAATTTCCAATCTCCATATGCTACTGATTATACAAGACCTTTTACAAATACATTTTCTAGAGATCCTAAATTGAAAAATACCTGGCACACATTTTCAAAGGTGCCTGTCCAGTGAAGTTTTCAGTCAGCACCAGTTTTCTCACAAATCGAGAAGATGAAAGCTCTGCTTACCTGGTCTGAGTCTGCAGGCTTCCAAATCGGATTAAGAACCTTTGGAGAGGGGGAAAAAAAATCAATCCACTGTGTAAGTTTGGGTTTCAAAATTCAATGTGGCATAGATGATGCTATGTCAATAAACAACTTACAGGTCTACTATGGAATATTACTCACTGCAAGCACGTTCTGATTGAGTTCTTTAAAGCTGATTTAAAAGGTTTATTGTATTAAATACTGCAACAGAGATACCTCGCTTCCTGATAAACAGAATAATGGCAGATCATATCTTTTTAATTTCTGAACACAGTAAATTATTATAAATGTCATTAATTTGCTCTGATGTATTTCTGCAAAGAGGAAAAAAAGGATATGAAGAAAAGAAGTTGAAGAACAAGAATATTAATGAAAGGTGGGGGCAGGAATAACGCTACTTTTCAAATGCCTGGCTTTCCTGTTTGGGGTTTAAGAAAGTCTGGCTATTAGGATGTGGATTAGTGGAAGATTCATTCTTCTTCCTGATGTAGGTCAGACACTGGCTAACATGTGGTGAAGAAAAAGCCTGATTTCCCCAGCAGCAAGTGGGAGCAGGAGCTCTGCTGACTTTGGAACAGAGCGCCAGACAGAATGAGTGGCTCTGATGTCCCGTGTGCTAATGCCACAGATTTGAAATGTATGAGTAATGAAGGCTTCATGCACAAGAGTCTCTGCTCAGTGTGGGGCCACGTTGATGCTTTTTATAAAAAGCAGCTCGGTTGCTGAGTAGCCCTTTGTGAGGAGTCATTTGTCCAAGTCAGAAAAAGGAACCGGCAATGTTCCGGAACGTGCACCAGAGGAGTGCGCCCAGCAGAGCCTACTCACTGGAGCCTGACCTTAATTTCATGCTAAGAGAGGCTGTTTGCAGGTACTGCATCTTTCTGGAGAAACTTTTCTTGTTGATTGTCTTAAGTCTGAGAGAATTTAAGATGAATGATACAGTAAAATTCATAAAGCTGGTTATATACTGATAGAGTTTATGCTTGTGTGCAATCAATTTTAAGAGGTCTTTAGACCCCTTTTGGAGAACTTGAAATGTTGGTCAGAGGAGCTGTTCCTTCTTTCAGTGTTTTATGTGAAATCTCATAATTTTTCATGCCATGGAAAGCACATAATTCTGATATGTAGCAATGTGTGATTTATGCAAGCCACAAATTAAATTTACCCATGATTTAGATACTTTTATTATAATAATTTTGTAGATTTATCATGGGCTAGTTCTGCTGCAGCAAAAGGGTTCTGACAGCTTTCTTAATCTCATTTACAAGTTGTGATAATGCTATTGTTGACTTAAAAACTAATATCCAAGTTTTAGCCATCTTCTGTCTTTTCTTCCTCACCATTTTAGTTCAATTTTTAAAATTTCCATAATTTAAAAACCTGTCATGGCAATGACTTCTGAGAACTGACTGCGCATAGACCACATCTCAGACTGGATCTTTGAAGGTTTGTCTTCTTTAGAGTCAAATTTACAGTTGTCATTAACCATCTATCTTATAAATTTAAGGGTTTTTTCCTCTTACAGCTATATTTATATTTTTTAGAGTTTTTGCTGTCAATTACAATTTGCTCTATTAAGGACTAGCATTTAGAGCAAAGAAGAAAGGGAGAGCATAGCTGTAAACAGCTGGAGGAAAACCTTGCTCATAAACCCAGTATTAGGCATCTTTTGTCTTTTTTCTTTTTTAATTTCTAGTTTTCACTGTCTAAGTTTCTCAGTTTAGTCATCACAGGAGGAGAATAGAATTGCAGAATTCTTTTTGGGCAGTTAAGTCCCTGAGATTTTAAGATTTGATATCAAGAAAGACCCTTGGTGTATAAGATGAGACAGTGCACAGGTTTTTAAAATGTATGGAAGGATTACTAGAAAATGAGAAGTTCTTGATACAATCCAGTGCTATCTCTGTAAAAAACAGAAAATCTGTTGGTTTGTTATTTTTGTATTTTTCAAGCAGGTTAAATTTCTAGCCCCAATATACCATAAGTTGTAAATCGCAATACTAATTGAAACTATATTCAGGGTCAGATATGAAATCATCATTATAATTTTACTTATTTGGCTTCTCTAGCACCTTTTGGATGGATGCCTCATGAAAAAGACCTAAATAGATGAATTAAATAAAGTATGATTTTAAAGTAGTGGATTGCATGTTGTCAGTTTGTTAATCAAATTTGTTGTGCATTGATGTTGCAAAAGCAATGACTTGAACATCTTTGAAGACTCTTTGAGGGTATCTTTTATTTTAGAATATTATGTCCATGAAATAAGTGTTCTCATTTACAGGTGATAACCTTGCTATCTCTGTTGGAGCTTCAGTGTGCTCCCATGGCATGTAATTCCCAAGAGGGGGCTGGAAAATAAGTGCATGCTGCAATTGAGTGGCATCCATTGAGGTGAACTGAGTGCCTTTGTTGTGTATAACTGCAGGCTTTCCTCTTGTCAGCTCTTCTTTCAGATTTCAAAATTATGCTGGCTGATATCATTTTAAGGAAGTTCACAGTGGAAATTTTAGTAATGGGAGTATTGATTATGTGTTCATAGCATGACACTTGGAATCGGATCTTTAATTCATTTCTAAGGAAAGATTATATCTGCCCCCTGTGGGCATTTTAGTAACTAATCTGGATAAATCAAATTCCTCCTGCTGGGTGTAATTAATTTTTAGGCCAATCTAATGTTTTGTAGACTGCTTGTTTTCTATAGATCAGTTTGATTGCAATGAGCTGTGAACTGCAGAATTTCCTTCTGGTCACATCAGCCAACTGAAGACATCTATCTGTCTATCTAATCTATCTATCTATCTAATCTGTCTATCTTTGTATTTTCCTGTGATCACACCAGGAATGTTTTCCACACATTTTTGTGAAGACTTGTCTCTTTATCCTTCTTTCAGTCTACTGCCAGTACTCTGGGAGAAAAGATTGATGCAAAGATTTGGGGTATTTCCTTTCTTTGTCTTGCTAGGTAAAGCATCTTTCTGAGATGATTCTATTGATAAAATATTTTCTAAAAAACCCCAAACCGTACCAAACTTTGCTCATATAGAATATCTAGAGATATTGAAAATAGTTTGCATCTTTTATTTATGTCTTGCACGTGTTATCCTGCAAGATGGTGATGAGTTTTAGACACGCTGAAGTTTTTTCCATTTATTAGGCAGGTTTTGATGTACAAATACATAATAAGATTTTTAATTCCAGGAATTATATTCTTCCCCATCAGTCCCTTCAAGTGCAACTTGTGCAGTTAATTTAATACTAAAGGCAATTTTGGTCACAGAGCAGCTCTAACAGTGCTGCTGACATGGGTACGTTCCACCCACTTCGTGTAATGCAGCACTAAAATGGGAATATTTCTCTACAGCATTTCTGTGTGTCTCAGCACTGCTGAAAGTCCTAACAGAGAAATTCTGTGCTAAGTGTGCAGCCTTCTTTATAACTGGTGAACTGTATTCCTGGGGATTGTTTCAGCAACAACAGTGGCTTTTTTTGGCAGGTGAAGTTAATGGTTTCTGACAGGAATCACTGTGTAGGCTTGTTTTCTTCAGTTTGAGCTCTCATGTGTTAAGCTTTCACATGTCAGACTTTAAAGAACTTATCTGTATTTACAACTCAAGGACATATAAATAGGACAGATACCACCATTCTAAGGCTATTTTATGAATTTTCTGGATTTTGGTGTTTTAAGTTTGCATTTCAGTTTTTTGCAGTCTGTTATCTCAATCATCGTTGAAGCCTGCATAAAAATTACTCATTTCTAAACCTAATTCCCTTGATAAATTTTCTTGTGCTTAAAATATCATGAATATCTTTTGTGCTTGAAGAGGAGCTGCCATGTATAAAATCTGGTGTTTAAGCATTGCATACTGCAGCGCTGTGCTCAGGAGATTCTTCATTGACCATAAGCCTCTGTCAAAACACAACTGATGCTTTTCAGCTCCAGAAATGAGGAGACTATATAGGGGAAATCCAAATTTATCCAATTAGTCATACAAAATCTTTCCCAGTTATTCAGGAAGTCTGGTTCTGTGACTCTAAAAGGCATAGCTGGTAGAGACGTCTTTGGAGAACTATTTTAATTGGAAGGGTAAAACCCACAAACTAAAAGCTAATGTCAAATATCACATTTTTTTCCATGCCTGGTTATATGACACCTGTAACTTCTAATTGCTGAAATATGCACATGAGAAAAAAAAAAGGAAAAAGTTTGACAATACTGTTTGTGCATATAATTCCCAACTTCCTCTTATGAATGAAGAAAGTAAAAGTAATTTATATTACTGCTATAAAGTTTTTCATCAAATTACTACTAATATAAAGGCAAGAAGAAGCCTTTGTTGTAGTTCTGCAGTTAAATATTTCACCTGTGATTCTAAACTGTGAGGTTTAGGATTAGTGAAGTATAGATCAACAGTCCTAACATACTCAGATCCTGTGGAGGATTATCCACTTGTCTAAAGACAGATACATGCCTGCATCTGTTACTGAAACCATGTGAAATTAAAAATGGAATCTGCTTTATTTATAGTTTCCAAGAAGAAATACACAGGGAAGTTATTTGTTGATAAAGGAAATGAATGATAGAATCACAGCACCGCTGGAGAAAAATAAACCAAGATTCTTAATGAGCAAATATTGCTATCCCACATTTCACAATGAGCTTTTTTCTTGTGGTTTTGCTCTTATGGATCTGATAAGTAATTAATCTAGATTGAAAATGCCCCTGTAATGGAGGACAAACCTCTTTTGCCAACAGACAGATAAAAGCAAAAAGATGTGAAGCTGCTTAAGAGCAGTCAAAACCTAAAATGTGTGAATTGTGGCTGTCACCTTTCTCCTGTGAAGCCACACTGAATGTGGCTTCACATTCATAGATTGTGAATGGAGGTAGGTAGATATTCTATGATATATTTTTTGGCTCTCTTTGCACTTACATAATTCATGGGCACACATTAACATGCACATAAACCAACCTTTCATAATACTTCAGAATCCTGTCTTTGTGCTGAAAGACATATGTGAATATGGATTGTAACAGTCCCTGTGGCTATGGCTGAAGAGAGGAAGTTGCAAGTGGGGAAAGTAGATGTCTTCCAGCTGAGGATGAATGTGGCAGCTGATGTTGGAGTAAGTTATGTTAATACATAGTTAACGTTTAATTTGCTGCCTGCTGTCATTCTGTTAGGAGTTCTTAAGCAAAAGCTTTGCCCTGTACAAAAAAAATCGTATCTCAAATACTTCTTGTGATTTTGCACGAGCCTGATATCAGCACTAAATATCTGATATTCTTCATTTCTTTTCTGTTGTGAAAAACCTCCCACTGATTTCAGCAGAGCTTCATATTTGTCTTGTGCAAGTTCTTCTCCTTGTCCGGTTAAACTTGTAACAGTCTTGCTGGTATAATTAAAATTACTATAATTGCTTTTACTCAAATCTTATTGGCCATTTAAAAGATTTTCAGCAACTTTTTGATCTCATATTCCTTATGATAGCCAAGTATTGAGATAAGATCTCTTCCAGTAACCTGGATTTGCTCTTTGTAGTTCAGGCCCAATGCCTCTTCCACTGGGTCTGTTCCATGGGACGGCAATATAGTTACATAAAGAGAAAGTGAAACCCTATTGTCTTGTTTTGCTTTTTAATGAGAACTTCTCTTTGCTTTTATTGGAAGAGGACACTTTATCCTCTTAGAAATCTGATGTGATTAATTTGCTAGTGATGGCTCCCATACAGCAGAAACCCCAAGCAAAATGAAAAGCAAGAGAACACGTGGTAGTCAAGCATGTTTTTACTCAGCATGTTCTTTCTAATATCATAATTTTTTTCTTACGTTTTTACTTTGCTTTTCTTTTTAAAATCCTTTTTTTATTTTCATTCATCCTTTGAGTTGCATACTGATAAACAGCATCTCCATGCTTAAAAATAAACAAACTGAACAAAGCATAAAAATACACTCCTGGGAGAACTTTAGTCTTAAGCTCATAATTTCATTTGATGTTGTTTAGTAATAAACCAACATAAAAACATAATTCTACTTTATTAAGTTGATTTTATTACTGAACATGTACTTCTGAGCTTTGCTACTTTATTATGTGATTTTCACGTATATTGGGCATGACCATCTTGCCTTTTCCACACCCCTCCCTAAGCTCCACATGGATTTTTGTGTCATTATTCCATACAAGGGTAAAAGAAGAGACAAAGTTATGCAAATTACATATGCAAATATGTCTACAATAGTAACTTTGAGTCTTTATCCTATTTATTAGCTATTTATTCTTCTGGAGACAGAAGGTTGAGCTTTGTTTTCCATTTTAACAGCTCTAGGAGCCTCTGAAAGTGACATGGAAAGAAACAGGTGGCAAAATTTCAACAGCTCATTGTGTGCTTGGGCGTGGAAACTGGTAACTCAGACAAACCTTATCTCCAGAACTGATCAGTGTTTTTTGCCTGCTCTCTGAAGAACCTCACATTAGCATCTTTCATGCCATAATTGGCATTAATAATGTGTTGTGATAGAACTGAAATGCCTCACTAAGCTGCATGCTCTCTAAATTTTTAGTGATTGTCCCATCCCATTTGCTGCTGGAAACTCCTAATGGCTCCATGGTGTCTCTGGGTCAGTCTGAAGGAGCTGCAGTCCTAACACAAGGTCACTGCAAGAGTCCTGTACCCGTTCCTCTTCCATTAGTATTTCATGAGCAGGAAAGGAAAAGAAATGAAATGTGTTTGCCAGCTTATCAGAGCTGTGAAGGGAGTTGCTATTAATTACTGGAACAGAGTGATAATATTAATATCTTTGCCTGGCTGCTCCTGCATGTGCAGTATCCTATTAAATGGAGTAAGAAAGTGTTTGCTGTCTTTAAAGAACACAGGCATGAATTCGTTCCACTTTTTCTGGGCTTTGTAAGTCTGTTTTGTATTAATATAAAAAAGTAAAGGAGCTTCTAGTGAAATAAAAATGTACCTGCAGAGGGAAAAAACTCCCCAAAATTAGGTGCACAACTTCCAACTATGAGAAAGGTGCTTCTGAAGGGTGATTAAAAAGGTCTTCATGCTGAGTGAGAAGGCAGCCAGAGCTGAGGGTCAGACTGGGTCACTTCATAGGGCTCATGTGTGTAAATGAGTGCCACAGGTGAACTACTCAGAATTTGCCTTTTAACTGTTTGGAAGAAGAAATGATGCTGTAGGGGATGCTCTCTTCAGACCCCTCAATGAAAGCAGCACCTGGGTCAGAGCTGGGAGACACAGAATCCACACCAGGCTCTGGGTGAGGCTGTCTGCCTGCTCTGCTGTCCTTCAGGAGGGTGTCCCCTGGCTGGCAGATGAGTGGCCTCCTCATGGCAATATTCCCTTTTCCCCTAAATCTTGCGTCCTTCTAGAATTAATTCCTTTTGCAGTCAACTGTGCAGTCACTGGAAAAAGAATTGCCCCACATCTCTGCTGCAGCTGGTAATTTTGAGACTCTTCTTGTCATTCTTCACAGTGGCCATGGCCAGCCAAGTTCCAAACTACAGAGTTGCAGCACAAAAGGTCAACATCACCTTTTTCTCCTCACACCATGTGGCTGTTGTGACCATGATTTAAGACACTTTCAGTCCTTGGCAGAGGTGATAGTTGTATTCAAAGTGCACCCAGCAGAGTTTGGTGACTCTAGTGCTGCTGTCCGCCCTTCTAAAATCACACTCAGCTCTGTCTTGGGTGATCACTTATGAATCTAGCTCACAATGGTCTACTGATGAGGTTCTAAATTGTCCTTGGCATGGCTGAACTTTCTCCTCTATGAGTTGAATTTGGCCAGAGGTGTAAAAAAAATTGCTATAGTGTTCCAGCCTTCTGTATTATTGTGTACAAGCCTCATTCTGTCATGACTGCTGATAGCAAGGAATGCCTTTTTCTAATTTGTTATCATTATGGCTTATTAAGATGGTTTATTCATTCAATTGTAGCTATGTACTAAGGGAGACTAGTCTCATAATACATTTAAATTGCAAAAGCAAATAGTATTAAATTATTAGGAAATGAATAATCTGTAAGAGTATACAAAGCATTACCGAAATGAAGACTTTTAGAATGTTAAACCAAGATATCAGCAAAAGAATTTGAAATTTTATTTTGAAACCTACCCTTTAGACAGCTTAGACAATGAAAAATTATCATTCAGCCAGGGAGAGTTTAAACAGCAAAGAAAACTGAGATAAGATTTACCAGGCAATTGATGGTCATGGCCTGATGCCACATGGTCCTGACAGAATGCACAATTAACCTTTTTGTTTTAGTATGGCTGCTTCAAATACCTGCAAGGTTATACTATTACCCTGGGAAAATGAAGTTAAGTGACCTACAGCTAAGTAATGACGTGAATAGTAACAAGAGATGATGGGTGCAGGGAGGAGATAAGTATTCCTGCTCACCCTCTGACCCTCATTAACTATGTATGTTACAGCATTCTTGGGGCAGGTAGTTGGTTAGCATCTCCTTATTGTCTCACAGTTTGTTACAGGGGGTAATGTTAGAGCTTCACAAAAACCTTACTTGGGTGCACTTAGCCATCAAACAAAATTAAAGCTGTTGTGTTTCTACTTGGCAGTGTGTTGCTTTCTGAAAGTATTACAAAATTCTCATGTGTAGCAGTGATGCAGATCTGGGAACATTTTTTCAACTTGTGATCTGTTACCGTTCCTCATAACTCTTCATGTCCTGGTGAAGATGCAATGTCTGAATTTCTGCCCATAAACAGTGGAGAAATTGCTGTAACTATGTTGCCTTACTAAAATACTTTTTTTTTTAATTTTTGTAAGTTGAAAGACATAAACTCATATCACTTTCCTCTTCTTTTAAGTAGAAGTTGTTGCTGGTGTAAGATATTTACCTTGGTAGTGAGAATTACATTGCTTGAAATATCAACCTCAGCCTGGCTGTGTCCCACTGAACTCAGTCAGACCCCCACAGTTTCCTCACCTGCTCTCAGTGTCTTTTCCATGGAAAAGACTTTTCCATGGAAAAAGGAGTGGCAGGGCAGCCACTCTTGTGGAAACCAAATGCCTCCCTGACACTTTGGCAGGAAATGGCAAAAATAGAACGCCAGTAATGGCTCCCAGCCAATGACTCAACTAATAAAAAGTGAAAATTGAGGATAGGGAAATGAGCTGAGAACTTCCAGACAAGAGCTGGCCAAATTGAGATCTAGGGGCTGGGTTATGCAGCATGTGGGCGTTGATGATTTGGAGGAACTGATGACCAACTAATGAGAGTGAAGTATTCTGGGACAGTTTTGTCTTACTGCTTACTTTGTCTTACTGCTATGTGAATTTTAGTCTGAAAATAAAAGAACTGTTTTTCCTTGGGTTTTTTAAGTGAAATTTCATTATAGCTAAAGAGATGAATAATTTTTTGGGAAGTGTCTGTTGCACCTAATTTAAGGAAGCACAACGCATGGGCAGTGCTGTTGGTGATGCTTCTCTGAGGGAGAATTCCCATTAAAAAGTTGGTGTTACTAACACTGTGTTTTAAATAAGGATTAAAAACAAGGCTTCCAGATGTTGTTGATTTCTTTTTCAATTGTTTCCTTGGACTGGAAGAGCTCTGTGCTGGCTGCCACTGAACCCCAGGATTTAGCTGTGCCTGACTTCACTGATGTGCTTTTGTACAATGGGCTCCTTCTCGTGCCTCAGGTCTCATTACAATTGCTGTCATTGAACCAGCAGTTTTAATATGCTAATGATTGTGATGTTCCAAAGACACCCCTAGTAGTGGAAAAAGAAGCATATTTTGCCTCTTCAGGTACCAAGATTCAGTGAAAAAAAAATCCATATAAGCGCTGAAAATTTTCCCTTAATCACATTAAGGTGTCACAAACACTTGCTGTTTATTCTGTAGCAGTTTGTTCCTGTGTTACAAGAATTACCAAAAGAGAGAAACGGAGTGTTATAGTTAGGGATAAGAAGATGTGGAAGGGGAGAAGAGAAAAATATAACAAACATGCATGAAGAATTTTGTTGTGAACAACATTTGATTGTATTCTTGCTTAGGGTAAGAAAGACATTGCTATTTAATGTATTGCTGATAGGCAGTCTGTCAACCTGTTGATGTTGAGGTCAAAATATCTTTTTCTTCTTTATTGCAGTAATCTCCTTCTTGTAGCAATCCAGAGAACTTAAAGTTCATTTTCTTTGAGGAAAACAGTGGGGATAGCATCCCCACAAGGTAATGTCCTATTCTGAATGACAAGGATGAAGCAGGAAAGGAAACAAATTTCCAGCAGTGTCTTTCTCTTGCTTGAAAGATCAGATCTTCCTGACATACAGCTGCAGACCAGTTTTATTCACAGTTCTGCAGTGTTTTGAATTGGCTGTAATAATTGATTATTCTGAGCCCTTGGAGTGGATGGGCAGCCTTTGTGATGCCTCATCATAAATGTTGACTTACAGGTCCCATTTGAAAACAAACTGCTGAGCCATCTTAATGAGGCTGTCCTGCACTGTGCCCACGTTCCAAATAATTGAATTAAATTGAATATGAGTCCTATGTAATTACAAGAGAATTTATTTGATTACGTTCCCCACAAGGAAGGTAGATACAAAAGGTTTCAGTAATTTCAAAGCTCCTTGCAGTTTGTAGTTGTTAGGTCTCTGTTAATTGTGAGTTTTGGAAAATTAATGATATTGGAAGTGTTCATGGAGTGCTTATACCATCTTTTATCATAGTTTTTGGCCATATCTACTTAATTCCAGATCCTTTTGTGAGGGTGTTTGTGTACAGTGGGCCTGGGGAAGGTTGTGTAACAACCTGTGACTGCACACTGGGGATGGACCAACATCAGGCAGTTTTTTCCTCTTGCATTTGAGATCCTAAAAGTTTTTAGTTTTTTTTTCTTACTGTTTAATAAATAAGTATTTGCTTATAAAAGTGAAAGCTGAACAGAGAAGAAAAGGAATCACCCTCCTAGTGACCAATTTTCGTGTTGGTCATCACTTCTGCAGGGCTATTTATGGGTAATATCTGCAGATTTCTGTTCAAAATGGAAGGCATGGAACAAAACAAGTCAGAGCTTAAAGAAGGCTCTCAATATAAAAAGTTGGAAATTACTGTTTAACTTGTGTGAATTGTTGATTAAATTGGTGTGAATGTGTAAACTTTGAAAATTTGTACTCTACCAATAGTTGAACTGGACCTATAATAATGCAGTGATCAAAAAAGTGATAATCAAACTAAAACTTTAGGATAATGCAGAATAGGCTATCAGAGCATTTTCTGGAGAATGTTACTGAAGTCTATGAATAGATTTTTATTAAGCCTTTCTAAGTAGCATATGTGTGCATTATCTGGTTCTAAAGTTAGAAAAACATGGCATTAAGATCCCCAATCTTGCTTTTTAAAGTGGTGAATATGCTGTTAGTAACTTAGATAAAAAGTGCAGCAATAAGTTCTTGTAAAAGTGATGCTAATTCTGAGATACCATTTTTTTAACTGTTGAAATAGAAGTAGCCAAAATATTTAAGGAAAACTGCCCAGCAGAATTTTTGAAATTTTATTCATGGGAATTCCTTCTTTACTATTTTTTCCTTTAACTGTATATTAATTTCACATAAAAATTTGGGATTGCTGTGGATTTGAGTGAATGAAATCTACCTGTCTGTGGCAGCATCAGCACTGGACAAAATCTGGCACAGGACTGAGCTTCTGCAGAGATTTAAAAATAAGGCACCAAGGAAGAAGGCCTGGAGCCACACTGGTTATGTGCACATGTAGTGGTGTAAATAAAATTCAGTCAAAATGACAATGAAACTTGATAGTAGCAAAGGTAAAGTGAAAAGATTCTTCTTTAGAAAAACAAAACAAAATAAAAACACAACCCACCATCTCTTAACTCTGCTCAAATGCCACCAAACTGGACCCATTCAATCATCCAGCTCTAGCTTTGAACATTTTCCCATTTAATAAAGTTGAGGATGTGATCTGAGCTCTTCTAAGATTTGTGTTCTTGGAGGTAGCCTGAATTAAGCAATTACATAAAAAACCATAATGAGTGTTTTTCTCTGTCTGTTATTCTTGTTGCATGATAAAATACAAAGACCTGAATGCAGACATGCTCACCAAAAATATTAAAAGAAAAAATTCAATCTATTTAGTGACATTAAATTCATTTTCTTTTTAAGTATTTTTTTTCTGAATGAATTTATCTGTCAGTTTTGATATATGCCATGGATGATGGAATTATTTTACACTGGCACAGGAATGCATGTCATCTTATACTGCTGAGCACAGGTACCTGCTGAAAAACAAAAAGTGACAGAAATGGACATTCCTGGGTGAATTCCTACTTACTCATATTACTAGGTCACCCAAAAAGTCTGTATACAAACAGGATTGGAAATTCTATTGAAAGCCTTGGCTCAGAGGAAGATTTCATGCTTCTTTGGAGGATGGAACAGTTTCAGCAGCAGCTGAAAGAAGCATTTGCTTCTGGTGGTACAGTGTTTTGAGAAGTCCATGCAAGAGTGATTTGCTGTATTTTTTGTTTATTTTTTTAATAGGCAGTTTAGATTCCCTGGCCATTGCAGTTCTGGTTGTGATTCACAGTGCTGCCCAGATGTCAAATTTATCTTGCAGAAGTGAAGCACTACTGACCTTGTGTTTGTAGTTCATAAAACTTTAGCTATCAATCGTTTATATATTTGGCATTTTATCTCCATTTTATGCAATGTGTGGGCAGAAATATATAAATTTTATATGAGATGACATTCATTAGTATATATACTTGAGAGTTTTAATAAAGCATGAGTGTTGTAATTCAGTGTAATCTGTGCAGTCTGCATGGCTTGAAAACCTCAAGCAAAATTTTTCATCCCAAAGTAAACATGGGTGAAAAAATAGACATCGATAAATTTTTCCCATGGTATTTTAAAAATAATTAACAGTTGGAACTGGCTGTCCTCTAGCAAAGTTTAAGTTCAACTTCAAATAACTTGAATAGATTGCAATTTTAAGAATATTTTTCTTTAAAATCAGACTTGCACATTTATAATACTTCCACATTTATGTATTACTAGACATTCATATAGAATGAGCAATAATATTTTTTAAAACAGATTTTATATATGATTTCCTATATGTCTGTTTAGACTGTGAAGGTAACCTGGTTCATTTCTACTGCCAAATAAAATATCTGTATGATTGTTAAAAAGTGATTTTTTTTTGCTTATATTAAAATGCAAGCATTTTAAACCAAATATAATATTACATCATAAAATAGTGAGTATCTTAGATCCTCACTTATTATAAATTTTCAAAGCTCAGTTCAGAAGCAGATGATAATTTTTTTCTCCCAAACAATCATTGTTGGTGATTCTGTATTAATTTTTTGGAGAATTATTGTATTTTAAATATTGGGATTACAGAGCAAAGTTTAAACCAAACCAGGGAGTTTTTATTGTGTCTAAATAAAGCTTTTTCAGATGTAAAACAATGCCTTTACATTACTGAAGAAAGTAGGAGGCTGAGTATACTTGGTATGGTTTGGTAACAAAAGACTGAACTGGGATGCTGGGTTTTGTTCTGATTAAATTATTAACCCATCCAGGTATTGCTTTCACTGAAATCTAAAAGGAAGTTTGAACCCTTCTGGCTGACTGACTGGGCATGTTATCCACTTTTCCTGTGCCTTTTATTTTTACCAAAAATGACAAAGTTTTAGAACAAAATACAGAATGTAGGAAGTGCCAAATTATTTGGATGGTTTTTTGTTGTTTTTTTTTTTTTTTGGTTGTCCAACATTAAGACTTTAATACTGTCAGATATTCTACAGAATACAGGAAAATGGGATTTTTATATTCACAGTTGAAAACTGTTGTTTATTAAAGGCATGTTTGTACTGGAGGTACATTCTCTCTTCTGATTACTGTTAATACACAATCTCTTAGGTCTATTAACCATTTTTCAACCTTTAATGCTAGCATTTAAATTCCTCCAGTTTGTATGTGTTTTGATAATGTTTGTAAGCAGGTGCTTGGAACAACTCTCTTGACAACAGCAGCTTCTGATAAATAATAAATAATACTCCATAGTAAAATGAGTTGATTGCTTATGTTTTAAGCTAACAATAGCTTTTTTCTCTTGCTTTAATTTTTCATCAGTGAAAGACTGAAAGACTTATTCCCAAATGAGTTAAAAATCCAGAAGGTTTTCACTTCTTCAAAGAGTTGTGGATATAATCTATTAAAATCAAGAGGTATTTGCTCAAATTCTAGAAGATTTGCCTTTAACAAACAATGTTAGGAGTCAAACAGTGTAAGTGATCACCCCAGCAGTTGAGGATTTGTCTCTCCTCCTCCCATAAGACTGTTTCTCATTTGGAGATGCATCAGTGTAAATATCAAAACAAAAAAAAAAAGCCTGTGTGAAGAAGAACATGGCCTTTATTGTAAAATGAGTTACCATATTCCTTCAGCAGTTCCAAATATTGTTGGTTTTATAGTTTTTGCATTTCCAAAGAGCAAGTTTGTTTTTTAACAGGTTTAATCCGTGCCATTTGCAGCCAAGCAATTTCTCAGAAGTTGTTATGTGTTTAGTGGCTTCAGCAGTGAATTAGGGTTTGAGATCCTGAAGATTAAGGAAATCTATTACACTTTATTGTAGTGTTCTGAAATTACTTTGAAGTAAATCATTAGCAAGGAGCTTAACAAAGGTATAAAAATACGTGTCTAGCACTGTGCTAATAAAAAGATTGCCAGCATCCTTCTTTTATAAGAATCTTGAAATAAAAATGCTGCTTAGAACACACTAATACAGACAAATATGAACAGACAAAATAGACAAATATGGATAATTTAAAAATTTCTATTATAGCAGTTATTTTAAAAATAAAGTGAACATGGGTGATTTAAAGTAATTCAGTTTCCTTTTAGTTTAATTTTACACTCCATGTCAGCAATGGATGTTCTGCAAGATGACATTGCTTGCATTTGTGTCAGGCAGGATTGTCTTTGCTGTGAAGGCAGATTGTCCCACCTTACAGCCACTGCTCTGGATGTGGCTTTTTGCAGGGATGGGATTTCTGCCTGCTTGCTTTATTCTTCCCTTTGCCTCCTTTTGGCTGACATCTCTCTGAAGCCATGTAGGCTGGCTAGATCTGAGTTTCCCTGAGTGCAGCCCCCCTAGGGAGGTCTGACCCATCCTGGGTTCTGTTCCCTGAGCCACCCTCCCCTCTCTGCCCACCTTGGCCTCTACAGGTCACATCTATCATAAAAATCTCCTTTTCCTTGTAACTACAGAACTTTGAAACCTGAGCGAATTATTATAATTGTATCATAAAAGAGAGCTTGAATTAACAGGGCAAGCAGGAGTCTGAGATGTCTCCCATGCCCACAGCTTGGATTGTTTTTGTGTAATTTCCTGTGGGTCCAGCTTTCCCACCTGCCCAGGTATTGCATTTGCAGGGAAGCCCTGATGAAGACAGGAATGATGCATCGACTCCATGCTCTCAGAAGGCTAATTTATTACTTTATAATACTATATTATATTATTGAATACTGTACTGTTCTAAATAATACATAGAGGTTACCTACTGAATGCTAAAAAGATAATAATGAAAACTCTGACTCTTTCCAGAGCCCCGACACAGCTTGGCCCTGATTGGCCAAAGAGTGAAAACAACTCACAGCAGAATCCAATGAAACAATCACCTGTGGGTAAACAATCTCCAAACACATTCCAAAGGAGCAAAACACAGGAGAAGCAAATGAGATAAGAATTGTTTTCCTTTTCTCTGAGGCTTCTCAGCTTCCCAGGAGAACACTCCTGGGGGAAGGGATTATTTTCAGAGAATGTGAATGCCACACCCAGCTACGGGTATAAAAGGACCTGACAAACCTTCTTCTCCCATTGTGGCAATTCCCCTGTCATGCACAAGAGGTCCTGCCCTCTGTAGCATTTTTGCTCATGATGAAGGTAAATGGTCCTTCCTTTCTGGAGAATAAATAGAATATTTCAAGTTTTAGCACTATGAGGTGCTGCTGCTCAGTGCTTGACATTCATTCCCAGAATGTCCAGCCCAGCCTCTCTTTCCTGTATCACTGTGACTTTTTTTGTTGTTATTGCCCTTTTCCCCTCCTGGACATAGATATCTAAAATGATTTGCTAGAAATCAGTCTCCAGCATGGTAATAGTGTGCTATAAGATAACTGTAGTTTTCTTTCAACTTTTATAATATTTAATTAGGAATTCAAAGGGATCTCTTTCTTTGTGTTGATTCTTGCTTAGAGTGGAAAAGAAGTCCCTCAGGAGAACTACTAAATAATTTCTTAGCAAGGCAGGCTTGGGAGGCTTTGTCTCCACCAGATCAGCTAAAACACAACCTGGCTGTTCACTTAAGTCACAAAGGCTCTGACTCTGTGGAGTGAACTCTTGAGTTCAGCGGAATGACTTGTGCTCAAAGTTAGGCAATTTTGCAATAATTCATGCTGCTACAGTTTGAAACTGGTAGACACTGTAGTTTATAGAGTCATCTAATTTTTCTGAATTCCTCTGACAAACTCAGAACCTTGCAAAATGCTGAACCTCGTGTTTTATAGACGTTTCTTGAGGTTTTCTTATTAGACTGCCATATCTGGTATCAGTTCTTGTATATCCAGGAAAAAGTGCTAATCTAGTTCTTAACATAAGAATTTTATTTGCTGAGTCAAATTTTGAGGTATTTTAACATAAATGTGTTTATTCCTGGGGTGATCTTACATTTTTGAAGTAGCAGGAAATTGCAAGGGTAAGGTGACAGTTTGTAGTAAACTTGTGATGTTAATATTGCATTAATATTAATTTCTGGAGCTAGAAATATGTGTTAAGTATGCTCTGTTTGCTGTTCCTTGGTTATACCTTTGCCTAGTGGATGTATCAGCCTTTTCTCTGCAGCAGAGCTGTTCCACTTAGCACGTGTTCCAAAGGCTGAGGATCTGTCCCTTGGAATGGAAGTCCCTGAAACTTTCTGTGGTTTTTATTCCAAGGGGTGATGGAGTATGATCTCCTGTTTGGGTGGATGAAAGTTGATTAAAGTTGTGTGTGCATGGATCTGTTCTGAATGCTGCTTGTGAAAGGTGAAAGCACAGAAATGAAGCTCTTGTCTTTATAGAGCTGGATGGCAAAGATTTGCATTTCTCAAAGCTTTCAAGTTGTGTCAGACCTCATTGTGGAAACAGCCTTCCTCTTGAAGGGAGAGAAGGGAGTTCATATTGAGGCTTTTTTCTGATGAATCTTTGATTAGTGTTTCACTGGTATTTATAATCATCATAAAGCTGTTATGAAATAGAAACTGTTAACTCAATTTTCAGAGGGAAAATCTGAGACAAAGCCGCAGAGATATCCTATGACAGTGGGAAGTCTTGAAAAAAGGTTTCTTGAAGCATAGGCTGATGTGTTAACTGCTGGATCTTCCTTTCTGAAGCAAATGAGGTTTGAGTTGATTTTGTTCTCTGCTTTAGATATTATGAAAAAAAAGAATCCTAAATAGTTATGCTAAATATTTTTACAGTGGAAAAAAAATCCCTATAGGAAACATTAATGAGCTTTGCAATAAATACTGCTTTCACAAATGACCTAACCTTTGCTTCATTATAGTCATGTCCTATGAGAAGTAAACAGGGTAATGTTCAACTAGTGCATTATTTAGAGATTTTTGTTGTACATTTTGAAAGCCTCATACTGAGCTGTGCCCACAGGATTCCCATTAAACACAATGGGAGCCATGTGGCTAAAATCCTGCAGAGCTGTTTGAAAATGGATCCCGTGCTGTGCTGAAGATAAATGATTAAAGAATGAGTGCTTGAGAGTGGAGGAGGGAGTGATGTTGTGATTCTCCACTTAGGGCTGTAGTTGGACTGAAAATCTTTCTCTAAGCCCTTCTTAAATGGTCTCCTGT
Source organism: Melospiza georgiana (assembly GCF_028018845.1). Taxonomy (NCBI): domain Eukaryota; kingdom Metazoa; phylum Chordata; class Aves; order Passeriformes; family Passerellidae; genus Melospiza; species Melospiza georgiana. The sequence goes on along the minus strand of NC_080436.1, from coordinate 33,797,938 downwards.
TTCTCAAAGAAATACCAATACAGTACAAATGGTTAAACATTTGCACCTTAGAGATGTCTGTCTAGACATCTTTTCACTAATCTTGTCTGTACATTTAACTTTTTTGTTATACTATTTTTTTTCTGCCTTCTTACTTCTTACTTAAATTTTTCATGTCTTTTTTTTTTTTTTTTTGTCTTCAAAGTTCTTTTATGCCGTGTTGTCTTTATATCTGATCCTCATGTCTTGTATTGTTCTCTTCCTCTCATTTCTCTCCTTTCTTTCTTCAAATGGGAGCAGGCAGTTGTGGAAGCCAATCCATGCAGCAAATATTTCTGTGCATTTCAGTGCAAATCCTACATACAGAAACGTTTCCCTGCATTTACCCTGTTTGTCTCCAGGATAATCCAGTTTAAAGAGAAGAGCTTCAATAGGTCAAATTTGGCATTTTGAAGCTGTGTACTCCTTTTGTTACATCATACAATGGATGGTGGCTATGACAGAATACTGTGTTTGGAAAGATGGTAGAGTCCTTTATGGAAATTAACTTGGAGGCATAAAACTGTCCCTGCCTTTTTTGTTTGTTTGTTTTAATACAGCTGTTCCTTTTTTCCTCTTGCATTTCATTTGTATCTTGATATTATTCTTTTTCCCTTCTTATCTTCTTTAGCTTTTGACAGGCTTGCACACATACAGAAAGGGAGAACATGAAAAGTTATTAATGACAAAATGCATGTCCTTGATTTTTTGTGAGCAGCTCACAATTAGTTTTGTGCAGCTCTTGTTTGTTGGTATCAAAGCTGATGGTGCTGTTTATGACACTGCTGCAGCACACTTCTGTGTGCACTGTCATGTATTTTTATTGCCTCATTATCAGCTGCTGGTTGTAGAAAAGCTGTCAATATAATTTTAGAGAGGCTACCACTACCTAATGACACAGGTAATTAAGCCCTTGGAGACCATTATTCTGACCATCTATTACTTGTTTAGGCTGGTTTGCTTTGCTGCTATGGTTTGGAAATCTAAAGCCACAAGGCTTTCATTCTGACATGACCTGCTCTTGTGGGTGTTCTCTAACCACCTGAAAATTACTCTGCAAGAGTAATTATTTGTACATCTGAGGTTTCTTTAATAGCAGATCTATATTGCTGCTTAGTGCATCTGTCCTGCAGGAGAATAAACTCCCTTTGAGCTGGGCACCACTGGAATAGGGATCTGTGTTGCAGGGAACCTACCTGGATGAAGGCATCCCTTATTTATATACTTTTCATTCCATAACTTGGTAATTTGGAGAGTGAAATGAGGAGGGTTTGTTGTGTGAGCTGTTCCCAGTCACACAGAGGGGACATCAGAGCATCAGCTGCTCCTGATCACAGCTGGCCAGCCCAGAAATGCCTCATTCCCTCTGTTTGGAATATATCTGAAGGTCCAAAGCAAGCTGTCTGCTGAGGAGAAGAAAGGAAAGAGAAATTTTAGATATACTGCAGCAGCACATTATCCCCCTTGGAATTAAAATATCATATAGTTATTTGTAATACAAACATCACTTGGAGTATTCCTACACATTTTATCCATCTTTGCTGATCTTATATTTAGAGGTTTTCAGGAAGTCACAGCTGATGTGAAAATCTCAATTTTTTACTTTGTTTATTGCAGTATTTTTGAGCTGAAATTTGGAAAGGCTGAAGTCCAAAACTTCAAAAGGATTTACTAAGATTTTACTAATATTTACTAAGACTGCCTATTGTCTCTTTAAAAGAAAGTACTTTTAAGCAAATCTCGTGGTTGGGAATCAGAACATTGTTTGTTTACATTCTTTGTGAACATCAGAGGTGACCCATTTTGGGGGAATCTCAGTTCAAGGTGGGAAGCTTCCTCTCATGGCTGGGTCTTGTGTAGTTACATGTGCAGGAGTTTGGGCCTTTGCAGTTGGCTGTACAACGTCAGAAAAGGGCTAGAACTGTCATGAAAATTTGATTTTTGATGTGAAATTTAGGTTATTGAATGAAACTAGGAATGGTTTCTTGAATTTATCTTTTTTTTTTCTTTAGAGTCCCATTGACTCCGTTGGTAGTTAGTTCTTCAAAGTCCTTAAATTCACAAACAGCATTGTGACATAATGAGGAAATTTTTGCACCTGTGTGAGGATGGTGTTGGTACCACCTTGAAGCTGTGACTCAGAATTGAACAAGAGCTTTTTAATTTTGAGTGGCTGTACAATTCTGTACAGTAGTGGTTGGTCTGCATCACTATGCAAAATGAAATATGAGTATTTGGAGGAACTGGTAGATATATCTTTCCATCCAGCTAAACATTTGCAAATATGGAAAAACAAATATTTGTTTAAAATGTAGAAAAAACAATAAAAAAGTAAACCCCCACCATTATTTGAAATTGGAAATATTTGCAGTCTGTTTGTATAGTTGCCTGTAACTTTTTCTGAAGCTTTTAGTTGTGACTATTTCTGGTGCCTCCAGCATGAATATAGTTGGAACTTATGAACATATGTTTAAGATGACACAATAATTAACTTTCTGTGTGTGCTGGTTCTATCCACTTATAGTTAATGAAAATATCTTCTGTCCTAAAGTCCCAAATATGTTACTGGGGACCTGTGGGAGGGACAGTCCTTGCAGATGAAAATTCCTTTCGATTGCTGGTGAGCAATTTTTCTGCAAGGCTTAGTCTTGGGCTGGATTTTGTTCCTCCATCCCTGTAACTTCCAAAATCATACACAGGGCTGGTGATGGAAGACACCCATGCAGCCCATATGGCATTTGTCTATCTGTCAACACAGAAATAAACATTACCACTGATTTCTAGTGCTGTTCAGAAGCTTTTTGCTGTAGATAGAAGTTTGATGAGTGAAATCCATATGACTGAGAGAGACAATGGAAACACTTCCAACATTTCCTGGCTCACATGGCGGTTAGAGCAGTTTCAGAGAAATGTCATTCGTGATAACAGAATTCAGACTTGTGTGGGAGCAGTGATGTGCCAATGCTGAGGTCTTTCAAAATCCTACCCTTATGTGATGCTCAAAATCACCTACTTATTTGGTGCTCAAAACATTCCTGTTATTTTAAGGATACCTTGAAAATTTCCACTGGGATCAATGGCCAGTGGTTCAACACAGTAAAAGTTGTTCTCACTTTTTCAGTTCTGTGCAATTTGGAGTGTTGGCATGATCCAGGGACAGAGAACCTGACTGGGTTGTCTCAATTGAGTAGAGGATTCTCTGATTGAGTAGAGGATCCTCCTCTGCTCGTGTGACTGGCGCTCAAGGCCTGTTTCACCCAGCAGGCCTGTGCAGTCATTGCCTTCATCATGCACAAGGTACTTGTGATGCTCCTCATCCTCAGAGTGCCCTTTGGGCAACAGGTCAGATATGCTTGGAGTGTGTTTTGGAAAGAGGGATTTGTATGAATATGTGAAAACTGCATGGCTTGTGCAGTTTGGAAATGCCACAGGGCTGTGGTGGGGAAAGGGTGGAGATGGTGCTGCAGGAGAAGGATTTGCCTGGATATTTCTGGATTGATAAGCACCTGTGCTGATGACAGAAAGAATAAATATAAATTATACATTACGTGTGCATCTTTCTGCTGCTGTTATGAAGGATGTTATTACTTTATTTTCCAACTGAAATATTAAATGGGGATATTGAGCATTCTGCTTTGCCCAGCTCGCTGCTATCAGGCTTGTACCAGTGCTGGATCCTAAGCAGAGCTGAAAACCCCTTGGGGTTTAAAGCCCCAGCATTTCCCATCTGTCAGTTCTCTTTTTAAGTTCATCACATACCCATTTGCACTTCTCTCTCTCTCTCTTTAATCCATTTCCAATATCTAAATTCTTTATAGAAATTTGTGTTTGTCTCCTAGGCCCCAGCCTAGGAGCCATGGGCTTGCAGGAGGGCACAGGGGACAGCAGAGCTGGGGACACCATGGGGGTGGCTCATCCTGGGGACACCAACCATGGCTCACACATGGGGCTCTCAGTGGGGCTGCAGGATGCTGCACAGTCTGGAGAGGAGCCTGCAGGGCTGAGGAGAGCAGGCAGCCATGTCTGCTCCTAATGGGAATCCCTGGAGACAGAGCACACAGCCACTAATTTAATTGAAACCAGGTAGAAGGAAAGACATTCCTGCAAGGATGCAGTGAACAGGAACTGCTGGTGATGAGCTATTTTTTTTCCCTGTTACATCTTGTAAAGCCACTTTGATATTTTTCTTGTTTAACCTGGTCCATTGCAAAGCTTTGAATGGAGTGGTGAGGGAAGTGAGATGCAGGTAAGCCCAATCCTAAAGTTTAAAATTACTAACAAGTAGGGAAACAGATTTGTCTGGGATCTGAGAGAAGCTCTTTGTTTGGTTGGATTATGAGATTGGAGAGGGAGCTGGGAAGCTTGGACAGAGTTCTATGACAATGCCAGACAGAATGTAGTCTCCAAAGAGACAACCAAAGTCCTGTTGGTGAAAATACCAGCTGGTTTACAGGTGAACAGGAGCTAAAAGAGCTGAGAAACCACACAGGAACCTGTACCTTTGTCTGTGATCAGGTGGTAGGAAGGGCTGAGACAGCTCAAGGAGCTAAAACCCAGAGCACATCTCCAGGAAAGCTCTAACTAAAAAGAGAAGTTGGGAGACATAAATAGGAGAGAGACAGGAAGCTTCATTCTTTCACAGATAAGAGCTGGAAAAAAAATATCTTCCTGAGGATTTTAACTACACTGAAGTAACAGGCTGAAGATAGAGAAAGATCTGTTATTGATATTTTTCTCTAAGACTAAAAAATTATCCTGCACCTTGCATGAAATGAGAAAGAAAAAACTGAAACATAAAGCTCAACAGCTGCAGTGGGATTTTGTAGAAACCTTTGGATATATCTCTGTAAAACTAAATCAGAATCAAGCTGAAGGAATTCTTGTGACATACATTTGAAATAACCACTGAGCTTGACGATGATGAGGAGGGAAGGTGATAGCACCTAGCAAAAGGCAGCTGCCAGCCTGTGGAAATCTGGAAGGAAATAGGTCAGGGGGGAAAGGGGTTGAATCTGTCATCAACCTTCTATTGCTGAACTGCTCTGTGCTGCCTGTCCCTGGGAGGGAGAGCTGAGTGTGGGACAAGGCTGAGCAGAGTGTGGGCCAGGGAAAGTGTTTATTTATGGCAGAGGCACAAAGCAGGATTTCTGACCATGGCATTGCTGTGGGATGGCACAAAGTATGTGCCTGCCTGTGCAAGTGATGGTCCTGAGAAAACTGGTAGGGGATTTAGGAGCTGAATTGCTCAGTAGTGATGCAGCAACATCAACCTGGCCTGGCTGATGCTGTGCTCTGGCTCTTGCAGGGAGTGGAGTCAGCAGGGCCAGGCAGGAGAGGGAGGCAGCAGAGCTGTCAGAAACACAGCAGTGAGAAGCATTAAAAGCAAGTCTCCAGCAAAAATACCAGAGGCAGCTTCCTCCTGCAGCCTTGGGCACATGAGCGTCTGTGCTCTGTGGGCTGCTCCCTGGGCAGGGAATGATGTTTCCTCTGTTCCATAGGTTCCTGTCTTCTCCTTGCCCAGAAACACACTCAGAAAAAAAAAAAAAACAAAATAAATTACTGTCCATTGCAATTGGGTTAATTTCCTGATATTCCCTCAACAGCACAGGACAAATTGCATATTTTAAGTGTAGGAGTGATTTTGGGTCAGGAGGAATAGCAGCAAGAACCTGTGGATCGTAAATTCAAATCCTCAGCTCTTGACATGATGTGTAATTAATTTCATAAATGAATCAATTGTGGCTTGAAACTGTTTGTATTTCTCATCTTGTTACTCCACCTGGCAGGCTGGTTAAGAGTCTCACTTTTTAAATTATTAGAAACATCCTAATTCCAGCCTAGATGTATTTCTAACCATGAAATACAACTTGTTTTTCAATCATCTGCCTTAGGTTGATATAGTTTTCTATCACATTTTACCTTTTTCCCACTGATTCTCTTGTATAAGTCATACCTGGCTGCTTAAACCCTCAGTCTCTTAAGTTTAGCAAGTTGTTTAGTCTCTTCTTGTGGCACACACTGTCATTTCAACAGCTTCAGAGCAATCCCTTTTGTGGAATCCTCTCTGGATAAGCCACTCCTGAACACTTGTGGTTGTAATTGTAAATATCTTCCACATGGAATCTTGACAGTGCTTTCCACAGCAGCATTAATATTTTATGTTACTTAAATTCTTATAGTTCAAGAACAGATTCTGGTTTCTGAATGCCTCATTTCTTCTTCTGTTTTGTGCTTTGAGACATTTATCCTTAGGTTAGGACTGGTGGGGATCTGTCCCCCACACTAAACTGGTATTTTGTCAGGAAACTTAAGGAGCTTGTGTTGAACATGGTTTTCCTTTACTTTCCCCCAAAAACACCCCCCATAGATTTATTAAAAAATAGAAGTTGAAAGGAACACTTGAGTTTTAAGAAAATGACAATTCAAATGACAGATGTAACAGAAAATTTAATGGCGCAAGATGCTTCAGATGAATAGACAGTAAATAAAATACAAAAGAAAGGGGAAAATAAATGTTCTTAAATAGTGCTTGAAGAATGTAGACTCAGAAGTTATGAGCTTTAGAGGCTGATTTTTCAGATTTTAACAGCTTGCTAGTTACATAAGATACAGAGAATCCTTGGCAAAGCAGTGCAGCAAGAAGGCAGAATACACATGTGGGGATAACTATCCTGAAAATAATCTGGAAGTGCTGGGTGTTGGATTGGGTCCAGCTGAGATATTAGAATCAAAACCAAGAGTAGATAACCTTTTGTGGTTACCAGAAGGAGAAAAAATATAGGTCAATGTGTAGAAATAGCCTTTCATAAAGCTCATAATTTTTCTGCTTCACTTCCAAAAATTTCATACCCTTTGGTGGCCTTGTTCAGGGAGCAAAACATGGGGATCCCAAGCTGAATTTATAGAGGCTCCATTATTTTTGCATTCTGTAAATAGGATTTGTAGTAAATTGCTGTGGCAAGTGTTGTCACTGAGGAGAGTTTTATAGATCATAAGCTAACAATAGCTTTTCAATTAAGGTGCCATTATTCATGCATCAAAAACTCTCATTCATAAGAAACAAGTCTTGATTATCCTCCTGTACCTTATTTGGTCCTAGAAATGGACAATTGGGATGTGAGTGAAGAAGCAGCAGCTCACAAACTGCAGGAGCCCTGGCCATCAGAGCTTTGCAGTGGATTTGACTGCAAGCATAATTCACCTCCCTGTTTTCTCCTAGTTTTTTCCTCTTTTTCAGCTATTCCATAGCTACCCAAAGCTTGTAATATCCTCCCAGGGCTGGTTTGATGGTGATGTGACCACATAGTCTGTAATGTCTGTGATTCAACTTAATAGCTGTCAGCTCTTACAGACTTTTATAGGAGCTGCAAACAGCAAAACCACAGAAGTTTCAATTGCCTTTAACTGAGCTCTTGGTCATGTTGCAAAAATTACCCTATTGCTTAGAGATCTAAGTGCTGATGGGAGATGTTTCTGATTGCCACAAGAAGCTGAGTGCTCACCTGCCCCTCTAAAGCTGTTCAACAAGGCAGGCCTGTGGTCTAAAATAGATTATCTGAGTTTGACTGAAGATTAAAGGACCTATTGAATTAGGAATTCATAATTTTCCTGAGCTGGTTTAAGTGATCATAGTAATATGCAACTAGACTTTATTTTCATTAATACTCTTAGTTCTAAATTGAAAAACCGTGATTTAGTGCTGGTTGAATCTATTCTTTCTCCCATTTTTGTTTGTTTATTAATTTGGAAGAATGTTGTGGAGGACTAGCAGTGGAACTGAATTTGCATAGATAAACACAATAATTAAGAATGCTATTACACCATTAATTTAAAAATGAAATGGTGGACATGTTAGGAAATTAAATCTTTCTGTGAGGACTGCACAGGAATTTATGGTGTGAACCAAAATGATTTGTTCTTTCATGTAAAAGGCATCTGATTAAGGTCAGCCTATGAGCAGAAATGGTTCCAATCTGCAACTGAAAAACTGCACCACTGTCTGCACTAGAGATTAGAGCTGGCTTGATTTTATGCACATTTGGTCAACAGATGGTCAAACTATTCTGTGGGCATTCTGGCAGTGTAGAAGTCTGCACATCAATGACAAAAAAAAATCACAGAAATACGTAGAATGTCAGTGTTCATCTGAGTAGAATGAGCACCCAGTGTCAGCTTCTTGAAAAGTAGTGTGGTGGGTTGACTTGGAAGGAGAAAACCTGGAATAACATCACATTGTTGCTTAATTAGCCAATGCCATTCATTGCGATAAGATTGAAAGAACAGAAAGACCAAGAGGCTCATATAAAAGATAATGCTGTTGGCCTTTGGCCAGAGCAGTTAGCTAATATTTTCTGTCTCGTTGGATTGTTACCTTAGAAATAAACAAATATAAAAAAGATACCCTGTGAATAATTCTTCTGCTCAATTTCATTTGGAAAGAATACTACACAAAAAAGTCATGTTTCTCTAAACACAGTAGAAATAAACAACAGCAGGCAGTTGCTGGTCTGATATGCCCAGGAATGCTGGCGCCTTCTTCAAGGTCACTGTTTTAATATACAGTGTATCTGGCAATGTGAGTTAAGGTATTTCTCTCTCCTGCCTTTGCATCACCCTTGTGTCTGTGCCACAGCAGTTTTCCCTTCTCCAGCCCCTATTCCATCTGGGCTGTTTTTCCAACTGTCTCAGGGGACTGAGACTGCTTGAAAGGAAAAGAAGAGAAAATCTGAAAGGGAGAGAGAAAAACTGTTGCAACAGAGCTGAAGGAGAGGCTGTACTGGGGTGAGAATCTGTGTGGGGAGAAGTGTGAGGATCTTTGGCTGGAACTTTCACCATTTTTAGTTGTGAAATCCAGTGGTTTTGTTGTTGTGTCCATCACTGCTCCTCTGGTGTTTTGATCCTTTTCCTCCTCTTACCCACAGCTGAAACCAGCCTTACTCCCAGCCCTGCTGTTTGTGATCAGCCTTGTGACATCTAAGCCCATGGGATTTAATTTCTGACCCACCTTGAATGGGGCAGTGTTTCATAGGTGGTTTCCTTTTTTCCCATTGTGGGAAGGACCAGAACTCCTTTTTCTGAGCAGGCTCCATTTAGCAGGGTTGGTGTTATCATCATTTTAACATTCTTGATGAATGTGTGTAGATCAAAGATGGATTTTGATGGTGCCTGTTAACAACTTTTAAAATGGAAGCGCAAACCTGTCTCCTTGATTAGATGGAGCTGGAGTTGATTGCACTGTCCTGAGGTGGTGGCACCAGACTGGAGCTTTTGGCACCTGTTTGAAAGGGCAGAGAGGGTGAAGGTGTTCAGCTGCTGTGCCCCCTTGAACCAAGGCCATGGGCACAGTGTCCCCATAGCGCAGATGCCATGGACAGCCTCTCTGAGCTGCACAGACCCCACTGTGGCTCAGAACACAGCTCTCTGAGGGGTTTTTAACCTGGCTGCTCCTAAAAGGCAATAATCTCATCGTGGTGTTGTTTGCACTGTTAACAAGGTGATGTCTTTTGCACACATTTGGTTTTAGTTTAGTGACAGAGCTTGGGTAGGGTTTAAACAATACAACTAATTACTGTGCATATTCAAAAGATAAAAGAGTGCCCTTAATGTGTTATTCATAACATGGAGCATGAGAACATTATGAGGCTAGGATTGTCTTTAAATATTAATTTCATGGTAGCCATGGATGCATTAGGCTCTTGTAAAGAGCAAAAACACTGAATGCAACTCTTAAATTTTTTCCATGCAGTTGACTTTTATAAATATTTTTATTCTCTAGAATGGAGGAGACAGTGAGAAATCTGCTGCAGAGCCAAGGATCCCCAGGCCAGCATGGAGAAGGAACTGTCAATATCATGAAGGTATATCAGGTATTAGTGACTTACTGCCTGTTTTTTTTATGATAGAAAAGTTCTTTAAAACAAAAATCCCACCACTGAAATAAATATCTGGCATTGTTTCCTCTATTTGTTTATTAATTATGAATACTTGTAAGTGGTAGCTGGTTCAACCTACATTTTCCCATGTGTTCTCTCAGCAGAGTTGAATGTTTTTCACTTCTTTTGTCCTTGTGTTATCTGCTGTTGCTGTTCCTCATAGTTCACAGAGGACAAAGAAACTAGTTTTGAAGCCTTTATTAAAACACTTAATATTTTAAGTCTTATGTTCCAGCATCTCTAGTAAACATAGGTGTTTTTGACAACTTGACCTTCAGATTGTGATGGATAATTTTACCACTCATGTTCTTATTGGGTGTGGGGATCCCTATCAAGCTTCCCAGTTTCATATCCCTGCTAGTGGCAGGTGCATTTTATCACCCTCACTGGGGGTAGAGAGAGTGTCTCAGGACACAGTTTAGGAGAGAAAGATTTCAGAGGGAACCAGGTCTCTTTATAAGGCAGAAGAATTTTACATTTCCCTAACAGACTGTTGCATTCAACCTAAGATGGTGGAAAACCTTTTAATTTAAGAGTCTGGAAACAGGAGTGAGATACATCTCAGTTAATCAAATATCAGGCACGTGAATTCTTAAAAATATCACTTCTCCTTAATGAAGTCAGTCCTGTGCTGTATCTTTTTAAACAGAATAAGCATTCTTATAAAATACTGAAATAATATATTAAAGTTTATACCAGGTAGTGATCCATCAGATAAAACACTTTTCAAAATTTTGAGTTATATTAGTTCATTCTTACAGCTGATGGATCAAAAATACAGCAGTATAGCTAAACAAAAATGTATATTAAAGAGTATTTATCACTGTAATTACATTTTCATTTTAAGCTTGGGTTGAAGAGAAAAGAATCTTTTAGTTTAACCTTCAATGTAATCAAATTTTCTTGTTAAAATGATAGCCTGTAAAATTTAATTTCAGGACAAATTAAATTTTTTTGTTGAGGTTATAATAGAACATAGTTCTTTTAGAAACTGTTGACAAAGGCGTCTCTATTTTATGCACTATCTTTTTGGGGTGCAAAATTGAAACTCAGTTCTCTTCTCTTATTTCTTTATGGGTTTAAATCCATACATCCTGCTCACTCCTGTCTCCACACAGGGCTTGTTCTAAAGTGGGCTTGATGTCAAGCTTGATGTCAGTCTCTCTTCAAGGTGGATTACTTGTCTGCCCCTGTCTATTCATAACAGACATCTGGGGTGATTTTATTATCTGCTTTTCTCTGTGCTGTCTTACTGAGGAAACCCCAGTAAGGTGGTACCACAATTAGGCTTCAGCTTCTTTGGGTTTTGTTTTTGTACTCTCAAGAAAAGAAAGAAAAAAAATACTGCAGTTGTGTTACATAGAACTGAGAGTTTGGGGTTTCTTAATTTTTCTTTTGGGCAAAAAAATGGAAAAAAATTAGCTATGTGGTCTTTGAAATTGGAGATTTTGTGTGCTGCTTTCCTAGAGGGGAGATAAGCCAGTCATTCCAATTTTGATGCTTGTGTATTTCTGTGTAGTTATTTTCACTATCTTTATTTAGTTCTTAATTTTTTGTTAAAAAAAAAAAAAAAGCGAATTTGAGTATGATCTTGAGTTTTCTTCTCCTTCTGGGCCACACTGATATAGATATTCATTGCCCCCAGACAGGCAGGAGAGAGGACACTGTGGTATGCTTTGTGTAAAATCATCTGAGTTTATTTTCTGATCAGCAAAAGAACAAGGCAGTTGTGCCCAGATGCAAGAACAGTTCTTCATTTTCCTTCAGCTCTAGCAAATGGACACCTTCTGTTCCTTTCTTTCAGGACTCAAGATTTTGTTTGAATTTGATGGGTGGTACTCTGGGCAAATCCCTCAAACTGGAGCTTTGCTTTGTTTCAGAGTGAAGCTGTTCCTGTTCCAGGGCCTTAAAACACCCATATTCCTGTGTCTCTGGGATTATTTTAGTGCCTAACAGCTTCCTTCCCTTCCTGTCCGCTTCTTGCTCCTGGGAACATTTTCAGTCATGATACCTCTCAGCTTGTTTTTTAGCCATTTTCATTCTTTGAATATTGCCAGTATGCAATCTTCTTTGCTTAGGAATTTCCTCTCCTAGTCCATGACTCAGAAGCAATGGGTTTTCCTCTCCTGGAGGAATAGCTAGGCTGCTGCATCATGCACCAGTCTGTGGCTGGTAAAACAGGTCAGAAACACTGAACATTTTTGTTGTGTTGTGAACATTGTGGGGGTTGTTTTTTCTGGATGTCTTTTTGAGGTATCCATCCTCAGACCCCTTTTGTTCACTTTTATGAAAAATGTGAACAAGTGGCTTTTTTTTCAAGGAATTTCAAGGAATGGCTGCATGGCCATGGCCTGGGATGCGGGTCAGAGATGGGTTCACTGGGTGTGGGTTTGTTACAGTCACACAGTGAAAGCTGGGCAGTGACCACGGGTCACAGACTCACCTCATACCTGAAAGGCTCCTCAAAACAGGCACTTGGCAAAGAATCTCTGCCCTGAAATGTTGACAAAGCATTTTAACATTGAGAAATATATTAATGAAGCTTTCTGTGAATTGTTAATATGTTACTGAAGCCAGCTGTGTGGAAATTATGGACACACGTACCATTTAAACAGATGATGGATCTTAAATCAGTGCTGTGTCCAAATTCAGCAAGATACATCAATATTGCAACAAAGACATTTCATTTGTATTCCTCCAAATGGACTCAGGCAGTTTTTTGATATATTTATGAGCATAATTCACAAATAGGAATAGAACCTGAAATGTAAAACCCAGGTAATGTTCCTTAAAAACACCAAATGTAAAACCCAGGTAATGTTCCTTAAAAGCACTGATGTATTCAGGTTTTTTGGGAACATGAGAACTGTATTATCAACCTGTATTTGTGAAGGAAGTTTAAATGAAATTTTTATTTTATATTCATATGCATACAGAAACCTTATTGAATGTATAACTACTAAAATTTTTCTGAAAGCCATCCTCTGCAATCATTTACCTTATGGAACATTTCCTGAACCTCACATTTTCTCCATGATTACTGTGATATTGTCAAAACTGTATGATCAGTTGGTTCAGTAGAGTAAGGGATTTTAATGCAGATTCAAAACTCTGTGTTTCATAACAAATGGGGATAAATCAGGTGATTTCCAGTGTGACTTACCAACATATGTCCCATATTCTTTGACACAGTGGTGACTTAGTGAAGTTTGTTGAAGTAAATATCTGAATATCATAAAAGATAACTGCACAATAAATGCTTTTGATCTGTTGAACATTGTCTATATATTTTTAAACAAATATAATTATTGTTTTGAGATGCATGAAATTGAGTTATTATTATAATACCAGTACGACTGACTCCAGAATAAATATTCTTGCTAATGAACTTTAAATGTTGCATAGTGATAATGTTAGAATAATGACAATAAGAAGGTGAAGCCTAAAACATGCAGTGTTACTGCAACATTTTGTTAGGTCTTGCCAGTATTCTTACTTAAAGCAAAATTTTCTAACTCTTTCCATAGAGCTAGATGCCCTATGGGATTTTAATTTGCTGGACTTACAGATGAGTTATGTGATTTGTTTTGGGTAAATGAATTAAGAAGCAGGATTGTAAATAAAATTCTCCTTTTTTATAATTTTACATAATAATAAAGGGAAAAATTATAATGAATGATTGCATAAATGTAGACAAGAATGCGTGTTATTTGAACAGCCTTAACCGTCATATTTCTTACTTTATATTTTATTTGACTAAAAGACTCTACTATGCATTAGCCCTATGGTGTTTCCAAGAGACATTGACCACCTAAAAATAAGATCATGAAAGGCCAAACCAAGAGCTCATGTACTCCCCAGAAATAACTGTGTGCAGTTCTTGAACCCCAGACTTTAAACCAAGCACCCCAGAGACTTTCCTTCCTGAGTTTGCCCTTGAGATTTGTTTATCAGAAAACTTTCCTGTTTGATCACAATGCTGGATACTCTAAGTAGAGTCTTACCTGATTACAGATCACTCAAAGACTGGAAGGGGTTTTTAACTCATTTTGACTTGTCTGTGTACAGTGATTGAAGTAGATGAGGAAGAGAATTTGTTGTAAGTTCACAATTTAATATCATTCTGAAATTGCCCACATGAGCACTAAAGCTCAGGACAGACCTGCTACAGTCACATTGAGGAGGTAAAAACATTCACAAGTGATACAGGCACACTTCAGGTGGCATTGTTGGCCACATCAACCCCATTTTTGTCTGCATGCTTTGGTGTTACTCAAATGTGGAGCAGTTGTTGTGGCTGTCACTTCTCATTTGCCCAGCCGTTGGTGTCAGCAGCTCTTTCACGAGAGGAAAAACTGTAACCATTGGCAATATAATTTTATCTTAACACAAAATTATACAAGATTATTGTTCAGGCCATTGATATGTAACATTTTACAGATAGGGGCATGGCCATGAATTGAAAAAAAGGCACTAGTTTAATTCCCTAGCTGAAATCCATGTAGGATTTTTAATGCTACCTTCTGTTGCAGGAAGAGGATGTATATCCTTAAACATCCGTCTCTGGAGTGGAAGTGCCCTCAGGGGACTGCATGAGCCAAGCCTCCTAATCTTCTAGGGAGTACATTACTAGGCAAATATTGGCAGATTTGTGTCTCACAGAGAAGGGCACAGAGGAGCCATCCTCACTCTTGGGGGCTCCACTGGAAATCCTGGGATGTCAAGGACACAAGCATTTGCTGTTGGACTGCTTTTCCATACAGAGAAATCCAGGGCTGGCTCAGTAACAATGTAATACCTTGTGGCTTTTTGTAGATTTGCACCACTATGCAAAGATTTTGGTAAATATTTAACCAAAATGAAGTTGGATTCTCTACCCCCAAAAGAGGGTGATTGTGCTCCTGAGGCACTGTTCAAAATTTCAGTTTTGTTGCAAAGAGTTTTCCCTTTTTGGTTGTTTGTGAAAACGAAGCACAGCAGTGGAGTTGCGTTTAACACAGCAAAGCCTCATAAGTGAAATGTGCCATTTGCGTGCATGTTTGTCAGAAAACAGGCTGTTCTTTCTTCCCAGTCGTGGAGTCACAACATTTTTTGTGTTGGAAGAGACCTTAAAGATCATCTCATCCCACCCCCTGCCATAGGAAGGGAAACTTTTCACTAGACAGGTTGTTCCAATGCCCATCCAAGCTGGCCTTGGCTACATCTCAAAACAAACAACCAAATTTAAGAGAAAGGAAACAAGGATGTTCTGTACTGACACAAGAGTTATCCACATGTTTGATTACATCCAGTCACCCACAGCTTCTGCCTGACTGACCATCTTTCTTGCTATTCTGTTGAGAATGCGATGCCAATCCTTGAAGTACCAAGCTTGGTGAAGGATAGATGAGGTCTCCAGATACAGATCTACATTTTCACAGTGTGCAGGTGCCATTATGCTACCACTTTAATCCATCACACATCCTCTAGATATCTGCGGTATGAAGAGGCCAAGATTGACTGATTTGGTTGTACTATATTATATTATACTGACTATAATTCTAGTTTACATTTCCCTCTTATATACTTTATTTCTTCTATCTTTTGCTGTGTCTTACTTCTGTTTCTGACTTTGGGAATGAATCCACAAAAGTCACCCATTGCCTGAACATGAATGTTTCACTTTCCCCAAATGAATGAATTTATACATGGTCAAATGGATTGCTCTCTCCCTACTTCCCCATCTCCGTAATGATACTGTTCACTCTGCATTTTGACTTTATTTCCTTGATATTTTCCAACCAGCAGAAAGAAGCACTAGTTATTTAATTTTAAAAAGCTGGAAAAAAATATAAAGTTTTGCTTAGTTGAAAAAAATCAAAAATTTCTCTTTTTTTCTAAGGCAAAAAAAGGGTGATTCTGCTGAATTCATAATCATTCTGTCTTTGAAAATTATTTTAACAAAAGCACTCTCTTAGCAGCACACCAGTAAATTTATTTTGGAAAGAAAGTGCTCTCTTGATCAGGAAAAGTTAAGATAGTTAATCTGAATTCTAATAATGTGCTTGAAAAGTTGAAGTTTTGATCTAATCTGGAATGATTGTTCCTACATCTTATTTTTGCATGAAGATGAATTCTGATTTTTTTTCAGAAGTTTTTCTTACACTGCTGGGAGACATGAAACTGTTCCCTGGCACTTACAAAAAAA